>NC_045619.1:11515151-11818181 GCF_009829155.1 Mustela erminea
ATTGATCAGGAAAGTGAGGACCGAACCTCCAGGAGACGCAGAGGCCTGGGGACAAGGCCGAGGGGTAGGGGAAGGAAGATAGGGAGCTGGAAAGGCGGAGAAAATCCAGCAGACTGAGTTTCGAGCAGGTGTTTGGAGCAGCTCAGATGGGGACGGAGAGGCTGGGAACGGGGACACCCTGCTCTGTGAACTGAGAGCTCAGTCTCTGTTAAAAGACCGGTGAATACTGATTGATGATGTACAAGATCTGGTCCTTGTTCCTGGGAGTTTGTGATTTACGCAGGAAGGCAAAGCAAACCCGTGAACAGCTGTGAGGTTGCCTCGCAAGAGTGACATGGTTTGCTGTGGCCCCACCTGTCAGCTGTCCAGGCAGCGCACGCTTCAGTGTCAAAGCAGCGGCCCTGACAGTTAGAAGGGAGAAGTCAGAAGTGGGCAAGGCTCCTGCAGGCTCTGAGCACGGCACGGCACACGGCGGTGTGCGTTGAGCAGAGCCCCCGGGAATGGTCAGGACTCGGCTCCCTGCTTTCTGCACTGCAAACCCTCCTCTTGGATTCATTTTCACGTTGATTGAAAGTGACTCTGGGTCTGGGCTCTGGCGTGTTTATAAATGTCTTTATTTTCCCCTGTCAGATAAATGATTTTTAGCTAGGCATAGGATTCCAAGTTCCAGAGACTTTACCACGGAACTTAGAAGGGATTGTCCCGTGGTCTTTCAGCACTTGTGACTGATGTGATTTCTGACCCTATCGAAACTTCTTTTCTTTTCTCCTTCCCCTTCCCCCCACTCCCCTCCTCTCCTCTCCCCTCATCTCCTCCCTTCTCTTCTTTGGAGAGAGAGAGAGAGTGTGTGTGTGGTGCTTTATCTCACGACACTGAGATCATGACCTGAGCCAAAACCACGAGTCAGATGTTTAACCCACTGAGCCACCCAGGTGCTCTGAAACTTATTTCCTTGTAGGGAATCTGCTTTTTACCTCTAAAATCTTTAAAAATTTCCCTTGTGTTTGTAGATTTCATCAACATGAGTTCTTCGTTCATGGGTCATTCAATCTGAAGATGTTACATTACATTCTAGATTGGAGTTTTTCCAGTCCAGGGAGTTTTTCTCTTATTATTTATTGGATTATTTCTTTCTTTGAGTTATTTCTGCTCTTTAAGACAGGTATTGGAGTCTCTGGATCTGTCATCCACGTCACAACTTTTTTCCCATTTCCCATACGCTCCTGACTCTTTACCTTTCTATGCTCTTATATTATCCAGCCCATCTCCCCACTTCCTTTTTCATAACTGCCTGTTTCTCAGGCTTAGTTTGGGTTCTCCAGTAAGAAAAACCTGAAAAAAGTTTATTGGAGTTCAAGTAGCTTATCTGGGGGATGACACCGGAAACTACCTGTAGACCAGTGGGGAAGTGAGACGGGGAAGGGAAGGCGGCCAACGACGGATGCACCAATGAACCGCCTCTCAGAGCTACTCCGGGGTGAGAGAGCCGGGGTATTTATACCGACTCCCACTGGCCATTGGTTGAGGGCTTCTCCTAGTGGAAGGGGTGTGAATTCCTCAGCACTTCGAGCATGCCACGCAAAGAGAACTCTGGAGGCTGAAGGAGGGAAAAGGCCTCAGGCAAAGAAATGCTGGCACAGTGAACCAAAATGAGAAAGATGAGGGGACATGGTTAGGGCATCGACTGTGTCTCCTTTCATGGGTGCATTAGTCATCTCATATTCCTTGGAAGACATTGAGCAACTTCTGTTAAACTTCCTTCTGTTTCCTTGAACACTTCTCTTTAATAATTTTGCTTTTACTGATTTCAGGGAAGTTTGTTGCATGTCTGGGGCCAATGGCAACAAAGAGCAAAAGTGGGGGAGTATGTTCTAGAAGCTATCTCTTGGGAGTAGGGGGCCTCAGACTGTTCTAGATTTTACCAGCTGCCTGGGACTCTGCCCGATCTCTTGCTTTTCCCACCCAAGGTCTGGACACACTGTTCTGGGCTGGGGCCAAGTTCCTTTGCCCCCTACTGCTTGACAAAGGACAGGACTACTGCCAGCTATTTGTTCTAGATGTCTGTTCTCAAACAACCACCCCGATAATGACCTCAAGACTCTTCCTGCTCCTCAAATCCACTGTCCAAGACTCAGAACTCCCACTTCTCACAGCCTTCCTCTTTGACACATGTTTTGGGCTGTGGTTCCCCTCACAAACCAATTCTCTATGTTCTCTGTCCTTCTGGGATTCCTCAACATCAGTGGGCAGTTGGTTTTTGGCTCTCATGTTTCAAGTCCTGTTAAGATTCTACTGTTATTAAATATTTCTTTTCTGTCATTTCTAGGGATTGAGGATGAAAGTAGCCATAAAAACCTATGCACAGTCTAGCATATGGATCCAACCCCCAAGAAAGATAATTTTTCAAACCATTACTGAGTGTTATAAAATGCACTCCTGGCACCACCACCACTGCCCACGCTTGGCATCTTATCAAGAGCCTACAGTAAGGGTTTGGATGTCACACTAATATTTCCTTCTAACGTGCCATGCTGATAAACTGCATGGAAGCAATTTATGCTTTTCAGACGAGATCGGGCGCATTCAGGGTAGTATGGCTGTAGATCAATTTTTGCTTTTCCATAATGGCTGTAACTGTACCTGCCATCTTGCATCCCTACATACCCTTCACGTTCCTTCCAGGGAGTGGTAGGGTCTATGTCTTCTCTCCTTGAACTTTCTGTCTTATGGCAGAAATCGCTCTCTAGCTTCTGGGACTGAATTTTGAAAATGCCTGGCACTTCCCCCTTGCTCTCTGGGGACACGGACATTAGATACCAAGCCACCATGCTCTGAGGAAGCCCAAATTAGCCCACATGGAGAGGCCACGTGCAGCTCAGCGGACATCCCAGCTGACAGGTGGCCTCAGCTGCTGCCCATGTGAATGAAGCCATATCTTGATGAATCCAGACCTTACCTGGCAAGTCACTCCCAGTTTTTGAATCTTCCCAGCTGAGGTCCCAAGCATGGTGGGCCAGAGGCAAGCTGTCCCAGCTGTGCCCCATCCAAACTCCTGACCCAGAGAATCCAGAAACATGGTTGTTTCACACTTCCAAACTTAAAGTTAGACAGCCCAAAATAATCACTGGGACATGAGCCACGGAGGGCTCAGTGGCATGAGGACCATTTTCACATTATCTTTCCCCGGAATGCCATTGATTCTCTTTTTTTACCTGGGTAATTCCTCTTCATTCTTTAAGAGTTAGCTCAGGGGTGCCTGGGTGGCTCAGTGGGTTAAAGCCCCTGCCTTCGGCTCAGGGGGGGTTCTCGGGGTTCTGGGATCAAGCCCCGCATCAGGCTCTCTGCTCAGCAGGGAGCCTGCTTCCTCCTCTCTCTCTCTGCTTCTCTGCCTACCTGTGATCTCTGTCAAATAAATAAATAAAATCTTTAAAAAATAATAATAAAAAATAAAAATATTAAAAAAAAAAAAAAAGAGTTAGCTCAAACTCCATCTCCGTAGAGCCTTCCTTGATCAGTCTAGCCCATAAGGATCTAATTCCGCCCTGGAGGCTAAGGAACATCCTTCCAGTTCTCTAGAGAGAGGTAGCATGGTGTAGTGGAAATGTGGAAATCTAGTTTTGACATCTGAAATATTTAGCAGTCTACTCTCAGTACTACCACTGACCAGCTGTATGATCTTGGGAAGGTCGCTTCATCAGCAGTATTGTTGAAAAGATTAAATGAGATGGTGCGTGTTATCCCTCTGGACAATCACAGATTGTCAATGATCAGAGAGCCAACAATTATTTATTGAACGCCGTTGTGAATATTTAGTTCTGTGTAACATCCCATCCCCAAAACCCAGTGGCTTGAAATAATAACACCCACTTATTTAGCTCTTGAAACTTCAGTTTAAACAGGGCTGTGTGGGACAGCCTATGTCCATTCCCAGCATGCAGGGTGACTCAGCTGGGGAGAGAAGATCCATTTCCAAGACGGCTCACTCCCATGGCTGATATGTTAATGTAAGCTGTTGGCTGGGGCACCTCCCAGTTCCTCTTTGTGTGGGCCTCTACTTAGGGCTACTTGGGTTTCCTTCCAACAGGGAAGCTGAGTTTCAGGAGTGAGTATTCCAAGAAACCCAAAATGGAAACAGATGGTCTCTTAAGACTTGGATGCAGAAATGAGTGCAGTGTGGCTTCTGCCATATTCTATCCGTCAAAGCAGTCAGAAGGCCCACCCAACCCAAGAGGGAGGAACACAGACCCCACCTCTGAATAGAAGGACTATAAAAGAGATTTTGACCTTGTGTCATGTGTCACAAACCCCTTCTAGGTATCAGGTACACTTGCATGCTCCACAGTTATAGTGTAAAACAGAGACGCTGCCCATCTCATGGAAACTAGACTCCACAGTACTATTTGTTTTGCTAGATGTACTTGTATCTTGGGTCTTCAGCTAGCCTGAAAATATCTTCCAGAGCAAGGTTTTGTCTTCTTTATCTTTGTACCCTTGACACTTGACACACTGACTGGCATTTTGTTCATGAACAGGTAATATTGCTGAATTAAATTCCACCAGGTAGAAGCGGATCATGAGAAAACAGCAGATGGAAACAAGCCAAGAGCACAGGGAAAGATGCGCAGCATCGTTACTCATTAGGGAAATGCAAATCAAAACCACAGTGAGATACTACTTCATTAAAAAAGACCAAAAATCGCAAGCATTGGTGAAGATGTGGAGAAACCGGACCCCTTTTCCATTGTCGGTGGGAATGTAAAATGACACGGCTGGCTAAGCAAGCAGTGGGGCCGTTGTTCAAGAACTCGAATGTCCAGTTCCCATATGACTCAGCAATTCTGCTCCTAGGTGTAAACCCAAGAGAAGCAAAAACATATGTGCGCACAAAAACTTGTATGTCAATGTGCATGAGACCATTATTTCCATTAGGCAAAAAGTGGAAACAACCCAAATGTCAATCAACAGATGAATGAATAAGGAAAATGTGGTCCATCCATACAATGGAGTAGTATTTTGCCTTAAAAAGCAATGAAATCCTGGGATGCCTTGGTGGTTCAGTCGGTTAAGCATCTGACTCTTGGTTTCAGCTCAGGTTATGATCTCAGGGTGGTGAGATCTAGCCCTGTATAGTGTTCTGTGCTGGGCAGGAAGCCTGCTTGAGATTCTCTCTCTCCTTTTCCTCTGCCCCTGCCCCCTGGCTTGCATGCGAGCGTGCTCTCTAGCTCACTCTCTTAAAAAAAGACAAAAAAAAAAAAAAAAGAAAGAAATCCTGATACAGCTCCAATGTGGATGAAATGGACGAACCTGGAAGACATTATGTTAAGTGAATTAAGCCAGACACGAAAGGACATGTATGTATGTGAATGTGTGTGTGTGTGTGTGTGTATGTGTGTATATACATATATATATATTATTTTACTATTCTACTTATATGGAACATATACAATATTTACTGTATTCTTCCACTTATATGGGGGTTCATGGAATGGTCAAATGCACAGCTTAGAAAGTAGAACTCTGCTTGCCAGGGGCTGAGGGAGAGTAGCAGGGAGCTATCCTTTTAAGGGGGACAGAGTTTCAACATAGGATGATGGAAACATTCTGGAGTGGGGTATGGTGATGTTTGCACGATGGTGGAAAGATGCTTAAAGCCACTGACCTGCACACCGAAAAACGGCTAAAACTAAGTCTTAGGTACATATTGCTAAAGCAAAAAAAAAACTTTAAAAACTATATGGAAACAAAAGAAGCCATAACTGACACCTGCTACGACACAGATGAACCTTAAAAACTTGATGCTGGGGACACCTGGGTGGCTCTGTCCATTACGTGTCTGTCTTCAGCTTGAGTTGTGATCTGAGGGTCCTGGGATCGAGTCCTGTGACGGGCTCCTTGCTCAGTGGGGAGCCTTCTTCTCCCTCTCCCCCTCTGTCTGCTGCTCCCCCTGCTTACTTATTCTGTCTCTCTCTCTGACAAATAGGTAGATAAAATCTTAAAAACAAAACAAAACATGATGCCATGTGGAAGAAGCTAGGCTCGAAAGATCACAGACCCTATAATTCGGTGTATGTGGGACGCAGATCCAGAGAGACACGGAACGGACCGGAGGTGGAGAGAGGCGGCCAGTCCGCACTGAGCTTCCTGCTGGGGCCATGAGACTGTTCTGAAGTTAGGATGAGCGCCGATGGCACAGCCTCACGGCTACCTTAAAACCACTGGATGGTGCACTTTGAAAGGACGAATTTTATGGCACGTGAACTATACCTCAATAAAGCTGTTATTAAAAATTTATAGCCCACCTTGATTTACTTGACATAACCTGCAACCAAGGAGACCTGTTTCCAGGAAGCCAGGATGGGAAGCAAAAGGACAGACGCTGAAAAAGACATCCCCAGACCCGCGTCTTCACAAGGTAGTTTGGAATTACGAAAGCAGCACACGCTAATCAAAACTCATGACTCATATAGAGATATAACTGAAGAGCCTCTTGACTCTCACTCCTCAGAGGTGACCACTACTATGATATTGCGAGCCTCTGGGTCCATGAGGGTGTTTTGGTTTCAAGGCGCCAGCCCTGGTGAAGGCGGGCAGGGATAAGGTCTGTCGGAATGGTGCGAGTTCGCTCAGTTTGGAGATCCGGGGGCTCCCAGGTCAGAAGCCGAGCTGTAGTCTCAGGAGGTCCCCACAGTCCCAAGAGGCAGCTCCAATCACGTCTGCTCAGTGGCTGAGGCACTGCAGCCCTGAATCAGAGCTCCCGGGGAAGATGGGCAGCTCGGGAGTGCCCGCGCCAGGCCTGACTTGTGATCGGACAAGCTTGGTTGTCCAGAACCATCACCGTGGCTGGTGCTGTGCTTGGCCAGGCCCGAGTTCTGTGCTCCAGCCCTAGGGACAGAGGGAGGAATAGAGTCCAACCCAAACCACTGGCATGGAATGTGGGGGAAGAATCCATTCTCAGAAGAGGATCTGGGTGCTATTTTTTTTTAAGATTTTATTTATGTATTTGACACAGAGAGAGATCACAAGTAGGCAGAGAGGCAGGCCGGGGGGGGGGGGCGGGGAGCAGGCTCCCCGCCTAGCAGAGAGCCCGATGAGGGGCCCGATCCCAGAACCCTGGGATCATGACCTGAGCCAAAGGCAGAGGCTTAACCCACTGAGCTACCCAGGCGCCCCATGGGTGCTATTTCCAGAAGAGGCCAGGATGAAAGTCTCTGGACAAGCAGAAGCGACAGGTGTCTCCTATGGTTTCCTTCTAGATGGCCGACAGGGCTGCACTGGAGCTGGATCCAGGTGTAGATAAGGACAGAATAACTACATCCGTATGCACACCCAGAAATGTATTTATAATAATACATTTCCCTCAACGACTCACTGAGGACATGCCCGTCTCATGACTCCGTTGGCCTTTCCCAATCATTACACACAGATCTACTCCATTCTTTTAAAATATCTCTTTACAGGGGCCCCTGGGTGGCTTAGCTGGTTGGGTGTCTGACTCTTGATTTCAGCTCAGGGTTGTGGTCTCAGGCTCACGACCTCAGGATCGAGCCCTGCGTCAGGCTGCACGCTCAGGAGAAGTCTGCTTGTCCCGGCTGCTCCCCCTACTTGTGCTCTCTCTCTCGATAATAAATAAACAAACTCTTTGAAAAAAAAAATAAAATGCCTCCTCAAGGTCGCATTGTTTAGATGTGCCCTCACTGATTTAATCCTTCTATGGGTGGATCCCTAGGTTGCCTCCCCGTGCTCGGATCCCACACCCCCCTGTGGGAACAGTCTTGCTCGCATAGTCTAGCAAACCCGTGTGCAAATATTTCAGTAGACTGGATCCCTAGGAATGACATTTCTGGGCTAAAGGGCATATCCCCTTTTTTACTTTACAATCTTCCCTGGCTCCTCAGACCATTCCCCTCCATCCTCCTGCCCTCCTGCCCCTCTCGAGAGCTTCCAGAGGAGACCAAGCTCCAGGGTTTGGCTCCAGTTCGGGCCGTCAGGAATTCCAGCTTTGTCCTCCTGGGCAACAAATGACCTCAAAATTCACTGACGTAAAACAACCAGCATTTTGTTGTAACTCATGGCATTTGGGGTCAGGAATCGGGGCAGGGCTTAGCTGGGTGAGTCTTCTGCTTCCCATGGTGGCAACAGAGGTCATAGGGTGCGGGGGAGGGGCATTCAGTGGGGGGCTGGGCTGGGCTGGGCTGGAGAGTGTCACGTGGCTTCATTCCTATGTCGGGCGCCTTGGTGAGGACGTCTGGATGGCTGGGCTCAGTGGAGAGCCTTTTCCTCCCCATGTGTTCTCCCCGGCAGGGTAGTTAGACTTTTACATGGTGACTCACGCTCCATGAGAACAGGCAGAGCTGCAAGTCCACCCAAGGTCATTGTCATGTTTGCCATGTTCTATTGGTCAAAGCAGTCACGGTCCAGCCTGGACTCAAGGGGAGGGGAAATAAATCCTGTGGTTGAATGGCAGGGGCAGTGAGCGCACCTAGAGAGAGGAAGAATTTATCCCCCCCCACTGCAGCATAAATAGGTATTTGTTTCATTAGACATAACATACACTACATTACCTGCCTACAAACGGGACCATTCTAAATTAGGGAGGATGTTTGGCCCCTAGGGTTTTAGGGGAAAGGTTGTAGGTCCCTCTTATGTGCCCCCTTCTACAGAATACATATTTACAGATTAGAAACAGGCTCAAAGAGGGAACACTCCGGAGACTTGAATCTAAGAGAAATGTCTCATTAGCATTATTCATACCCTGGTCCCTAGCATGGAGTCCCATAGCCCATTCCCAGACGAGTGCATGACTTGAGAACGAGTGTTCTTCAGCTGGCAGGTAGCAGAGCCAGAACCCGGATTCGAGTCTTAGCCTCAGGCCCTGCGCTGTTTCCCCCGCAGTGCCCAGAGGGGATGTCCAGAATCAGCGGCTAGTCCACCTGCCTGGGATGCTCTCCGAGGAGCCTCTGATCGGCTCCCTGATTCCATGAAATCGGGGCAGGGGGCGGTGTGCCTGGGATGCAGCTTCAAGGCCAGAGGAGAAGAGCTAATGGACCGGCCGCCATCACCGGAGACCATCAGGGCGGAGCAGAATTTAAACCTGTCTAAGGGCAGCCAAGAAAAGCCCTCTCCCCCAAGCCCCATCCTGCCCTCCCCCGCCGGCATGACTGCTTTAAGACCAAAGCTTTCCCATGTATCACACCGAGCCTTTCTGGAGTGGGCGTGTAAATTCTAAGGAGAGGTCTCTCAAGGTCAGAAAACATACAATCAGCTAGAAAGAGGGATTTCTGGTTCAAAAATAATAGTCCATTAAACTTCAAAATACCTTTGGTTCTCAACGGGGCAGGCTTGTGCTTCATGGAAATGTAATCACGCCGACATGCTGTAGGGACACCTTACAAACGAGGCCTTTCACTGCCTTGGTCAAAGCCCTAATCCGATACCAAAACAGCAAAAACCCATGAAGCCCAATCCAGGTTGAATTTCAGATAAACAACAACACAGTTTTAGTATTCACATGCCCTCTGCAACATTTAGGACCCATTATTTATTATTTCCATTATTATTGAATATGTCTTCTATATTGATTCAGATATACTACTGAAAAATAATGTGTTGCTTTTCTGAAATTTGAATTTAAATGGTCATCCTGTATTTTATCTGGCAAGTGCAAAGTTCTGATGGCTCGAGGTCTGATGACGTCTTCAGGAGAGGCTCCGTATTTCAAGATTCTGGTTTGTTTATTCAGAGAAAGGCTGCCAGCAGGTCCCGCTCACCTAATGCCCAGCACACAGAGGGAACTTGGTAAATATTTACAGAATGATTGTGCACCCCTGTGTCCTCCTGGGTTGCCAGGCCCTGTGACCACAGATCAGAGGTGTGGAGTCAAGGGCTGTGATTGAGGACAGCCTGGATGAGGGAGCCTATGCTACCTGGGGTTTGGGTGGGGGAGATCAGGAAGGGCTTCTAGAAAGATGTTAGACCTGACATGAGTAGAATGGGGACAGCAGGAGCTGCTTAAGCTTCTAGAGTAAGGTGAGACCTGATGTAAGTAGGACAGAAGAAGAGGAAGCTAAAGCAAAGGCAGGGAAGCTTGAGAAAGGTTTCAGAGCTGCCCATAATGGGGCTGGCAAGAACCAGCCATGCCAGGAGGGTGTGGGGAAGGCTATGTCCTCTGCAGGGGGTAGGGGGCCGGAGCAGCAGAGGAACAGAACATAAGCTCACAGAAGGACACTGAAATAATAACTTAATCCCAATGTAGGGATTGTGATACTGTGTTTTTTCATATGCTCACCCTGCCCAAAATAATCCTTAGCTATTACTATACACACATCTTTATCTCATACCAACAAAGAGAGGTTAATACCCAGTCTGACCACAGCTGCCACCTGGTGGTGAAGCTTGTAAGGACACCCTGCCGGAAAACTCCCCACGCCTGGTTTTGATCACTAACTTCCTTCCGGCCACAGTAATGATGGCGATGGTGATGATGGTGATGATGATGGTGAGATATCATTTATTGAGCTCCTACAGTGTGTAGGACACATCACATACATTAGTTTGTTTAATTCTTGCAATAATCTTTCAAGGTAGGTATTTTTGTTTCCATTTAACAAAGAAAACCAAGCCTCAGAGAGGTCTAGTAACTTCTCAAGGTCACACAGCTGGGAAGACAAAGATCCAATTTAAACTCCAATCTTTCTAGCCCCAAAGCCGATATATCTGCCATTATGCAATGGAACCAAATCCAATAACATGTCGCTGTACATTTAAAGTAATAACATTACAAAAACAAGATACTCATGACATTTGTGATAGGCAGCCTTCTAAAACAGCTCCAGTGACCCCTGGCTCCTGTCATTTAGGCCCTCTATAATGTCCTCCCTCAAGTGTGGGCCAGGCTTAGTCACTTGTTTCTTATAAATAGAATATGACAGAACGGAAGGGATCTAATTTCTGAGGTGAGGTTGTAAAAGGGATGCCATTAATGAAATACCACGTCACACTCCCTGGGATGGTTATCATGAAGCCAAAACAAAACAGGAAACAACAAGTGTTGGCGAGGATGTGGAGAAATCAAAACCCTTTTGCCTTGTTGGTGAGAAGGCAAAATGGGGCCACTGCCATGGAAAACAATATGGCGGTTCCTCCAAAGGTTAAGTATAGAATCACCGTATGATCCAGCAAGTTCCACTCCTAGATGTCTATCCAAAGGAACCGAAAGCAGGGACTCCAGCAGGTATTTGCACACCCGTGCTCACAGCAGCCAAGGGATGGAAGCCTGTCCACCGACAGATGAGTGGATGAACACAGTAGGGTGTATGCATTCGGTGGAATGTTATTCAGTCCTCAAACGGAGGATGTTCTGACGCGTGCTGTAATGTGGAGGAAGCGTGAAGACCTTATGCTAAGAGAAATAAATCAGCCACAAAAAGTATTATCTGGGTCGACTTCTAAGACTCCTCTCCTATTTCAGCAGCGAGAAAAGTCAATTCTTAGAGCTACCGAGTAGCACAGAGGTTGCCAGGGGCTGGGGGAGGGGAGGAATGGAAAGTTAGTGTTTAATGGGAACAGAGTCACCAAGAAAATGAGAAACTTCTGGGGATGGGCAGCGGTGATGGTTGTACAGGAGTGTGCCATGTCACAAAACCGTACACTTGACAATGGCTAAAATGGTGAATTTTGTGTTATGCACATTCAGGCATGATGATACAAAAATCATTAATACGTTCTAGAAGTGGGACTTCTGTCTTGCTGGCTTCCTCTGTCTCCCACTGAGGCCTTTGATGAAGCCGGCAGCCGTGTTGGGAGCTGCCCCAAGGAGAGGCCGACACCAAGGAACAGAAGCCCTCACTCCAACCGAGCCCAGCCCCTGAGTGAACTTGGAAGGGGGTCCTGAGGCAGGTGATCTCGAGAGGATGGTGATCCCAGCCGGCACCTTGACTACAGCCGTGAGAGAGACCTAGAGCCGGAGGGAACCGCTGAGTGCGTCTGGGGTCTTGACCCACAGAAACCACGACATAATACATGTATGTTTTCTGGAGACATTGGTGACACAGCAGGAGCACCAATACACGGTTCTTGGCATGTCTGGCCTCACAACTTTTGTTGGTCAGATTCAACAGCATTTACAAAGGTGCATGGTCAGGTATGATAGAAGGACCAAGACTGATTCAAGAAGACAGTTTCTAGTGGGAAGCGCCCAGACATCGGAGCCAGACTGCTGGGTTTGTTGAGGGGCTCTGTCACCTCCTAGTTGTGTGACTTTGGGCAAGTTACTTCACCTCTCTGTGCCTTGGTTTCCCTTGTAAACTGGAGCTAATAAGTATGTTCCCCATAGGTCGCTGTGAAGATTTATAATTACTTTTGCTTTTAAAGATTTTTTGAATTTATGTATCTGACACAGAGAGAGAGAGAGAGAGAGCACAAGCAGGGGGAGCAGCAGAGGGAGAGAGAGAAGCAGGCTCCCCGCTGAGCAGGAAGCCTTACTTGGGGCTCGATCCCAGGACCCTGACATCATGACCTGATCTGAAGGCAGAGCCAGCCAGGCGCCCCAAGATTGTTATTACTTGTAGAGCACTCAGGACAGTGCCTGGCCTAGTTTATTTCACAGGGTTTGTTTGGAGGAGTAGTATTAGAATAGAGATGGTTAAATATTTTAAGGGGAAAAAAGCAGATGAGAAAAATAACATGATCTTGGGTTTATTAAAAGAAATATACAGGTGCATGCTCAAATGTTACTGCACAGAAAATACCTGAATCATTTATCACAGAATCAGGGGACACAGTGGAAACCGGTGTTGAAAACCTCACACTAACTAGAACCAGGTGGAGTGAAAATCCCCATCACATCCCTTCCTAGCTGTGCAGCTCTGAGTAAATCACCTACCTTCTCCGTGCCTGTTTCCTCAGCTGGAACTTGGAGATCATGGTAACTATCTCCTTACCAAATATGGTTGCCGAGGATATACGGACAACACGCATGATGCCTGGCATACAGTAGGCACTCCATTAATGCTAGCTACTGCAGTCTGCGGAATTATGGATGATTTTAAGGTTTTCGTTATGCTTCTGTGGAATTCCCCAAAGTTTCTAGATCAGTTGTTATCACTTCCACATCTCTGGGGAGAAGTATTAGAACAGCCCACGGCAAGTGCCTGGCACAGAGTGACCTCCTGAGACGTCACCTCCCGGCCGGCAAGCTCCTTCCCTCTCTGATGCCCTGTAAGAAGGGCACCAAGGGTCGGGTCCATGGTCACCACTGCAGGGCGTGGACTGTGTGTGGCCAGAGGGATGGCCACCAACAGAAGGAGTTTGGGGCGAGGAGGGGGCATGAACTGTGGGAGAAAGAAAGGGTTCTCAGTGAACCCCACCAGCGTGTTCTCTGGGAGGCGTGTGTGGGACCTTCTGCCTCCACGGTCACTGCGGAAACCAGCTATGAGAACTGGATGGAATCTAGCAGGGGAGTATATGGGAACTCCCTGTAAGACCAATTCAGTTTTGCTGCTTATTTGAAAATGTTCTTAGTGATGCTGGGAAAATGACTAGCTGGGTAGGTGGGCGTCAGGGGAAAAGAGAGAGAATGAGCAGGGTCTGAGGGAGGCCACCGAAACCATCCGTGGACCCAGTCAGTGCACGTAATTTAGAGCAACTAAGTCACTGGGGTGGTCCTACAGGCCGGCCTCCTTGCTTTCCAGATGCGGAAGCCTCCGTCTCATGTCACCCGGCCAGGAGCAATGGCAACGTTTTTGTCACAGTACCAAGCTGCCTCGAGGCTTTTCCCCAAGGCATCCTTCTCATGCAGAAAGTTCTCTATGTCTGTGACTCCCCCAGATGGGAACAGGCCAGGGCAGGTGGCACTGAGGGGCTGTAGGGTGACCGCCTCCCCCATGCAGGGCAGGGAGCTCAAAGAGCTGGAGAAGGGTGGTTGCCCCAGGGATGGGCCAGCCCTGCTAGGAATAAGCATGCTGTGCGGAGGCCCCCCTCACGTGCTTCTGGCAGAAGGGAGATGCTAGAAGGCCTCTCCGGAAGTGCTTAGGGCAGCTTTTGGGGTCATCATGAGCCCATCACTTTCTCAGAGTCCCTGCCCACACTCATGTAGCAACTCAGAGGAGATAAACCAGCGGGGAGCAACAGTTAGAACCAGGCCCTGGTCCCGGACGCACTCGGATCCCACCTCCTACTTCCTACTTCCGCCTCCTGCAAAATGGCGGGCCGCCTCCCAGGCCTTCGGGAAATGAGTGAAGACGACACACAGCAGGCTCGACACATGTCTTGCATGTGGAAGGTAATACACTGGTGTGTTGTTTATTTATTAGTTTTTATATAAGAATCTCCTTTTAGCAGCTTTTACAGGGCAGTTAACATCTTCTCTGAACTCCAGTTTCCTCCTCTGGGACAGAAGACAAGTAAGTCTCACCTCAGAGGTTGTGGCGAGAACGTGGGGTTAATGATGCGAGGTGCCTGGCGCTCGGCCAGAGAGGACAGAGAGCTGGCGGCCACAGTCATTACCCGCTGAGCTCCGAGGTCGCCTTGGAGTTCTTGTCAGCGCAGGAGCGAAGCTGAGGGTGGAGAGGAACCAGATTTGCCATCGCTGGCCTGTGCTCAACGAGTACTCATTTCCCATGATTCTTCTCTCTCATGTTTCTTTCTGCAGTAACTGACCTCCCGGTATTGGCCTGGTGTGGTCAGCGTTTGGACTTGGAAGAGGTTATGCTTAAATGACAGGTCCCTATGAATGACATAGGACTCCAAAGACATGTGAATATGGCAGCTCCTACCCTTCTAGGAAATCCTTGGGTTTCCCAAGAAAAAAAAGCAGAGAACCAGAGAGGGTCAGGGTTTCCCATAAGTGTGGGTATGAGGATTGAGATTCCAGAAACTCTGAGTCCCCCACATCCCCGATCAGACTGAAATTCCTCCTTCAAAGTTTTATACCTTGGCCTTTATACCTTTTGAAAATGAAAATGCCTAGGTATATTCTATAAGCTCTTGTAGTTATTCTGTTATCAGGAGGACAGAGCTTTGAAAGTCCCGAGTATACCAAGGACCGCAGAAAACTATGAAGCAAAGAATTAGTTCTGAAAATAGAACCTGACCCTTGGAATTCTAGAACAAGTGCTAAATGTAAAGGTGGGCAAAAATGAATTCAAATACAAGCCAGTACACAATTAGTTGTGTGAACTTGGACAAGTCCCTTAACCTTTCTGAACCCAAAATTTCTTCTATGTAAAATCTGAGTAACAATACTAAAGCTCCCTCCTTACTTTAAAATCCACTACCAAATGAACTAATGGACAGAAAATGTTTCATAGTCAATTTCCCACTAGAGAGTAGGTGGCGAATTACAAAGACTCAGTTCCCAGAGAAACCCAACTCTAACTAACTGAAGCTGTATAAAGGAATTTTGGCTTCTGTAATTAAAGACCAGAGATGGAAAGGCTTCAGGCTTAGCTGGATCCAGGAAATGAAACCATATTTTCCTGGCTGTCTCACCAATCCCTCCTTTCCATAGGAGATTTTTCTTTTGCATATAATTTCTTTCTTAGGGTGAGGGAAGATGATCCCAGCTGCATTTCCTTCTAGTTTGACAACTCCATGGCAAAAGAACTTCTCCCCCCACACACACACACCTTATCAATCCCAGGGAAAACTTGAAAAGGCACTGTTCTGATCATGGGCTTCCTTGGACCAATCACTGTTCTTGCAAAACGGAATGTAGTGATTGACGGGTCTGAGTTATCTACCTAACCCATAACTAGGGGTAGGTGGGCTTTTTCTCCCTCCCAGCCCCTTGAAACCTACACATCTGGGGGAGGGGAGCAGGTGTGAAGGTTCTGGATAGTTGCAAATCGGAGCTGGCCAGGCTGGGTCTCTGCAGAAGTCCCCAGTTCTCTCATGAGAAGAGATAAGGTCAAATGAGCTTGGGCTGCCATATGGTCCTTCAAGCACTTGGGGAATAATGGAGGCAGTATCCGCTGTGTGCCGTGTTTTCTGTATGCCTGCCACGTGTTCAACATTTTGTAATATTTGAGAAATTTCCATCTCCCCATGGAGGAGGTGGGACCCAGGAACAAGTCTTCCTTGAAGCCAAGGCACCTGGGCGTGACCCGGCTCCACCAATCCGATGCCCAGGGGAGACTATAAGGAAGTGAGAACCCAGGGCAGGAGGCTCAGTGTAGGGAGAGTGGCTATAGGCCTGCAGTCTTGGGCAAGTTCTTGGTAAAGAAATGTCCTAGCAGAGCGACAGCGTGCTGGTGTTTTGCTCATCCAGCTGTTTCCGTGCATTGATCCTGGAGGCACAGCCTCCAGCCAGGTCCACCAGCCCTTCAACCCATCCTGTGAGTTAATATCCTTTTAAGAAGCTCCTTTTCTGCTTAGTCAGCCAGCTTGTTTGTGTTTCTCTTACTTGCAAGGAAAAGCCCTGACTAATGGCACTCTAACACCGCCCCCGCCCCGCCACCAGCAGATAGATAGCAGGTGAGAGAGGTCTCCCGGGCAGCCAGTTTCCCCCACTTGTCCGGGAAGACTCAGCAGGGACCAGAGGAGCAGAGAAGCTTACAGCAGACCAGCAAGATGCTGTCAAATCGTCTGCAAGGATTTTCAGGATCTTGAACCAAGTTCCTAGGGAGAGGACAGCTGACATGATGACAAAAGTCAGTCTGATGAAAAAGCAATACAGCTGGTCGTACATGGATGACCTAGTACTTAGTTATGTGTGTGTGTGTGTGTGTGTGTGTATTTATTCCTACTGGGGCAAATTTCACATAACATAAAATTAGCCGTTTTTAAGATGTGCAATTCAGTGGCATTCAGTACATTCACAATGTTGGATGATCACCCTCTGGGTCTAGTTCCAAAACACTTCCATCACCCGCCAAAGGACTGCCCGTTAAGCAGTCTCTCCCTATTTCTCCCTTCCACCTGGTCCCCAGCAACCACTCATCTGTTTTCAGCCTCTGCGGATTCAACCCTTCCGGATGTTTCATAGAAACGGAAACATATAATACATGACATTTGCGTCTGGCCGCTTTCACTTAGCAGGAGGTGTTTCAGGTTCATCCACATGTAGCAGGGGTCAGTTTCCATTCCTTCTCGTGGCTGAATCGGAGGCCACTGTAGGGTGGGCCACATTTTCCCCATTCATCAGTGGATGGACATCAGGGTGGCGATGAGGGGCACGGCCCTCGCCCTGGGAGCCCAAGGAAGGATGAGGGCTGGGTGGACTGTCGGAACCCAAAGAGGAAGCAGCAGCGACCAGACCTGAGACACGGGAACACTCCTCATCCTGGAATAGAGGGAGCAGTGGAGTCTGGGAGTCTCCCAGTGGGCTCTGGGGGTGATCAAAGAACACAAAACAGAAGCCAGGAGGGAGAAGAGGTCTGTTGTGGCTGAGAAGCTCCCGTAAGAGTCTCTGGGATCTCTGCAGAAACAGCGGGTCTGAAGGGGAATTTCAGTCATTTGGCCAGAGACCAGTGCAGCCCTCAGTAGAGTTCTGGAGGCAAACACCAGGTCTTGAATCCTGACTCTTACTCGCCAGCCCTGGAACACTGGGGCGGTCATTCACCTTCCCAGATCTCAATTCCTCTTCTGTAAGTGGGGCTAATAAGCACCTCTCCTTCACAAGGTCGCCGTCACAAGGTCGCCGTGAGGACCAGCTGGATGATGTAAGGAAAGCACGATACCAGACACCCGAGAATCTCTTGCTGCAAGGTAGTTATTACTCTTATTTTTATGGCTGGGCTAGTGTTATTGCGTCTCTGTTGTACCCTGAAGTAGGTGTAAGTTGTTAAAAGGGTGTAGTAGGTGTGAATCAACCTAGCCCATAAACTGGGCAGCGCAAAATGTCTCTTCCTTCAGTTTTCAATGTCAGAACTGAATTTCTTTATGGATCCTCCATTCCCTTTGATGATGGAAACTTACCTGAGTCAATCTGGGGGTTTGCAACTCTCCCTGGGGGTGGCGGCTGGCCTCTGGAGGGGACTTTCGCCGAACCAAGTCCTAAGGAGGGGTGTCATCTGTCTGGTCCTCGGTCCTCGGTCAGTTGGCGTTCACCTGGACAAACAGAACCACGGAGACGCAAGGCATCAGCTTATGCAATCGTGGGAGCTGGCCTTGCGAGGGGGTGAGACCCCCAGGGAGTGCACCTTGTGGGAGGGTGGAGAGGAACAAATTAATGCAAGGGAAGGTAGGAATAGGCGTGTAACTCTCCTGGGTTCCTACTTTGGTGACTTAACACAGTGCTTACCAGCACGAACCCCTGTGATGTTGTCCACTCCGTCCCCCCACCCCCGCACGCTCACCAAGTAAACACGCAAGTAAAGTTGCGCGCGCGCCCCCCGGAGGAAGCGAAGGGAATAACACACGGGAAATAACCGCTTGGGACGCGGGCAGCTTCGCGGTGGGACGGAGAGCAGCACCCGGGAGAGGTGCTCTTCTCCCCTCACTTCGGAAGACACCTGGGCAGCTCCGCCGAGGGGCTACCGCAGCGCGCGAGAGGCGCGTGGAAGAGCGCCGCGTCCGCGCCCAGGCGCGACGGAGCCGGCAGCCGCGCGCCTCCAGGGGGCGCCACTGAGCTTCGCTGCGCCCCGGGCGGGCGGGACTCGGGCGCGCTCTTGGAAAACACAGCATTTCCTGTAGCCGGCTGGGTGGGGACCTCGACAGTCCGTGACTCAGGGTGTGACTGTGGCCGTGATTTCATCTGGCCTGCCAGCCTGGAGGACGCCAGTCACGTGGCCCTGCCTGGTTTCCCGGGGTAGGGGGGCGGGGGGGGGGTGCTGTGCATTCCTTGGAGCCGGGCTGCGGTTACCTCCACCCCCCCCCCTCCTCCCTGAATAAGCCCGGGTTTAGATTTAGGTTGGAGGATGCCAGTCTTCCTCTTGCTTGTTGGAGCGGAGGGAGCTTTATTTAGCCTCTGATGGGAAAGTGCGTGATGGGAAAGCAGCCCTTGGGAGGTCTGTAGGGTCTGTCCCTGCTGATCCAGACCTGGACATCACCCGGCCTGGCCTTCTGCTGTGTGAGGGTGACTGACACTGGCCACGGGACGCTGGAGGGGAAGGAGAGGATCAGGATAAAAAGTGGCACCTCGTGGGGCTTTGTTACAAATTCTTCCCTTTACCAGCCCCCCAGCCAGCACTTCTGGATGAGGCTGGGGCTTTCAGAGTGCAGAGTCCTGCCTGGGAAGTCAAGAGGCAACCTTTGTCCCCTGAGCCCTCAGGCCCCTCAAGGACTTCACCAGTGCCTCTCACACTTCAGGGCCCCTCCATGCTTGAAAAGAGGCAGGCTGGGGTCAGGGAAGGAGCTTGCATTTTGGAAACAAGTAGGCCTGAGGCCTGGGCTGCACTCTTGTTTCTGTTAATACCATCTTGGCCCTGGTTACATTTTTAAAGTCTGTGAGCCTCAGTTTTCTCATCTGTAAGATGGGCATTGTAATATCCACTTCCTAGGATTTTTTTTTAAGGTTTTATTTATTTATTTGAGAGACAGAGAGAGAGCACAAGCAAGGGGAGCAAGCAGAGAGAGAAGCAGGCTCCCCACTGAGCTGGGAGCCTGATGAGGGGCTCGAACCCAGGACCCAGGGATCTTGACCTGAGTTGAAGGCAGATGCTTAACCAACTGAGCCACCCAAGTGTCCCCCACCTCCGAGGATTAAAGAAGGTGTGTGAGAAGTGCCTAGCACAGTGCCCAGCATGTGGCATATACAGTCAATAAATAATGGTCAAATAAATAATTTTATAAATTATTATAAATTTATAAATATTACTTATTTAACTCATAATATATATATTTATACATAAATTAAGTAGCCAATCAGTGAAAATTCTAGATAGATAGAATCTCAAGGTCATAGACCCATAGAACTGGAAACACCTCAGAGCTTATGCCCCAACCCCTTCATATGAGATGTTTAGGGTTTTCCCAGATCCATTAAGAATTGAGGAGTGTTAACAATCTGGACTACTGGGCCAAGTCACTTTGTCCAGCTCTTGCCCTGATACCAACTAGGTGTGTGATTTGGGGCAACTTACTTAATCTCTGTGCCTCAGTTTCCTCATGTGTAAAATGGGGATCATGGTGTCCCTGTTATAGGTTGCTGGAAAGATTAATGAGAGAAAACCTGAAAAATACTTAGTTCATTATACAGTAAGGGCTCAGCAAATGCTAGGCGTTGTAGCAGGTACCATCAAGGAACATGTCAGCCACAGATCATCTCCAAAGATTAGTGGTGTTCAAAGTTCTTTATCCAAACAAAACCTTCAGTAGATGTCACATCATTCATTTGTCCATTCATTCGTTTGTTCAACCAATAAATATTGAACATCGACTAGGGCCAGGCTTCATTCTAGATGTTGGAGATACAGATCTCAAGGATCTCTTTTCTCAGAGAGCATGCATGCTACCGAAGGGAAGCATAAAATACACAAACAAGGCTAAGCAGAAGAGTGAGGCAGGTACTTCTAGAGTTTGGTGACTTGATTCCTGTTAAGGGGCGGGGAGTTTCACTCAACATTGCTTTTGCATCCTTGCAGAAGTCAATAGTGGTTGTTTTTTTTTTTTTAAGATTTTATTTATTTATTTGACAGACAGAGATCACAAGTAGGCAGAGAGGCAGGCAGAGAGAGGGGGGAAGCAGGCTCCCTGCTGAGCAGAGAGCCCGATGTGGGACTCCATCCCAGGACCCTGGGATCATGACATGAGCTGAAGGCAGAGGCTTAACCCATTGAGCCACCCAGGTGCCCCTCAATAGGCTTTTAAAAAGCAAGCAATGTGTTAGGAAATAATACCCCCTCTCCCTCCTGTTTCTACCCACAGTGCTTTGTACAAACTTCATTTATATAGAATTTAATGTGCTGTAGAGGTTCACAAGGACTTCTCAGCAACTCAGAAATCCCCAAATGGCAAACTGAACTTTGGTTTGTGAAATCGTTTGGTTTTAAAACCTGCCCTAGATGGACGTGAGGCTATTTATAGTCTTTTTTCTTAACTGTATTTAATGCGAATAGTCGTACATATCACTGCAGTCATATAAATGTATTGAATTCCCAAGTGTTGCTGCAGGCCCTTTGGGGATGGTATGAGAATAATGGTATGATTATCTTTCTAAAATTTGATAAATTCTGAAATCTAAAACCCATTGACCCCCAAGGATTGGGAGTGAGTGACCGTAAACTTGTATTTTGTTCTCCTGAGTACGTCTCCTCTGCTTTGTTGATATCGGTGATGATGGATATCATGTCCTAAACACATCTGTGTTCCCAGATTCCACCGAGCGCCTGGTGTGTGTGGTCACATGCAGCAAACTCTGCGGGATAAGCTGATTTCTGAATTTTCCATAACTTTGTGGAGAACTCCCACACCACATCTTAAGAAGCAGATTGGATCTCGGAATTTCAGGGTACTGTTCTGGTTCCAGTGACAGATTGGATGTATGCATCTAATTTTGCTCCTTCCCGAAATCCCACTAGAACTTCTGGAAGAGAGATTGAAAAAAAAAAAAAAAACAAAAAAAAAACCAAACCCACAATGTTGAGAAAAGAGGACGGGAAACCACAGCCACAAGAGGAGATGCAGAGTGGTAACTAATTTGGCAGGCCTGGGAAAGCCGAGAAAAGCAGCCGTGGGAAGGGCTGAGCACAAACCTGATTTACACAGCAGACTCAGCCCAAGACAAAGAAACTGGCAACACCAGGTCCCTCTGTTGGGGGAGGAGGGGCGGTGGCAGGAGTGCTAAAGTAAGAAGAGCGGGGAGTGCTCTCTAGGAAGCAAGGAGGTCCTAGATTTCCTCTCCCACCCCACAATTCCCCTTCCCCCCCACTATTCCCCTGCAACTGATCCTCCTCCACACTGGAAGAAGTCTGGAAGGTTCTTCTCAGGAGACGGTGGAACAGAGCGTCTCTGGCCTGGCGGGGGAGCACTCAACACAGTGAGGACGGGGCTATGGCACAGAAAATGGGGGATAAAGAAGCCATTTGCGTGGCAGTGCTGAATGTGGAAAGACCACACCCTCCCTGCTCCACCCCTCCCCCCTCAGTTGGTTCCTAGAACTCAGGCAGCCAAGAGTTCTAGGTGGCCCCTCCAGGGAGGGGGCTGGAAGATGTCTGGCTTCAAGGAAAGACTTAAAAACACTGACATACTGTATTTCCCAACAAATAGTCCCCGCAGATTACTGTGCTATGGAGCTCCAAGACAGCAGTTCCTCATGTGCTGAAAGCTTCCAATGAACGTTTTTGTATTTCCTTGACAGTAGGGCTGAGGAATACCTCATGTCTGAGGACAACCTTGAACGTCGAAGAGAGACACCAAAACAAACAGGATAAAAGCAATCTGGAACAAAGAGGGACAGGGAGGTTTTTTGGGTTTTTTGTTTTTGTTTTTTTTAAAGCATCATGTCATCAGAGAGATGAGAAAAGATAATTGCATCTCTGAACCAAAACAAAAGCAGGAGACCTTTAGAAAACATTCAAAGGTTTGGAAAGAGCTCTAGAAATGAAAGAAAAGTGGGTTGAGATAAAAATAATAAAAGAGTGGGGTGATCTAGAGGGAGAAATACCGGAGAAATTAGAGCAAGAAGACAAAGAGAGGGAAGCCAGAAACAAAGCCAAACGAGCAGAAGTCCACACCAGGAGATCCAACAGCAGAATAGCAGGGGCCCCAGAAGAAGAGGGCAGAGAAAGAGGGGAGGAAGGAATCGCATGGGAGAAATGCAGCAAATTCTGCAGAATGCAAGTTTCCAAACCGAAAGGCCCCAGTGCCCCATGATGGATGAACACAGAGCCAGATCAAGGCATGTGGCTGAAATTCCAGAATACTGAGGAAGACAAGATTTGACATCTTCCAGAGAGAGGGAACAACAAAACAAAATAAAACAGGACAGCTCCAAACCTCTCACAATAACCCCTGGGTCCAGAAGATGACCCAGGACCTTCAAAAGTCTTAATGAAACTAGTCTTTAATCTAAAATCCTGTTCTCGGTGAAGGTATAAACCAGCTATGAGGGTTTGACAAAAACATTGAGATACCAAAAATCTCCAAATATTTTCCCATGTAGCCTTTCTCAGAAAGCTACTGGAGAATGAGCCCCAGCAAAACAGAGAATGTAAGCCATGAATAAGAAGACGCGGTTTGACAATCATGCCCCAGTCTCAGAGGACAACCATTTCGACCCATCCAGAGGGAATCCTGGGCCTCAGTATATAGACATGTGGTTGTGGTATTATCACCAGGATCCCCAGCTCAAAGCAGAGAATGCCCGGGTAAGCAGAATTCCAGGCTTTTTCTAGATCCGAGCTGCCTTGGCCAGATGTTTGTAGTGTTTCAGCTTTTCCCACCATGCCCTGAAATTGTCGAGCTCCGTGTGAGTGTTCAGCTTCGACCCATTCCCTAGGCCTGGAGAGAGGTCACAGAGCTGAGAAGCAAGGCAAAACCATCACCAACTGAGTCGCCCAATCCCCGTGAATGTATCTGGGCCATGACTAACCTGACAGCCCTTTCAGATGCTCTGATAACCCCCAGTGAGAGCTCAGCCATTCACAAGTGCCACACTGTCATCCCTCACGGCGTCCGGGTCACTTTCCTGGGAGATTTCTGCCCTTTTCCTTACAGTGGCTTGAGCTCGCTTCTCACTTTTCCAAGAGTAAACAATATATTGTTTACGGATACACACACAACCATCTGCAGATAACAGAATTGCCAAGAAGTGGGAGGGAATACTTAAGATTCAGACGACAAGGGCTTACTTCTGCGAGCAGAGTGATGCCATTTGGGAGGGGCTCAGGGTGGAATCTGTAAGCTACCAGAGAGAATCTTATTTCTTAACCAATTTCTTTAAGTGGTAGACACATAGTTATAGAATTTTAGGTAATTATGATTCAATTTGCAATTTTTTTAAAGATTTTATGTATTTATTTGACAGGCAGAGAGGTAGGCAGAGAAAGAGAGAGAGAGGAGGAAGCAGGCTCCCCGCTGAGCAGAGAGCCCAACGTGAGGCTCGATCCCAGGACCCTGAGATCATGACCTGAGCCAAAGGCAGAGGCTTTAACCCATTGAGCCACCCAGGTGCCCCAACAGAGGGGATTTTTTAAAGGCAGCTCAGGGAAATTGGGTATTTGGTTTGCAGGTTCCTTAATTGTATCACTGTAAGCTGCCCTTCCTCTTCCCATCACCCCTTCCCTGCCGCTATCACCTGCCCCTCTCATCCTCAGGCTCTTCGAATCCTCTTACCCTGTTTTACTTTCCTTTTTTCTTGTGGTACTTATTAGTGTCTCACATCCTCTAGAACAGTGGGTGTCAACATTTTCGGCCCAAGGCCCATTTTATGCTTTTAAATATTATTGAAGACTTCAAAACACTCATTATGCAGATTATATTATTGGTATTTTCCATGTCTGAAATTCAAACGGAGAAAATGTCAAAACCCAAGACTCACAAGCATGCATTCCAGAAGCGGTCAGACATCAGGTAGCCTCCGGAAAACTCCATGTAACGTCACAGGAGAATGAGAGTGAGAAAAGGTTTTAAGTCATATTCGGTATTATTATGAAAATAGTTTTGACCTTGGGGATCTCTGGAAAGGGCCTGAAGAACCTCCAGGAGTATCTGGTACTCTGGTTTGAGAACCGCTATTTAGAACGATGCCCAGCACGTAGCAAAAACTACTCAGCAAATTTGTGCTCGGTACCTGCTCTAAAGAGAGCAGGTTCTCTCTTTAGGCACCTCTGCTAGGTGTTCTTGGTGACGCACAAGGAGGAAAGCCCCAGCCTCTCCCCTCGAGGTCCCTCCCCTCTCCAGGAGCCCAGAAGGACTTCTGGTAGGATATTCGTGCCCAACCTAATTCTCTGTTTCTCCAGAAACTGTTTCAGGGCAGCAGTCCTGGTGTGAGTCCAAGATTGCGCAGTCAGCCCACACCGTTAGCCAGTCTGGAGCACTTTCTGACACATGCGGGTGTTCCTCCCAAAGGCTGCTGGTCACTGCCTTAGCCATGATGAGAGATGAGTACATATGGCCTCTTCTGAGCCAGAGCAAGCAGCGTGGGGAGGAGGAGACGTGAGGGGGTGGGGGGAGTGGGGTCACATGACCTTGGGTGGGTCACTTTCAAATCAGTTTCTCCCTTGGCTCACTGGGGCTTTGCAACTAGAGATTAGTCCCTAGGAGATGGCTAAGAGTGCTTCTCTGGTTCTACTAATGTAGAATTCCAAGCACTTACTCATGAGTTGAGTTGTCTGTCTGATGAGTGCAGGAACCCAGCTGAGCCTGTGTTGAAGACATTTGATCTCCTGCCCAGAAAACCCCGGGGCCACTGGAGACATCTGGGATAATGGAGCCATAAAGAAAACAAACTGGAATTCCAGTGCACGACGTAACGACGTAACGAAGAGCATGAAGTCCGACCTCCATTTCATCTGGAATCTGGTTTTGGCGACGCCAAGCGTTGGCCATTTAAGTCTTAGAGAGACTCCAACGAGAAGAGCTGATATGATGGATTCCCATAAAGTTTATTTCATTTATTCATTCAGTGAACAAATATTACCGAGCAGCGTTTCTTTGTCGTTTGTTATGTGGGATCCTGAGAATACTTGTGGGAATAAAATGCACTTAGGACGCCTTTTATTGCAAATGCACTTAAAATGCACTTGAGAACGCATTTAACTTTTCCAAATAATTAGCTGCCAACGTTTAAGTATCTGGGGATGTCACATAAAAAGCCAAATTTTACGACATCATGTGAAAATTAGTTTTTCATCGCTTCCCCAGCTGTCCTCACTTGCTACAGCCCCGCCTTCCCCGCCTGACTCGGTGGGCATTTGAGTCTGCGCCTTGATGTACAGCTGGAGGGGCAGGCAGACATGTTAATAGGGAGCAACGTGTGAAACACTGCGCTGGAACTGCTGCTGAGTGCTAAGGGGGCGTGCTTAGCACATCCGCCCTGTGTCCTGCGCGTTTCCCAAAGCTAGAGTCAGGGAGAGAATGGGAGAGATGGATCCCAGCTCCCGGAGAGTCCCTCGTCTAGGAAGGAGCCAGACCGCTGATGCAGAATTATGCAGAATTACAGTGCTGGTCTTCCCCTCCTCCACAGATTATTTATTTATTTATTTGAGAGAGAGAGAGAGAGAGCACGAGCAGGGAGAGAAGCAGAGGGAGACGCAGACTCAATCCCAGGACCCTGGGATCATGACCTGAGCTGAAGGCAGACACCTAACCGGCTGAGCCACCCCAACTGTGGGGTCTTGAAGGAGCAGTTCATCTCACCCAAGCTGGGAGTAGGAGCAGATTCCAGATCCCAAGCCGTGTGTTGAGTGAGAATCAGCTCAAATAGGTGGGGAGTAAGGAGAAGCTGTGAAATCAGTCCCCACTCCGGATTGACTCTTCAAAGCGCAGACCTCCAGCACACCTGCCTCTTACAGATGTACACGACCGGAGGTGAGCGTTATTATTAACACCCTCCTAGTTTTATCTCCTCAAGCCAGTGTTCCCTTGAAGCCCTCTCCAGAGCAGGTCTCCCTGCGTGGGATGTTCTCTCTCCATCTCTTTCCACGGCCGGCACCTTCTTGTTATTCAGCTTTTAGCTTCAAAGTGACCCTCTCAGAGAAGAAGCTTTCTCTGTTCTCCTGATGACGAAGAGCCACCCGCTCCCCCTCAATCCTGTCCTCCTCTTCTGATTCTCTGATCCTACCACTATCCAACATTCATAGGGTGTATTTTCTGTCTCTCCTCACTGGAAAATAAGCTCTGTGAGAGCTGGGACCTGGTCTGCCTTCTTCACGGTCCTGCCACTTAGGACCCGCTCGACATTTGCTGGACGTGAATGAACTGTGTACAAGATACAGGATGATGGAGACAGAGGGGCAGTTGAGAAATCCTAAATGACAGGCTGGAAAGAAGGAAAGGCACTGGGATGTCTAAGGAAGGGCTGGCTGACACCCGCTGAGATTGGCCACAGCGTCAAGGTGGTTTGACAAGGAGCCAGAAGTCTCCCCACGAGGGCTAAGGGAGCTGGCCAGACGTGTCAGTGCGTGCGGGAGAGTCCTTTCTGAGCCCCAGTTGGCTCATCCACAAAACAGGGGATGATAATACGATACCAACCTTGGGCGGTTATTTTGAGAATAAGTAAGAGAGGTTCAGTATAGGAGAATGCTTGGTATACAGATGTTAATTATTTTATTTATTTATTTCTTACAGTCCAGGGCTTGGTTGGTTGGTTTGGTATGGATGTATGTGTTCACACTTAGGAAGCCATGAATTCATAGCGAATGGGTCTCAGCAGCAGCCCAGGCTCCTTTCTCACAAAGCGTGCTTCCCTGGTGGGCTAGCTGGCCCTTGAGTCAAGCCCGGGCACCTTGCTCTTTGGCTTCCTTCTTTTTTTCTGATAATTTTCCTTCCCACGTTTCAGGGAGCTATCTCGGCTCTTAGAGCACTTAATGCTCAATATAGACATCCATTCTCTTGGCAGAAATCTTGCCCTTAGTGTGTTTACTACAATGCCAGCAGCACGCTGGGCAACCTGGCGGACCCTGCCCGCTTTGCCGCGGTAACATGGGTGGGGCCATTCCTTTTGAACAGTACGATGTCTTGATGTCCGCAACATCACCTTCCTTGCTGTTTCACAAGTATGTGCTGAAGGAACATTCCAGGTCTTCTCAAAGGCCCGGAGAACACTGAGCGGCGCCTCACCTCTTCCCCTTTGCGTCGATCATTTTGGTGCATTCCCAGAAGATGGCTGTTCCCCACGGAAAGAAGGTGTCCGTTACGGCTCAGGATTAAATTGCTTCCTCACCGTGTTTTGTGCTGTGGGTCTAAGTAGGCAAAAGAACTACTGGAGAATCATGAGAGATTAGGAAATAGGTTTTTCATAGGAGAAACGTCCATCCCTGTTTTTTTTTGTTTTTTGTTTTTTTGTTTTTTGTTTTTCAAACCAGACCCTGACCCAGGGATGTGAGTACAGTGTTTTATTAGGCTCATGATCCCAGGAAGCACAGTGAGGCCGTGGGGAAGGAAGGTACGGAAGGAAGAGAGGAAAAGTTACATTTATGAACAAGTCAACATTGTGGGCAACTGAGGCTCACTCCCTTTGTGGGTCCTCTGAGAGATTGTGTAGAAATGCCTCAAAATTGTCCTACCAAGAGGCGAGGAGGATGGGAACTTTAGACACCAACTTCTGTTCCTCCTTGGGTCAGGGGTGTCCCTGGGGGTGCTCCTGGGGCTCCTCCTGGGGGTGCTCCTGGAAATCCTGGGTCCACGAGGTAGCCATGCTCCTGCAGCCAAAGAAAGCCCTTCTGGCAGGTGGCCCAGTTAGGGAGCAAATAACATGTGTGGAATGTATGGGAACTGTCTGCAGATCCCACAGGTGACTTTTGTGGCCAAAGGGATGTTTTTATGGCAGCAACAGCATCTGCTACTTCTCCTGTGGCCTTTGGGCGCAGATTGGGGAAAAGGAATCCCACGTCTTCATTTTCCCCTAGGGAGAAGGAGTATAGTAATTATATTCTCATTAAAAAATATTTATTGCTTCTCCCTTCAGGAGGATTAAACATCCCCACGCTATTGAGGGCAGGCTTGGCCATGTAACTTGCTTTGGTCGATGGGCGAAGAGGAGAATACGGGTGTGCCGCCCCCTTCTCGTGGCCCACGGCCCTCCCCCTCTTCCCTCTGCCACAGAACAGTAATGACCAAGACACAGACCAGCCTATCGTCCTGGGTCCCAGAGCAAAGACAATATGGCAGCCAGTCCAGAATGGATATGGGAACAAGAAATCGCGGTGGTTGTAAGCCACTGCCTTAGCTGACTAGTAGAAGGAGTGATTTATTTATCTGATTGGGGGTTGGGGAAGAAAAACTGGACATAGGCTTGGCTCAGCTCCTTTCTTATTCTTCCTGTAGATCTGCTTCTGCCTGAGAGCAGGAGTTTCTGGTTAGCTCTCTGCACTGCAGCCAGTGCCCTGTCCCTGCAGGGGCAGCTGCTGGTTTTCCATCTGTGTCAGTGGCTGACTTCTCTGCCCCCTATCCCCAAAAGGCTTTCTCCAACTTACTGGTTTTTGCCTGCCTCACACTGTGGCATTTTTCATGTTCAGCTTCATGCTCCGTGTTAACATGAGTCACAAACAGCAATGGCAACTTCACTTGTGTGTTTACTTTGTGACTATGCAGAGGGCAACATTACAGGGGTTCTGGCTGATAACCATTGGGTTAAGTCACAAAAGAGGGAAATGGGAGAGGTACAAGCCTATTTCTACCTTGCCTTTCATTATTTTTTTCCTTTTCTTCATTTCTGTCTCCTTTGCTCTTCCCCATAAAACCCAAGAAAGTCAACGTTCTGGGCTTAATTGGAGTCGATAGGTTAATGGATATTTTATTCATTCAATCATTACTTACAAAGCATCTGAGTATGGAAGGTAGTATGACAGGCTGGTTGAAAGAAGGGATTTGAGATGTCTTTCCTGTTCCTTTCCCATCACTCTCTTTTGACATCAGGTTTTGAATGTTGTCCAAAGGTAATACTTAGCATTGTTTTCCGAATTGGTGTCATTTTATGCACCTTCTGCTTCATAGGTTGTAATCAGAATGGTTAATGCTTCTGATGCTCATTCTCTGATCTTTAATCCATTGATTATGAGATAGAACACTATTTAGGTATTTTCTCAGAGTAAGTAGTATAACTCGCTAGAAAATATACACGCACGACCTGAACCTCAGTGGCTTAACACAGTTCAGTTTCATTTCTTGTCTGTTGCCGGTGGGACAGCCTTTTATGTAAGTAGCTCTCCTCCAGTCGAAGACTCAGGCCCCAGGCTCCTTCCCTCTTAGAGCATCACTGTCGTTAGCTGGTGGTCTTCACAGCTGCTGTAGAGTGGGAAAGAGGGCCCGAGGGTCGCCTGGGAGGTTTTCAGGGGCCAGGGCTGTAAGTGGCCTCCTTCACTTTGACCCATAGATTGTCACACATCCCCATCCCTACAGCAGGGGACGCTGGGAAACTCTCCTTTTGTCGGCAGGAGAAGGAAACCATGTACAGATGGTCTTCGCCTCCAAAACGTTCGCTCACGTTCTCTCTCCGCCTCTGGCAGGTACTTCCACTGTTCCCACCCTCCCTTCCTTTCAGGAGTAAAGCTGTTACCGTGGAACTGTAGAGAGAGAGAAGAGTCCGGACCGAGCTTTTGAATTTCACAATAGACTTTGGAAACACATGGCTTGAGAGAAAAGCCCGTGTGTTTCAAAAGACTGGTCTTTGAATTCCCAAAGTCTAACCCCTCCATGACTCTGGTCATGCCACTGATGCCCCACACCACCTAGAGATTTTTCCCAGAATCAGAATTAGCTGGGACCTATCTGGCCTCCCATCCCAAGAGAACAGATGTGGCAAAGGCTGAGGAAAGACACAGGCGAGCTGCCGAGGGGAACAGACCTGGGCCTCTGGAGGGTCCCAGTCTCCTGCCTCCTCCTCGAAGGGATCCCAGGGAGGGCATGAGGGACAAAGAGCTCCAGATGGGCGGGCCATCTGTAGGGAGAGGAGCTCTGTTCCTCCCATCCCCACCAGAGGCCCTGGAGGGGACACGGATGCAGCAAGGGTACGAAAACCGGTGGTGCCTCCTCAGTGTGCCTACAGGGTGGGGGCCACAAACAGCCTCTCAGAGATTCCCAAGGCCCCAGAGTGGTGTGGGAATAGAGTTTTCCGTGGCCTTGGCAGAGGTGCAAGGCCTAACACAGAGCCTTTCCTGGAGGCACCCTGGGTAGGCTGCCCTCTGGCAGACAGGGCAGCTCAGTGGAGGTCCCCCAGATCAACGTCAATGCCAGACAGGGTCCCGGAGGAAGATGCCGAAGCAGGTGCCCACAGACACTGTGAAAACCTGATGCCTTCATGCAGTAGAGGGCAGGGAGCTTATGTCCACGTAGAATGCAGGATCATGACAGTTAAGTTCTGTGTCAGTGAACAAAAAAGTTAAACTTTTTTGGTGCCCTCTTCCTTGGAAGATTTGTACCCACCCACACTAAAACACCCTAAAATGTCCATAAAGACATAGGGAGACAGGGAGAGGGACAGGGGACTTGGAGTAGGGGGACCTTTGGCAGCAAACATCCTGTGTGACCTTGAGTCTGTCCCTGTACCTCTCTGGATCTCAGTGTTCTCATCTGTAAAATGGGATATAATACTACCTGTTTCGCAGATGTGCTGTGAGGATTAAATCCAAAAAGAAAAAGAAAGAAAGAAAGAAAAAGGAGAGAACCCCAGCCCCTGTCAGGGGCTCTGTGGATATCTGAATATTCCCTGTCTTCCCCTTCTGAGGTCATTTCCAAGCCTAAACGCCACACATCTCCGTGGGAAAGTTGGATGCATGAGGTTATATATGTGCTGGAACCTGGAAAATAAAAGAAAATGCCTTCCCCTGCTCTGTAAGGAAGCAATAAAAACCTGGGACAAGGCACAAAATAGACAACGAAAGCCCGACTTGAGGGTGGGGTGGGGGTCGGGGTAGGGTGAGCGCGGTGACTTCACTACATGAAGAACAGCAACTCAATACCCTGCTATCATCCTTCATCAAACTACAGAAATAGAAACCAGACAAACACATTATGGGAAGGGCAAAAGGGTTGGCAAGGTTCTGGCCTATAGGAAAAACCCAGGTTCAATAATGCCACCAGCGGAGGGAGGTAGGGAAGTGAGGTCAAAGTCAATAACGGGGTTTGTGTTGGAAAGGCTGGTTTTATAGTCCTAATGAGGCTTAAACATCACACGTTCCTCTTTTGCTGAACTCAGTTTCTCATTAGGCTCTGTATCTGCTCCCGGATCAACCAGCCCCATGGCAGGGACTGCTTTCACTTCCTCTGGCCGAGGAATTATCAAGGGTATTCTTCGCCGTTCTTTTTTGGGAAAAGAAAGCTTTGGAGTAGAAAATGCTCTCTTCTATTTATATCTACCCTTCTCTCTCTGATTAGAGAGATGATAAATTTTGGGGAAGAAGTCAGGCCCCAAGCTCTGTCTTTATTTAGAAGAGGGCATGGTGAAGACAGCACTTTCTAAGAGGATCTGCTTTGCTGTGGGTCTCTTTTTCTGCTCTTCTAGGGGCGATCTGAGCGCGGGGGCTGAGTTTTTGAATATTTGTGCCAAGCTCTGTGCTCAGTGCTACGGACACAGAAATGGAGCAAGGGATTAAGAAAAGGCTCATATTCTGAGGCACCTGGATGGCTCAGTGGGTTAAGCCTCTGCCTTCGGCTCAGGTCATGGTCTCAGGGTCCTGGGATCGGGCCCACATGGGGCTCTCTGCTAGGCAGGGAGCCTGCTTCCCCCCTCTCCCTGCCTCTCTGCCTACTTGTGATCTCTCTCTCTGTCAAATAAATAAATAAAATCTTAAAAAGAAAGAAAGAAAGAAAGAAAAGGCTCATATTCTCAAAGAGTTTACAAATAGAGAGATTGATGCCCCCAGCTTGTCTGATGGCTGTCGGTTACCAAAGTACTAGGTTAATAATAACCGGCATTTGATTAGATCTTCCATAAGATGTATTACCGGAGTCCCCCCTCATGCCCCGGGGATACTTTCCACGACCCTCTAGTGGATGCCTGAAACTGCGGAGAGTACCGAACCCTCTGTATACTATGCTTTTTTTTTTTTTCCTATTTGTACATATCTACAACAAAGTTTAATTTATAAATTAGTCACAGTAAGAGATTAGCAACAACCATAATAAAATAAAACAGTTATAACAATAACTGTAATACAAGTTATAGGAATGTAGTCTTTCTCTCTAGTTCTCTCAAAATATTTTGGTGTCCTGTACTCACCCTTCTTCTTGTGGTGATGGGAAATGACAAAAGGCCACCATGATGAGACGAAGTGTGTCGAAGGATGAATGGCGCACATGTTGTCATGGAGCATCAGGCTACTGTGACCTTCTGACAGCTTCTCAGAAAGGGGATCATCAGGCCATGAGGACCTGAACTGGGGGAAAGCAAAACCATGGATAAGTGGGGACTACTGTATTTCCCGTGGCCCCATGATAGCCCTGTGTGAGGTGTTCGGGTACCTTCTTGGCTCTTCCAGTCTCCGTTTGAGGACCACAGCCAGAACTGGTTCCGGAACTGGTTCCAGTCCCAGTGATCTGACCCCAACTTCAGTGCTATGACCTCCTGGCAGAATGTTTCTCCTGGTAAACGGTACTGCATCCCTCCCAAGCTGTTGCACGCACAAAAGAATTTCGCCACTTTTGTTCAGAACCCGTACCCTGGGAAACTCCTCCTCACTTTTAAAGACCTACAGGAAACACAACATTCTCGGTGAAGCTTGTCCTAGCTCCCTTAGGCAGGCGGAGTTCCATCTTCCCATATGCTCCTAGAGATGCTGGCACATAGAGTAATCATATTAATAAGGATAATAGGAGTAATAATAGAAGGAAGAAGGTTTAAGTTACCATTTGCTGAGTGTATCTATGAGCCAGGTGTCCTGTTAAGTGCTTTGCATGCATTATTTAATGCTCAGAAGAACCCTAGGGGGAGGTACTATTATTACCCTCAGTTTATAGGTTATATGAATTAGGCGTTAAGTTTGGCTGCAGGTAGAAACCTGTTCACAGTGGCTTAACCAAACAGGAGCTTATTTTGCTCAAATAACATAAATTGGAGGTAGATGGGTAAGGCTGCTATGGTGGTTCTATCATACAATTCTGTGCATGTGGCTTTTATCACTGTGGAAACAAGAGATCTGCTGTTTCCCAATCTGTGTTCCAGGCAGGAGGAAGGGCAAATAGCAAACGATGAAGGGTGAAGAGCCTCTTCTTCCTGGGGTTTTGTCTTATTAGTTGGGAAGGGACGTTGTCGCTTACCTACACCTTGCTGGCCAGATCTGTGTTGTGTGGCCACACTTAGCTACCAGGGAACCCGAGAATTCTGCGTTTTTTTTTTTCTTCTTAAAGCTGGGCAGGTTTCTGTTCTGAACAAAGCTGGAGTCCTGCCAGTAAGGAAGAAGAAGAGGATATTGGATTAGAAACTATCCATGCTTGTCACACAAATGAAGAAAGTAGGCATCAGAGACACTCAGGGTCTTGTCCAAGGTCAGATGTGTGGCCAAGGCAGATTCCAAACCACGTCTGCTTGATGCCAGAGGCATATCCTTAACTTCTCTGAGAGATGACCTTCTTAGCACGATGTGTTGCCATTGTCTTTTTATTTGTTCATCCCTTCTTCCCTAGCCTGGGAGCTCCTTGGTACCAGCATTCAATTCTACTCCCCTTGGTGTCCTAGACTCTTGCCCATAGTTTGTTAAGTGGATAAATGAATAAGTGTTAGGACTTCAGTAGTTTCTGCAGCTAAAAATTCTTTCTAGGAAAATGTTCTTTAATTGTCCTCTTCCTCTGTAATGTTTTCTAGTCTGTACCCAGACAGGTAGCTGTAGATGTGATATGCAAGAAAGAATCTGGTCTCTGTGTCACCATGGGTGCCTCTGGCCTTTTCCACTAGTTACAGGCTTCTAGTCTCGTCTCTCTCTCTCCCTAAATGCTTCATGCTTCTTTACAGGGAAGGGTCCAATTTCTCTTTGTTCTGCCTGGTCATTCAAACATTCCTATACTACATCACTCTATTTCTTAGGGGCAGGTGCACTACTTGAATAACACTGATTTGAGTCACAAGTAGTTCCAGTCCCAAATCTCATTTCTTGCTGGGTCATGGAGCAGGCCAGGAAGGACCTAGCTAGCATCATTTAGATTCCAGTATTTTGACAAGGCAGGTAGGGACGGGAGGAGAATTTTTAAAAGACACCAGTTTGGAAGGTAAAATTTTCAGAAAGCCCACCACTGATGTCCCTAGGCTTAAAAAAAAAAAAAAATTGTTGTTCCACAGCCTCACAAGGAAATATCCTGGTTTTTCTTCAAAGCCATAATGCTTGGTTGGATGGGTTCAAGCTCCCTCAGCTGTGGGGGTGCTGCCAACAGGGACCCCTGACTTAAGTTGTGGTTGCCTAATTCAGCTCAAGAAGCTTACAGGCATTTATACTTCCAGCTTAATGGAATCCTGAATATTGCCCAAGTAGCAATATTAAGAGATGCTAGGCTTCTCCTTCCAGCCCTATGGGCCCCTAGCCAGTAGCTTACAATCACTAAACAAATTGGATGATAAATATTTACCACTTGTTAAGCAGTCGCTCTATGTCAGAGGCTATATGCTAAGTGCATTATTTTGTCTCATTTAATCCTTAGAAAAACACTGTGACTGTTGTTGTCATCTTACAAACAAGGAATATAAGGCTTAGTGAAAATAAATGATTTGCCCAATACCGAGGGGTGATTTGGGGAACTCTGAACTCTGTCTGCCTATCTTAATCTCTAGCAGCCGCACTGAGGCCATCTGATGTAAATTTAAAAACCGATAGTAGTGATACTGACAGTCTTTGATCTTGATAATCAGCTTTTTTCACTCTCATTTAAAACGTGAATAAAATGACCATGGTAATAGTAATAATAATAATTAACATTTATTGAGGACTCACTGTTGGGCAATTTGTTTGAAGTTCTTAGTATGTGATAACTCCTTTAAGCTTCACAACAATCCCTTCAGGGAGGTACGATTATTATTTTTTAAAAGACTTTATCAGGGAGAGAGAGAGCACACCAACAGGGGAGAGCAGCAGGCAGAGGGAGAAGCTCCCTGCTCAGCAGGGAGCCTGACTCAGGACTCCATCCCAGGACCCTTGGATCATGACCTGAGCCGAAGGCAGACGCTTAACCGACTGAGCCACCCATGCATCCCAGGGAGGTACTATTATTATCTTGATTTTTTTTTTTTAAGATTTTATTTATTTATTTGACAGAGAGAGAGAGAGAGAGAGAGAGAGATCACAAGTAGGCAGAGAAGCAGAGCTACTGAGCAGAGAGCCTGATATGGGGCTCAATCCCAGGACCCTGAGATCACGACCTGAGCCGAAAGCAGAGGTTTAACCCACTGAGCCATGCAGGCGCCCCTATTTTGATTTTTAGATGAAGAAAGTGAGGCATAGAGAGGAAAGGAAGGTTTTACAAGTCAAATGAGACTTGCAAGTGGCAGAGCTAAAACTTGGTTATTTTTATTGATCTATAACACAGCTTAGATTTTAAAAAATGTGCTTGCTATGAAAACTCAGCTTCAAGGCTTCAGTCTTGACTTCCAAGCAGTGTGCGGGCCCTAAATCCCTTCTGTATAGGAATTCTTCCGTCATCACTAGCTCAGCATTACATGGGTAGTAGGTGGTAAGGCTTGGATTCAAATTTGTGTTGGTCTGACTCCAAAGCAAGGATCTTTACCACTGTACTATTATAGTACTAGCCAGGTTAAACCCAAGTTCAAAGGACAAATCATAGACCCATCTGGAAATGACCTTAGAAATCATCTAAGTTAGGGTTTCTCAACCTCAGCATTATTGACATTTTGGGCTGGATAACTGTTGTGGGGACTCTCCTGTTCATAGCAGGATGTTGGACAACGTTCCTGGCCTCTACCCACCAGATACCAGATTTATCCTCCATCCCCCTCACAGCTTTAACAAACAAGTATGTCTCCAGATGTTGACAAACATCCTGGGAGAGAGAGGAAGGGGGAAATTGCTCTGGTTGCCAACCACCGATCTAAACTAGCTCCTCATTTTCCAAACGATGGAGCAGGGGTCCAGAGAGATGAAGTCATTTGGTCAAACTGGGTAGCAGAATCCAGATCATTCACACAGCATCACCATATCCCTGTAATGTACACAGCATATGTGGAACTCAGAGGAAGTAGATGCGCTCTTGGTGCTTACAGTCTGGTAGGACAGAAAACCTACTGCTGCACATATATCGCCAGCTGCAGGACGTCGAGAAGCGACAAAGTGCTGCACAGGCAGCAAGATGCAGAAAATACGATATGGTATACTGAGCTCTGGATCTAACACTTTGTAGGAGCAGTACTTAACCAAGTTTCAGGTTCATGTTCATCATCAATGAAACCGAGATAATGGTATTTACTCTGCCTACAACAACAGCTTCAGAAGGGGTCTGTGAACGCCTTGTGGGAACTCTAAAGCCCTTAAAGCATCAGGTGTTATTATGATGATCAGGAATGAGGTGATAATTATGATTAGTCTTTCAGAACAGGGGAGAGCCGTGTAGTGGTGGCTTCATTCCTGGACCTTCCAAATCGAGGTCCCCTTTCTTCTGCGAGAAGAGGAGCAGGCTAAGAACCTTTCACGGCGCCTCTTTCCTCGCCTGGAACCATCGCGGCCACCTAGGCGAACTCCGGTCGCTGCTTCGTAGGACTGGCCCTCCCTAGCCCTTAGGCCTCTCAAGCTCCGCCCGCCCTGGGCTGTGGCCCCGCCCCGAAAGCGCAAACTCCGCCTCCTCCGCGCGGGCAGGCACTCCGGCGGCGCGGCGCCTCCAGGACAAGCCTTCGGCCGGGCCGGAGATTCCCGAACTCCCCCGATCTCTTCCCGGCCTCCCTCGGACGCCCGGAGCGAAGGCGGCGGAGATTGCCGAGGGGCGCTGGCCCCGCCCCCGCCCCCGCCCCGCCACGGCCTCCCGCGCGGGCTGGAGTCCCAGATCCCGGTCCCTCCCTCCTCCTTTCTCTCCGCCCGCCTTCCCGGGGCTGCCACAGTGGCGGGTCGGAGGCTCCCGGCCAGTCAGCTCGTTCCGGCCCCGGGCCCCTCCTCCCCCACCCCCCAAACAAACAGCCCTCCCCACGCCTCGGGAGCCCGGACCGCCCCCTTCCTCCCTCGGCCCGGCGTGTGGCGAGGGACAGTGTGAAGGAGCGAGCGCGGGCCGGCGGGCGAGCTCCGTGAGTGCGAGAGGCGGGGCGCGCGGCGGGCCGGGCCGGGCCGGGGTCGCGTGTGCGCGTGGGGGCGCGAGCGAGTGCCCGTCGCGACCCGCCGGCCGCCGCGAGCGAGCCGCCGGCGAGCGGCGAGCGGCCACCGCCAGCCGCCGAGGGGCGCCGGGCCCGCGCGCGCGCACGCACGCACGCACGCGGGGGCGGGGGCAGGCGCGCGCCCGCCTGTCGCGACAGTCGGGGCCGAGGCCCAGGGGGAGGTGGCCTGTCGCGGGTCGCCCGGCTCCCGGAGGCGAGGGGGGCGCGGGCGGATGGCGGAAGGCGCCCAGCCGCAGCAGCCGCCTCAGCTCGGGCCCGGCGCCGCTGCCCGGGGGATGAAGCGGGAGTCGGAGCTGGAGCTGCCGGTGCCCGGAGGGGGAGGAGACGGAGCCGAGCCCGGCCTGAGCAAGCGGCCGCGCACCGAGGAGGCGGCGGCCGACGGCGGCGGCGGGATGCAGGTGACCGCGCGGGACGGCGCCCCGTTACGGCGGGGGTGCGGCGCGGGGGCCGCGGGGGCGGCGGGGGTACCGGGGCCGGGAGGGGGAGGGCCTCCGGGGGTCCTGGCTTGGAGGTGGGAGGGGGCCGGTCGGGGCCTGGTGGGGAAGGTGGGGCGGGCTCCCCGGGCTTGGAGGCGAAGAGTGCAGGAGGATCCCTGGGTGCCCGAGAGGGTCCCGATTCCTCGGGGTGCGAGGGGCTCGACGCGTGAATAGGTTTTGGTGGGGGAAATCGAACATGGTTGAGGCGGGTTCCATTTCTTCAGACCCCTCCTTAGTTCCTTGGGGTGGAGTGGAAGCCGGGAGATCCTGGGTCTGTTGCCCAGAGAGCCGATGCACTGAGTCGAGGACGGGGCGAGGGGCGGGGGTGGGGGGGAGTGGTGGAGACTTGAATCACACCGTTTTGGCAGCTCTAGACACACGCGGCGATGGGGCAGGGGAGCGGTGTTATAAGGGAGAGAGTGAAAAGCGAGAAAACTCCTCGAGAGCCCAAAGGGGATGTGGCTTAGCTTGTGGGTTCAATCAGTTACACAAGGAGTGTGAGAAGTACCAGGAGTTCGGTAGTGGTGTGGGGACACCGTGGTGCTCGGTCTCATTAAGTTTGTGGAGCAATGCTAATGAGTCTGGAGAGAGACACAGGACGTGCCCCTCCTTCTTTTGCCAGTTGCTTCTTACGCGGCCGAGGATGCCGACCAGCTCTTTGATGTCCTGGGGTATAAAAGAAAATTTCTGGGGCTGTTGGGAGACTGGATTCTGAGTTGTGGACTCAAGGATAAGCTGGTTGTTTTGGGTAGGGTATGGGAAAGGTAGTGATGATGTCAGTTGGCTTTGTAGTTGGAAGAAGAGCGCAAACCTTCGGACCTTTTAGGATTTGGTCTCCGTTGGGAGAAGAGTTGCTGTGAAATGGTGGAGCAATTGTTTAGAGACCTGCCTAATTGTCTTAGAATCATGGAATGTTAGAGATAGAGGGGACCAGAGACATCATCTTTTCCAGGGGTTCTTCACCTGGAAAGGCTTGGAAGACTCTTACCTTGGGTAGTTTACATGCACTTTTGGTGTTGGTGGGGAAGTCAGTAGCTTTCATCTTTTTGGGTTTTGTTTGTTTGTTTGTTTGTTTTGTTTTTCGTTTTTTCTTTTTTGGGAAGGGATTCAAGTCTCCAAATGTTTTAACTTCCACATTTTGTAGATGGGGACTCAAAAGTCCAGAGAAGACTAGTGACTTGCCTAAGGCCACCCAGTTAGCTGGTAGCAAAACTAGAACTAGAAGCCTAGTCTTCTAATTCCTATTCCTGTGCTCTCTCCATTACACCACTCTTGGAAATCCCTGCAGTGCTAAAAGACTTCCTGTGCTCCGCTCCCAGCTTTTCAAGGCTCTGCCTGACTTCCTGTGTTAGAGACGGAGCTGTATTTAAGCGTGGCATGTTTGCTGTGCGCTTTTGGGTCTCCTTTGCAGAGGCCACTCAGTTACTCGTGTTGATTTGGGTAAAGTGACCCTCTTGCTGTTTATTTTTGAATTCTTTTGTTCTGTTTGCCTGCTCTTGTTCTCCATCAGAACTCTTGTCAGGCAGAGTGATTGTGAGAATTAAAAGCTCAGGGCCGTGGAAAAAATACTGAGGAACATGGGGAGACTTCGGGTGATGTGGGTTAACATCGGCTGATCAGAAGAGGTGACTGGATGTAGGTGCTGGTGAGCACTGTTTGGTGCGTGGGTAAATCTGTGTATGTCTGTATTCATTCATTGTTTCTGTCAGTCATGGTTAACAGACACCCCTCTCTCTTCCCTCTCCTTTCCTCCTGGGGCCCATTATTTGCTGTTGCCTTCAAATTGGCCAAGGATAGTAGTATTTGGAAATGGAGCAGTGTGTAGGGACTTTGGAGTATGCAGAGGAAGGAGTGGATTAGGCCCTTTGGGTGCAGAACTATCCCACAGAGAATCTTCTCACTCTGTGTATGTGTGGATCTTTATTTATTTTTCAGGTCATGTGTTCTCATTGCTGTAGTTCTGACACCCCGTGTCACACGGGTATTCAAATCATCATTGATCTAGCCCCCTGCCTTCAACTAGCTGTAAGCTTCTGAGAAAATCCCTTCTTTTGGGGCCTCTGATTCCTTAGTTGTAAAATAAAGGGTTTGTATAGGAGGACTTCTAAATCATCTAAAAAATATAAGAAGTTCACTGACCTTAAGGTGCCTGGTGTTTCCAGTCTGGGTGGAGAGACAAAAATGGTGAAAAATTTAAAAAAGAGCACTTATGTATGTGTGGTTTTGTGTGTGTGTGTGTGTGTACGTGCGCACATGCACGCGTGTGTGTGTATCTGTGTGAGAGAAAAAGTTCCAGAGAACAGGAGCAGAGATACCATGGGGTGGTTGCATGTCACAAGTCACTGCATAATTTAGAGCCAAAGTACGCCAAGGATTTGTGCCAGTGGGTCCAGAAGAAGGAGATGATCATTCCTGCTGAAATGGTCAAGGAAGGCTTTAGGCAAGGTTGACATTTGTGGTATGATCTGAGTAAAAGAGAAGTAATGTTCCCGAAAAGATAAAATTTAATGCTGGGTGACCCACACCTCGAGTACTTTGCTATATCATTTTGACAACAATGGTAGGATAGTTGATAGTCATTTAACTAATGTTTATTGAGCAGCTGCTATGTGCCAGGCTCTGTTTCACAGCGTAGGAGACATGGCCATATATAAAACAAAGACTCCGCTCTCATGTAACTAATAATCTCATAGAAAGAAACAGTAAACAAATCAACAACTGTTATTAAGGGGTGATGAGTGCCAAGAAGCAAAATAAAGCAGGGAGGGAGATGGAGAATGAAGAAGATGGTTAGGAAAGACCTCTCTGCTGGATGACCTTCGAATGAAGTGAAGGGAGGGAATGGACCATTCAGATATTTGAGGGAAAGGGGTTCAGGTGGAGGAACTGTGGGAGCAGAGGCATTGAGAAAGAGGTATACTTGATGTGTCTGAGAGCAGAGGCCCGTGCAGCTGGAGCAGAAGGAGCGGCGGAGAGGCAGATGATTGTGGCAATGTCGAAATGCCCATGGGCGCTGTGCTGTGCAAGTAGGCACTTAAACAGTCTGGAGTAGCCAACTTTTTTAGTATATGGGTTGGTCTTAAAGCACGTTTGTTTGTTTTTTCCTTATAGCTTAATACAAATGGAGCTTTTCTGAGGTCATAGCTCCTTCTAGGAAGCCTTCCCTGACAACTTTCACACCAGTCAGACTCTCCTCTTATACGGATGCTTAATTGTACATCATCTTGTGTTGTTCCTTGTTTTATTCATGTTTCCCTAGTGAGACTGTAAGCTTCTAGAAGACAGACACTATATTCTCTTTGTTCTCTCCTTTGTAATACCTGACAGTGTTGGGTACAAAATAAACGCACACTGCCTGTGAAGTTGAAATTTACTTTTTACAAATGATTAAGGGGTTGGAAAAAATTAAGAAATTTAGGGGTGAGAGTTTGTTTCTGAAAATTCCTCAATCTTCTGAGTCAGAGGATTAATTTTTTTTTTTTTTTTTTTTTTAAACAGACAGAAGTCCTTTACTGGGGTTAATTTCCCAAGGCTGCCCACTAAATGGAAGTACAGCTCAAAGCTGTAGATTCCAAAGCTGAACCCTGTTGAGTTATAGTCAGGAAGCTTTTGGAGTAAATCATTATTTCCCAAAGTGGGCACAGAGGACACAAGAGAGTCTGTGGTGCTTCTCTGACAATTCTTCGGCCAAGAAGGAACCGTAGAGGAGTGAGAGGAAGGATTGTGCCGTTCGCTTCATGTGGACAGAAGAGTATTAGCACAGCCCTGGAAACAGTATACAATAGAGAACCCTAAGCGGGGGAGGAGGGAAGAGCAAATTCAACCTGCAAATTGAAGTATGGTTTGAGAAGTGTAGTTAGTTGTCAAAGAGGGTGCTGGAAATGCTAACCTGGTGAAAAGTGGAATGAGTTACATGTATAGGTGTGGGCGGTTCATTTCACTGTAAGCAAGTCTGATATGTGTGGAACTTGGGTTTTATAAAACATCCTGGGGAGTCAGTTTCCTTCGGTCAGCTCTTCTAGTGAATGTAAACAATTTGATGATCAAAAATTCAGTTTTTGTGCAACTTTCTAGGAACTTAGCTGCTATTTAAATAAAGCAAGGTGCACCTTAATTATGACTTAGAGCTTTCAGCAAAATCCTTTACGGCAGCGAGATGTTGGTATGTGATTATTATACGGCCAGCTAACTGCTTCTGACCATCGAGTCATAAATCCAGTTTAGTGAAGTGGGTTCGGCAGTTGTTATTCTGGTAGTAGGAAAGCTTTCTTCCTGGTCTTAGGGCAGAGGTTCCAGGTAGCCTGTGATTTCTGTGCGTATGCTACAGTTCTTGAAATAGTTTATCTTCTCATTTGCTAGTTTCCGGGTTTCTTTCCTCTTAGGTGCACGTCTCTTTGGATTCTCGTTTGGGTGTTTGGTGCTGATGCTGGACATGGTGCTACTATTTGAGTAGAGCTATACAAATATTGTGCTTTCCTTCCTAGTAATTTCATGAATGATGTCTCATAAAAATTAGGGAGTTTTTTGTTTCTACTTGTCTTAGTCTCCTAGTGCATCATAACAAAATACCAAAGACCGGGTGGCTTAAACAACAGAAATTTATTTCTCACAATTCTCGAGGCTACAAGTCCCAAGATCAAGGCACTGGCAGATTCGGTTTCTGCTGAGGAGTTCTCTTTCTGGCTTCTCACTGTGTTCACGTAGCCTTTTCTCAGTGTGTGCTCCTGGACAGAGAGAGATTTCTCTCTGCCTCTTCTTAGAAGGGAACTAATCCCATCATGGGGGTCCCACCCATAGACCTACACTAAACCTCATCACCTCCCAAAGCCGCCCTCCCCCAAGTACCATCGCCCTATGGGCTGGGCTTCAACATACTAATTTCGTGGGGAGACGGACGTTCAACCTACAATGCTACCAGATCTGTAAACAGTGTAGATGGAGAAACTGAGGCACAGTCACTTTAAAAATTACTAATTTTTTTCAAGCCTCACAAGGAAAGCCTGTGAATGTAACTAACACTCGGAATGTCTTTGAGAAGGAGGAGGACGGATCTGAATTCAAAGTAGGTCTATTCTTTAGGGTGACTCACGAGACTAGCCTGAGTTGAATTTGTCTCCCAACTCCCGCTCCCCGTTTTCTAGTCACCTTGTCATGTTTTTGTCTCTCACACTGACATGTGAACACAACAGAAGCTAACCGGAGATTTAACTTTAATTTTGGTATAAAACAGACTGGTGCAGACAGGCCTCAAGATTACAGGACTGGGGAGAAGGACGCTCGCTCTTCCACTGAGTGTAAACCAGAGTGTTGCCCGTGCAGCTCCGGTCTGCCCTCTCTCAGGCCATCAGTTTTGATGCCAGGTTTTCACAATTTGTACGACAGTAAAGGCAGTCATTTTAGTGAGTGGCTTTGCTTGAATTTTTGTTGATATGCATTTATAGAGCATAGTAAACGCCTTTTTTCTGGTGCCTGTGTGCACTCCCTTCAGAGATGGAAGGCAAGAGCATCGGGGATGATGGGAAGGAAATGACAGTAATTGGAGGAGTGCGCAGCTGGAGCGAGGGCCGGGGAGTGCATTTGGCGTTTTAGGTGGCCCCTAGGAGTATTGAATTTCTTATTCTTCTCCCCTCCAGCCCCAATACAAGCAGGCGGCTTACATGGCTAAGGTTTCATTATCTAATCCATCACAGATCAGCTTGAATAAACCCATTGGCTGGCGCTGATCTAGTTAGGAGGGTAGTGCAAAGCTGCTTGAGCCAGGATTGGGGCAAATCGGATCAGAACTGCCATGTGAATCCTGGACATATTTCTGTAATTTGGGTGGGTAAAGACGTTTGGAAAATCACTTGTGTGAGAGAGAGAGAGAGAGAGAGAGAAGAGAAGAGCAAGTGAACAATCAGCCATGAGTTTTTCAGGTGTTGTGGGGACTCCGGGGGAGAGTGTATGGAAGATTTGATCTATTTCTCTGGAGTATAGCCAAGTTGCTTTGATTATTTGAGTCTGACTTTTTTGGGGGTCACCAGTGGTCAGTAGTAATCTTTTTTAGTAGCATTTGGAGATCCCACTTGTCATCACTTAGTTATGACTATTCTGAGTGAACCTTTGGTCTGAGACCGTACGTCATGGGTCCCCTCTCTTAGTTTTTAAAAAGAAGATGTTGTTGTTAGTATTATTACGACCGACCTTAACATACGTAATTATGTTTGATATCCACGTATACGTCAAGTGTGGCGTGGTGAAAGAAACACTGTTTAGAGTTTCTCATTTTGGGTTTGACTCTTGGCTCCTCCACTTAGCAGATGAATGACCTTTGGTAGGATGTCTAACATCTGAGCTCCTGATTACACATCTGTGAACTGGGAGAATTAATACATACTCTAATGAGCTGCTTGATGAGTAACCAAGATGATCTGAAGTGTCTATCATGGAGCCCAGCAGTACCTGTTTATTCCTTGCCTCCCTTATAGGCTGCCGTACAGCGCTCCGTGAGGTCCTGCTTACTGCTTGATCAGCATGGAGTGGTTAATGTGTTTCCGACTGATGAAGTGTCAGAGTTGGGGACCACTAGAGATGAGCAGTGTGTTGAACTGAATGTGCTCGGCCTCCGGGTGGAGGAGGTGAATGGGCTTTCAAGTTAGAGGAGGAGGAGGAAGAGGAGAGGTTTGCTTCTTTGCTAAGCACTGAAAGAGCTAGTGAGTTATCACAGTGCCTGCACTGAGCAATGGACTTTTCGTGGAACCCGTGGGATCTCCACTGGGAATGTGCATGACAGATGCACTGGCCGTTCGGGGGGTACCCGGGATGCAGGAGTGGTGAGAATGTTGGTTGCGTTTCAGATATTACAAGGTTTGCTAGTTAATATTACTTCGAATAGATAACACCTTTTGCTCTCTTTCTAGTTTGTGGAAATTGAGCTGGGATGCCTTTGTCTCGTCTGTCCCCAGTCTCTTCAAACCTGCCTGCAGACTACTAAGTCACCCACCTGAAAGAGCTTACTTTTTAAAAACACTTGACAGTTTGTCTTTGACTTACAAAGTCCATTTTCTCTCATTTGGCCTCCTTCTGGCTTGACTTTGGCCTTTGTAGCCTCATTGAATTTTCAGCAGTCCACCTCTGAGTCTGGGGTATGAGGCTTCTGGTTTCCTTAGCATGCTGTGCCCCGTGGGCTCATTCTTACCTCTGTGCCTTTGTTTCTGTTTCTTTTCTACCTGAAATTCCTGCCTCAGCATCTCTGTCTCTCATCTGCAAGGCTCAGTCTTCAGGATCAGTTGGGATACTGACTCCTGGATGCCTTTTGTGTCTGCTCCCATTCCTCCCACATCCTGCCGGTTTCTAAAACATGGTGTCCAAAGCTCTGTTTCAGCACATTTTACTTTACCAAATGGTAAAGTACCAGTGTCTGCCCCTCCACCCCTGCCCAAACAGTGAGATCGAGGGAGCCTTTGGGATCCCTAGGATTTAGCACTGTGCCTGCGCCCCAGTAGTCAAGAAACTAGGATTTTTGTTGAATTGAACTTTGTCTCTCTGCCCCTCAGTAGGGCCTGCAGATGGCTTTAATTGTTTCTCCAGATTTTCCCTGGGGGGTCTGGCCCTTGGTCTGCTTTCCAGCTCGTGTGAAGACTGGGAGCTGTGGGATTTGTGAATGGTACCTGATCTTTCCATTGATATCAGGGTTAAAGGTGAGAACGGGGTCTTTGAAAACAGAAGCAGGGGTGGAATTTAACTGTTGAATGTGTTGGGTGGGCATGGCAACGTAATGTTTAGTTTCCTGTGCTCAGATATTAATTGAGTGCACGTGTGTATGTGTAAAAAGCGCCTTTGTGATGGTGTGGTTAAGGAGAAGAGAGGACCCACACAAGTAAGGAGCAATTAGAGCTAACCTGTTCCAGTTCATTGGAGCAGTCTGTTGATCTGCCTTTTACAGCGCTGCGGAGAGATGCTGGAGTGTTGCAGTTCAGAGATATTACCATCATCTGGGACTAAGCCCATTTGATCAACGGTGGACCTTAACCTTTCCCTTCCCAACGAATGAATTTCATAAGCTATTATAGCTTCTTTTGTGGCCACCGGAAAAATACCAACTGAGACACCTCACAAAATGCAGGCTGTTTTCCAGATTGCCCATTGGATGTGCTTGAAAATGAGGAAGCTTGATGGAGTTCCTTTAAACCGCAACCTTGAAAATAGATTCATGGATGTGCGTGTGCGTTACAGGACTCGCTCCGCCCGTCCCGTGTTCTCCCTTCCTTCTTCCTCTCAGCTTCTGATTTCTGCTGCTCTATAATCCTAGCCTGTTCTCTCTGACCTTGAGACTTCCCTTACTTCTTCAATCGGGGCCCCTTTACAGGCAGCCAGATGGACTTTGTAATGCCTTTGTCTTTTTGGGTTCTGAATGAAAAAAGCAGGTTCTAAGATGGGAATGAGAGAGACAGCAACCAGTAATAATATTACTTCCTTCTGATGTGTCCTGCACATACGTGACATCTAGAAATTTCCGCTGAGGATTCAAGGCACGGGACACATGATAAATACCGCTTATGAAGGAGATGACAATTTTGAATTGCTAAATGATAATGGTTGAGTAACTGCTTAGAAACCCGTTTTCCCAAGGGTGGAAACAGCCTTTGAAGTTTAGACTTCCCATAATGCTTGGGTGTGTTCAGCCATAATACTTGGGTTTTTTAGGGACCTAAGTCTTCAGATAATACCTTGGTATGTGGGATTTTTCGCATGGGATGGCTGGTTCCTTGGTTTTTCCTTTGCTGAGGAAAAGAAACTTTGCACTGAGTATTGGATGTTTCATTCCAGGTATGTGGTTTCTGAGGAGGCATACTGTTTATTTTTCTTTTTGGCTGAATCGACTTTGTCGGATCCTAATCGTAAATATCACGGCAAGGCATGATTTATCATGAAGGGTAGGCAGGGTTGCTGTGGTTCTCTCTCGAGGATGGGATTTTGCAAGGCGGGGAGCGGAAACTGTCCTAGGGGAACTAGAGGAAGAGCAGACCTGGTTGGGGGCACTCTGGGCTTTGAGTGTGAGCTCCAGCTACTGTCTGAGTTGGAACACTTTGGGAACAGAGGCTCATGGGAAGTTCTTCCATTTGACTTATTTTGAGCAGCTTTTCCCTCGCACATTCCCTCCTGTTTGGAGGAGGGGGCGTTAATTGCTGTCCGCCAGAATGATTTCCAAAACAGACCTATATGGAATTCATTTAGGGACTTATTTCAGGAGTATGTGGTTTGTCCTGAGTCAGGAGGACTTTGGTTCCATTTTCCTGGAAGTCGCCGGGCTTCATGAGCCTGCGCTATTTATCTTGGACAGTTAGGCCAGAAGAAAAGCAGCTGCACAGTGGGTCCTTGTTGCGTGGAACTTAGTTTCCTAGGTCATCCTCTCGGGGGTTTTTATACAGTTACATTTACAGCCTTAAGTTTTCTTTTCCTTTTTTTTTTCTCCCTCTGCAGTTCAGTATGCCACAAACATTCTGAGGAGGGTGGGTCATGATTCTGGGTTAAGAAAAAGTAAAATAATTTTGGGTAAAAAGCAGGAATTGTTTAGCTCCCTCTCCCCTCTTTTCTTACTCCCCCTTCCAGTCCTTTGCAAAAGTGTCTGCAAATGAGGTCGCTTATCCCCTCCTCAGACTGTCTTGTCCCCTGATGCGCTGAATCTGTGGCTCTGACAGCTTTCACCTGCTGTTTCTTGGTCTCCAGGCGATGGGATTGTGGGATTGTGCCGTTTCAAAGCAAAACCTGGCAGAATTGGAAGACGTTTTGTGGTGGCTCCCAGCGCCCACAAAGCTTAAACTCATTGGTTTGCACCTCATACAAACTTGCAGGAACACTGTCCCTGTCACTAGCCGGCACAATGGGTTTGAGGACTTTGCTGGAACTTCAGGAAGTCTCCACAATGGCTCCTTCTCACAGTGGGAGCTTTGGCAAGGCTTACTGGGAGTTGGTAGGGCTTGTTTTGAGAGCGGGCCTCTGGTCTTAACGCTCCTGTGTGTCTCTGTAAGAAAGGCAGGGCAGACTTGCTTGAAGAATGGGGAGAGGTGTGATGCAGCTGTCACGGATGTGGGGCCATTTTATACACGTCGGCCTGTGCCATCCTGACCTGCACGGTTTACCGTGTGTTCTGGGTGTTGTATTCATACTGGAAGCCATGGTCTGACTCCTGACTTTGAATAAGCTGATTTGGTTGATTTTTGATATCATCCTGGACTTTGAGTGATGCTGGTCATATTTAGAAGGTCCGTGTGGGGGCTTAGAAGTTAACTGTTTCTGTTGGCAAGCCCCCTCCCCGGCCCCAGGTGTTACTCATATGTGTTACAGACGCATTTTTTTGGTCCCTCTACTTGGTGTAATAGGTTCCTAGCTGCTTGTTTTGATTCCAAAAATTTGATTCCCCATTTTTGCTGTAACATTTTGGCTTTGATCTGGCTGTGTTTTTACAGTGTTGGAGATCAGTTGGTTAATTTTGGCATTTTGCAAACATACAGGAGAAGTCTTTCAGAAAGGTGCTTATCACAGACCATTAGCGATTTTTGTCAGCTGTGTAAAAATGCTGCGATTAACAGATACCCGAGTATCTGTGTGTATGTGCAGTTTTCCTTTATGCTTACTTTGCATTTCTTTTTCTCTCTAGGAGTAGTTCGGAGTCAGTGTTATCCTTTGCTTTTTAATCCTGGCCTGTTTCAGGAAACTTTTGTGTTTGATTTTCTTGGGCTTTTGTGAGGATCATTTATCCTTACTGGATTTGAGCTTCACGATGAATTGTTTTTTCAGTGTTAGTTTTAGGTAAATAGTATATGCTTGTTTGGTTTTGTGGTATCCCAGAGTCTGAACAAACCCTAAACAATTTGTCAGCCATACTTCAGTTAAAAAAAAGTATTAGTTCCAATACAAGAGAAACGCCTGGCTGGTCCAGCATCCTGTTTCAGGTGAGAAAATTGTGTAATTCAATGTCCCAGGCTGTTCCATCGATGGCTCTTTGAGAAAGGAGAATAGGTGTCATTCTGCTGAGAAAAGAAAAATCAAATAACTTTGGAATAGAGTTAAACAAAATTTGAACAAAATTTGAAACAAAATAGAGTTAAACAAAATTTGAAAATTTGAAACTATCACACATTACTTCATAAGCAGATGCAACCCTACGGTTATAAAATGTATTTAGTGAAGCATCTGTCCCCAGGTGCCCTGAACCCCTTCACTAAACAACTAACCCCCATTTTTTGTTTCTTGTGTTATCTTATTCTTTTTTTCCCACAGACACCAGCAAACTGGTGCCTTTGCACACTGCTATTTTCAGTTACTATATCAGAAGGTAATTTTTGTTTTTTAAGATTTTTAAAAAAATTATTTCTATTTTTATTTTTTTATTTTTGGATTTTCTTATTTTTAAGTAATCTCTACACCCAGCGTGGGGCTGCTCGAACTCACAACCTTGAGATCAAGAGTCGCAAGCCATACTGACAGAGCTAGCCAGATACCTGGAAGTTAATTTTTTTTTTAAGATCTTTTTTATTTATTTGACAGACAGAGATCACAACTAGGCAGAGTAGCAGGCCTAGAGAGAGGGGGGAAAGCAGGCTCCCTGCTGAGCAGAAAGCTCGATCCCAGGGCCCCGAGCCATGACCCGATCATGACCTGAGCCAAAGGCAGAGGCTTAACCCACTGAGCCACCCAGGTGCCCCGATTTTTTTTTTTAATGTAATAAGGTCTCCTGATGTTTTCAGGAACTGGTTCTGATGTGCATGCGCGCTCGCGCGCGTGTGTGTCCCCTGCTTAGAAAAGCTTTTCCCGCTCTAGGATTATAAAACATAGAATAGGCGGCCAGGCAGAGCTGAGTTGGAGCCTTAGCTTTTCCATATCACAGTTGTATGATCTTGGTGAAGTTATTTAACCTTTCTAAGCCTCAGCTTCTTCCCTTGTAAAATACATTCTGTAAGAATTGAAAGAGATGATACATAGAATGTGCTTATTCAGGGCCTGACACATAATAGGTGTTCAGTATATAATGGCCATATTTGTTATAATTATCAAGCCTTATTTTTTGTACCCCAGTTTTTTTTAAAGTTTATTTTTTTAGAGAGAGCACAAGCATGGGGGGACGGGGTTGAAGGAGAATGAGAGAGAATCTCAGACCCTGAGATGAACATGGAGCTGGACACGGAGCTCAACCCCAGGACCCTGAGATTATTATCCGGCCAAAATCAAGAGTTGGATGCTTAACCGACTGAGCCACCCAAATGCCCCTTGACTTCTTCTTCTTCTTCTTTTTTTAAAAAAAATTTTATTTATTTATTTGACAGACAGAGATTACAGTTAGGCAGAGAGGCAGGCAGAGAGAGAGAGGAAGAGAAGCACTCTCCCCACTGAACAGAGAACCTGATGTGGGGCTCTATCCCAGGACACCAGGATCATGACCTGAGCCCAAGGCAGAGGCTTTAACGCACTGAGCCATCCAGGCGCGCCCCGCCCCTTGACTTCTTTAAGTGCAGGAACAGTCTCTTAGTCTTTCTGTCTTCAGCTTCTCCATGAATGTCAGGGAAATATTATAATAAGAAGCCGGTAAATGTTTGTTGAAAAAAAAAATTAGTCTTTATAGGGCTTATTTGTAAAAAATCTCTTTAATAATTTTTGTTGCTTTTTCTGTAATCACCGTCTTTGGATTTGTAGCTTGGTGACTAAAATTGTACAAAATGTACAGTAATTAAATTTATATAATATTTTATAGTGTATAAAATGCTTTGATATAGGTTCTTATTTAGTCCCTACAACAACCCCAAAAGATAAGTGATTCTTTTTCCTATTTTTCATATGGTAAAGATATACTTCTTTAAGCCTCATGACTAGGAAGTAGCAAAACTGATGCTTCTACCAGATTTTGTGGCTCTTTATTCAGTGCCTTTTCCTTTGGGCCTCGTGCCCCTCAAACCAAAGGGTATGATTGAGAAAGAATGAATACTGAACATGAACTTCATTGTCTTCACATGACATATATTTAATATTGAAAGTATTTTGTCTATTACCTAACAGTAATCCATGTAGTTACAGTAATTCTTGAGTCTTGTAGAAGTCAACACTGACTTCAGTTTCTTCAGTAATTTGGATCTAACCAGTGGTTTTTTTTTTTTTTTCAGTTTACTATTTATTTGTAACAAATATTCCACATCCATGATCCTCTCCAGTCAGAAGTTCTTTGAAATGATGCTGTCGGCCTTGGCCAGTGGAGGATGGAGTCGTCTGACTCACCCATCCTGCGAATGGCCCCACAGATAGCCTAGGTTTTCAACTGACAGTTGAACCTGTGGCCTTCTTGGCCACGATCACCTGGATGGGTGTGTGGTCTTTGGTGCCAATGGTGCGATTGCTGGCAGAGCATGTCCGAGGCACGGTGTGAGCAGGTCCACAAACTTGCCGGCATCGGTCTGCATGTCGAAGGGGCGCCTGCTGCTCCCACCACGAGCACGGGAAGTGGCCAGTGTTTTGAATTGGGATTTTGCCAAGATTTGGTGTGTGCTTGTATGTGCCACGCATTGTATTAGAAGCTTCATGTGTTTATCTCACTTTCCTGTACTTCATATTTGGGGGAGGTTAAATGGGATAGTTAGTTGCTGTGTATATGGTAATTTGTTATTATTGTTTGCTTGTTATTTGCCTCAAAGTTATCCCATCTGTAATTTTGTTATCAGCTGGTAGATCAGCAGTAGATAAATCACTGGATCGATAATGGTGGGTAGTATGAAATGAGGGTTGAAGGCATCTAGAAGTCATCCTACCAGCTCCCTGCTTCAGTCAGGTAAGGGAGACGATGTGCTCATTTCAGTTATTCCGGGCTCAGTAGGACAGCAAGCAGTAAGCTCAGACTTTGGCTTTAGGTCTAATTAGAATCTTTCATGTCTTCATCTTTCTTACTATTCTGGTACAGTTTCTCTGAGGGTTTCTTACATGGAGTTTGCCCCCCCCCCGGCTTGTCACTTATGTATTTATTTATTTAAAAAGATTTTATTTATTTATTTGACAGAGATCACAAGTAGGCAGAGAGGCAGGCAGAGAGAGAGAGGAGGAGGAAGCAGGCTCTCCGCAGAGCAGACAGCCCGATGCGGGGCTTGATCCTAGGACCCTGGGATCATGACCTGAGCCGAAGGCAGAGGCTTTAACCCACTGAGCCACCCAGGCACCCCTGTCATTTATTTTTTAAGCATAGAATATACTCACATGGTGAATGATTCAAAATGCGGAAAAAAGTAAAAAGTGTCTGCCTTGTCCCAACTACCTAGTTTTCTCCTTGGAGGTAACTGTGGTTAGTTTTCTGGCTATCCTTCCGGAGGTAGTACCTACATAATATCTTCTCCACTCCCTTTTAGAAACTCAAATGGTGGTATTACTATGCACGCTCCCTGTACTTTGCTTTTCTTTTTCTCTGCATTTGGAGATCAGAACATTTTTTGTAGATTTTTTTTTTTTTTTTAATTAGGTTTCTGGAATTAGGATTATTCTGTCCTGGGCTACTGAGATAAAACTAAGTCTAAATGTCTCTGGTAGGGCTGAGCCTGATTAGTACAAGACCTCAGAAAGTGGGAGTCTGCATTTCACGGACTCAGGGGGTCAGAAACCTAATCTTTCTTTTTAATGTTTCTTGTTTTTATTTTTAGAGACCTGATCTGCATCTCCAGTCTTTTCATGTGAATACCCTACAAATCTCTGACTGATGATACCTTTAAAGATATTTGGGCAAAAGATAGGCGTCCTTAGCTCTCCACCTGTCCCAGTCAGCTGCTCCCGATCCTGTCCTTATCCACTCGAAGGGCTCTTTTTGGGTCAGATATCCTGTTTGTCATTGAGTCAGTAATGATACTCAGGATCTGCCTTGAGTCATTGCACATGGACTCTAACTGCAGTGTGATTTTATTCGGTATGACACTTTCTATACCAGATGCATCCAGAATGTCCAGCTTATCCTGATTGAATGTCACTGCTGTCAGGAGGCTGGTCAGTGAACCAAGTTTGGTGTTGAATTGTGAGAAAGGAAGATTTAGTTCCTAGTAGGTGTTTGTGTCTCAGCAGCCATAATTGCTGTTGGTTTCACGTAACCCCTGCGTTTGTTGACAGTCCAGGACTGAGGGGATGGTCATCATCATTGGGATGTGACCACTCTCCCACTGAGACCTGATGGGGAGTAAAGAGATATGGTTCCACAAACAGAATATTTTTTTCCTGTTTAGTAGACAGTGGATTCTGATGCAGACATTAAGACAGCATTAAGGATTGCATGCTTAGGCTTGAGTCTAGCTCTGTTAACCTTTAGAGACTTATGCATTTAAAGGTCTGAAGTAAAACTGTGCTTTTCATAGTTAGCTTCTGCAGTGGACCTTTGTCTCCACAAGGATGTTAGAGGGGAGGTAGCATTCTAGCCGTTTGGAGAATGAGGCCAGTGAGGATCTGTCTTGCACTCTAGATGGATGCTAACCTCCATTATACGGCGATGCTAATCTCACCAAACAGCCTTTATGGTCCCAAGGCTTTGCCATGAGTGAATGAGGCCTGCTCAGTCTCTGGCCCCACGCAGTGAATGGAAGCAGGCGGGGCACCAGATGCTCTGTTGTTTCCCCTGTTGCTTCTTCCTTCATACCTGGTGTAAGGTTTCCAGGCGTTTGTGCAACCCGATCGCAGAAAGCGCCTGTCTTAGCAGTCGAGAGATGGGCTGGCAGGTGGCTCAGGTTACTCCCATGTTCCTGATAAGAGCCAGTGATCCGTACTGGTGGCTGCTGGGGTGGGGGCTAGGAGCTTTACTGCCGGTGCCCTGCCCAGCAGGAATGGTGGTGCGGGTCTGTCTGGTGTTTCAGGACTCCCAACAGTGTACCCAAGGCAGCTTGAGAGGTTTGGCCAGCATCTCTAGGCAAGCAGTGCAATTTGAAAGGCAGATCTTGCCTTAGAGGAGATGGGTCTTGGGAAATGGTGACACACAGGAGCAGAAGGAGAACCAACATAGAAAATATGAAGTACTAGCCCAAGCAATAGAAATGAGATTATTCAGTCTTTTAACTTAAAACCCAGTTAAAGATTTTATCGAGTCCGGTAGTGTCAGGCACAGTGATGCTTAAGACTTGAATTTGCAGTGGGGAAGTAGATGTGTACACCGGTAACTTTCATGCCGTGTGATAATTGCTCTGATAGAGGTATACACTGAGTATATGTCAAAGCCTAGTAGTTCGGGAACATAGACTCTTTGCACAACTCTATCAGAGCGATTATCACACTGTATTAAGATCCTGGATTAAAAGGCATTCTGGTATCAGACTGCTTAGATTCAAATTGTCTGTATACCTACTTATCTGTGTGTCCTTTGGGCAAGTTACTTACCTCCTCTGTGCTTCAGTTGCTCATCTGTAAAATGGGGAAAATAGTTTCTCCTGGCAAAGTTGTTGTGAGTATTAAGTGAGTGTGTACAGTAAAATGTGTTTGGAGGAGTGCCTGGTCCATGATGAACACTGTATGTGTCATCGGTTGTTACGGTGGTACTTGTGGCACCAAGCAGGGGCACCAGAGACCATGGCAAACACGTGCTGACCAGTGACAGCGCAGAGTTCAGGATTTATTGTATCCCCTGAAAGATTTTTAGGATAATGCCAGGGACTGTGCAGAAGCAAATGAATGAAATGTTAACCAACTCTGTGATTGTGTACCGTATACGATGAGAGTCCATTATTTGGAAAGTTGGGTAAGAAAAATAATGTGAGAAGCTTCAGGATCCCATGGCAGTTTCAGAGAAAGAACCTTACTGTTCCTTTGGGAGTTGCATGGGAGGCCCTCTGCTTTCTTGAAATTTTAAAGATAGGCTATATATCTTTAAGGTAGGATAATACTTTATTTTGGGCAAGTATTTCTTGCTTTTTAACCTCCCCTCCAGGAGAAACTATTTTAGATCAGAATCTATCCATCCATCCATCCATCCATCCTTTCTTACCTCCCTCCCCCTTCTAAAAGGGAAACATTGCTGATATTTAAATCACTTTCATTTTTCCTTATATGAAAGGTAAACCTCGGGGTGCCTGAGTGGCTCAGTTGGTTGAGCATCAGACATCGGCCCAGGTCATGATCTCAGGATCCTGGAATCCAGCCCCGCATCAGGCTCCATGTTCCGGGGAGAGTCTGCTTCTCCCTCTCCTTTTCCCTCTGCCCCTCTGCCTTCTCCTGATCTCTGTCTCTCTCTCAAATAGATAAAATCTTAAAAAAAAAAAAAAAAAAGATATACCTCTCATTGTGCAAAAACCCCTACTCTTTTTATTTATTTTTTTTAAAGTTCTCTCTCTGCCCAACACGGGGTTCAGACTCACCACCCTGAGATCAAGATTGCACACTCCTCTGCCTTAGCCAGGCAGACCCCCCCCAAAAGCCCCTGCTCTTTCGCTTGGCGCTTCATTTATTCACTTAACAACATTTAAATGCGTCCAATAGGCTAGACCGTGGGGCTCCAGAGCAAAAGGAACATTATAATGGAGCCTGTGAAGTTTATCATGGGAGGTTTCTGGAACCAACTATACATTGAAACAAAAATTTAGAGACACAATGTATTGCTAAGTGTGTAGGTAGAGAAGTAGGTACTCACGGTTGCTGGTGGAGTGAAAAGCCACATACCCTTCGTGAAAAGCTGTTTAGCAATATCTGCTAAAACGTAAAATGCATGTATTCTTTGACTCAGCAGCTCTATTTCTAGGAATTTATCCAACAGATACTTCTGCATCTGTGTGTGAGAATATACATTACAAAATTACTTGAAGTAGCAAACCATTGAACAAAAGAAAATGCTCTTCAACAGGAAATCTGTGAACTAAAATAAGGTATATCAGCAGGATGGGATATCATGCATTTATTACAGAGAATGAGACAGCTCTCCGTGAACAAACAGAAGACTCAAATACATCAAGTGTAAAAATTCAGGGTGCAGAAAAGTGTATAGTTTGCTAATGTTAATAAAAATAATATAGTAATATTATATTATTAATATAATAATGAAAAGCATATATTCTTGTACACACAGACTCTCTTTGCTGGGAATCACAAGATTCCGATAGCGCATTGTATCTGGGGAGGGTTATTAAGTGACAGAGAAGTAGGGGTATAGTTGAAGACTTACTACAGTCTTTTGTGCCTTTAGAGTTTTGTATTACATGCTTGTGTTGTTTTAAAAATAATTTACTAAAATGATGTAGGAGTAAGTATAGGAGCTGTTTTACTTATAATTGAATTTGCTAATTTTTATAGAAAAATGAAGTCGTGTGTTAGAGCCGAAGTGTGCTAATTCTGCTTACCACAAGGAAAAAAATAGTGCCGGTGGTGGCACACGGCCGTTTTAATTTTGTCTGTCACGTTGTGTATTAGTATATAGGGTGTTGTTGGTGCTTATATTTATTATTAACTGTGTCTTATTCCGGAAGGCTAAAATCTCTGATTATAACAAGAATGCTGATACGACGGGGTGGGTAAATGTAGACACGATTGCAAATGGAAGTCATGTGAGCAGTGACGGGCGAATACTTGTACAGGGTGAATTCTTCGACAACACAGACAGTTGTGAAGAGGCAAGGGCAAGTCATGAAGTGAGCTGAGGAGAAATAAAACAAGTTAAAACCTTTACCATAAGCCATTTTTCTTCAGTGTTTCCTCACTAGATGTACACCCAATGGGTTACTTGGATTTTTTTCATATTGGAATTTTATGGACTAGTGGACTTAGGAACAGCCTTTCATTCCAGACCCAACCTGGTGTAATAGAGGAGCTTCTGTACCCTGATAGGAATGAGTGCAGTGTTTCTATGGGAGCATAATAAAGAGATTCTTATCCAGCTAGGTGGCATGGGCCCAGGAGGAACATTCTGCAGGAGCTGTTGCTGAGGACTGAGTGAGTGAGTAGGGGCTAGGCGAGTAGGGGAGAGGAGAGGCAGGGACAGGCCATTCCAGGCGGAAGCGGCAGCATGTGCAAGGACAAGGTGAGAGGAACCACAGGTAGGTCAGTGGCGGGGGAGCGGATAGGGGTTTTTCCGAAGGCTTCGGTGGTTGGTGCCCCCACAGACTGCTGTCCTCCTGCAGTCATGTATGCCGTTCTTGAAGTTGACGAGGTGGTGATGGTGATTGGATTCTCCCACCCCTCAAGGAACATAACCTCGTGGTAGGTGGAGTAGTGACGCTCTTTGTTCATGGAAGAAAAACAAGAGAGAACAAAGAAAACCTGTATTTGGTTAATGTTGTATGCATGTGGTTGACCTGTCTTCTAGCAGAACTCCTTATTTTTCTGTAGCTGCCTTCATCCTTGAAGAGGCCTTCTCTCTGTTTGGAATCACAGTTTGAGTGCTGCACGGAAACAACTTGAATCTGATGTTCCCTTTCATCACATTTAAGTCTATGTGACGTACTTTCTACCGTGCAGGCACGCATTTTGCTCTTCACAGTTTGGAATGCTGTAACAACAATGTTTTGTCGGTCAGAGGCGTCCAAAAAATTTTATGAATGTTAATGTGCTTGATCTCACAGTATACCAGGGTAGGTGGCAGGTAGGCAAGTGATTTTTGTTTTGTTCTGTTTTTTACATATCTTGTATATTAGCCCATTTTGGTTGTCAGTGCCTCTTAAGGAGAAAGTTTCTCCTTTGAAGCTGGGACGTCCTCTGTGCTTTGAATTCACTCAAAGAAAAATTATTCTGGAAAGCTTGAACTAAACCTGGTTAAATGCTTCTGAGTTATGGGAGAGGGATTGAAAAAAACTTTTTTAGCTAAAAATAATTTTGCTCCCAAGTTACCAAAAATGGCTCACTAGAAATGCTTTTAAGATACTTGTCTAAGCTACCATAAGCTGAAGGTCAAGAAAAACGTTTAGAACTTGTCTTGAGAAACGATTGGCTCTATTTTGCCAAAGCTTTTGCCAGGCTTCTTATTCCATAATTATCTCATGGGACAAAAGCTGGTGGAAAGCGTTATGCCTTCGATTCGATAGGGACCTCGAGGTTCTTTAAGTGAAACGTGGATGCTGCCTGTTTCTTCTGACGGTAAGCTTGTACCTGCGGAAGGCATTAGCGTGGGTGCAAACGGGACATTTAATTCTAAAAATATTGTACCATGGTTTCTGCTGATTAAGGACTTGTAGTCCTTGTGTCCCGTTGCAGAGCAGTTGTACTCTCGGAAAATATTGGTCATTCTTCACAGAGGACCAGGGGATGGGTCTTTAGCCTGTGGGATTGCCGTCGATGGTCTCTTAGCCCATTCAGGTACTCCTCTGCCTCTCCCGGAGTTCTGGCGTCGAGAGCCACTCACAGTTACGGGTGGCACTTCTTTGTTTGTGGTATGGCCGGTTACTGTTGGCACTTACATTTTATTCTTCATTCTCACACCTCTCCCTGCTCTAATGATGACCCCAAGGACCCATTTGCAGCAGCAGTGTGTGCCGTCGGTTGGCGGGGATAGCTTGAGAAACTGGAGAGGCAATGTCGACTTTCCTTGAGGTTGCTTAGAGTTGCAAAATAAAATCTTGAATTAGAAAGAGATTTAGAGCTTTTTTTCCCCCTCGTAGAAAGCACTCTTAAATATAAAGCCATGATGTTTTTCCTTTCTGAATTGAACACCTGTTTATTGAGCACCAAATGTCTAGGAGGTAAGGAGAAGGCAGGTGACTAAGCTCAGGTCCCGGGACCTCCTTCCTTCAGTTCCGGGAGAAAAGTAGCCTGCAGGCAGGGTGTTCTTGGCACCTTGAGGAGAGGAGAGAAAGTTTAAAAACAAAGTATGGTAAGGATTCATCAAAAAGTGGGATAAAACGATTACTTAGTCTCAGTTAAGTGGCAGCTTGAATTGAGGTGGTCCTAATGGTTTCTTTATCAGACTGTACTGAGAAGCGCAGGAGTGTAGCCTAGTGCCCGTTACCCTGGGTGGGGCACGCTGAAGCCGGAACAGACAAGTTCAGGTGCAGTAAGCGGGTGGGAGAAGACAAGGACAGGAGCTTGTGATACGGATTTGAGATCTTGATATTGGAAGAGTTTGGGTGGTGACCATTCCCAAGGACTAGTTATCAGACGGATGACTATGGTAGAGGAAAGCATGCTGGAAATAAATAGGTCGAACTTGGAGGCTTTGGAAGGGTTGTCAGCCCAAGGACTGACATCACTGAGGACTAAGCATTGGGATCATTGGGCAGGTTGACAGAAGGTCTTGGCAGTTGAGGAAGTAGTACGATGTATGAGCATTAACTCGGTTGTTCTCAACTTGGGGAGATTTTGCCCAAACATTTGGTGATGTCTGGAGACGTTTTTGATTTTTGTGGCTGTCACGGTGCTGCTGGTGTCTGCTAGGTAGAGGCCAGGGGTGCTGTTTAACACCCTAAAACACATAGGGTAGCCACCTCATGACGAGCGAGGCAATCTGAGAAGTCAGTAGTGCCAAGGTAGACACACCCCGCATTACCTTTGTTGAGTAAAGGCAACAGAATTTGATTGTTTCTCCTCCCTTCCACTCTGCTCTGTAGAACTCTGCGCATCCGTTTGTGCTTTTCTTTAGTGATTGTTTATGGAGCTCCACTTATATGCAAGACAGCACTCTAGGTAGGCGTTAGAACATAAAGAGTAGTTAGACATCACCTCCTTTTTAAAGTTTATTTTAAATTATAAATTAATATGTAAATATATTCTTACAAATAAAAAACCCAGAAACAAACAGGTAAAGCCAGTGGTGACTTTGACCACCACCTGCAGTTCCTTTTCTAGAGGTAGCCAGAGCTGTCGGTTTGGACATTAGGGTGCCTCCCCTGCATCTGTTTTCTTTCCTTCTCTTGGATGTTTTGAGGTGTGCTTTGGAACATTTGTCCTAGGCTGCACGTTTCTTAAAACAGGGACTAGGTGTCAGGTTTCTCTTTTTGACTTTTTATTATAATATACATGGTATACAGTTGTCACCCAGTCAGTGTTTGATGAAAAATTAATGAATTGGTGGAAAAGCAGCAGTGGGGAGAACAAAGAGAACGCCAGGTCCTAGTAATGGCCTTTAGGCTTTGGAAGGCTATAGGGCAGGTTTTTGGGGAAAATGAGTTAATGCTAATATAGAGAAATATTGAAAGTGAAGAAAAATTCAAAGCTGTAGGGGTATGAAAAGGTTGCCAGGAGCCCAGGTGATGAGCCCGTACATTGGCAAAGAAGGGGTTGAGAAGGAACAGAAAGCTTCATTGTATAGGGTTCAAGAGTTCAGGGAGAGGTATTAGGGGACGAGTCTTTTGAAGAAGGTTATTGCATGTTAGCAGTGGAGAAGAACTTAGCTTCTTACAGAACTGGAAGAGTCCTAGAGTTCCTTCTGGAGTGTTGGTGTTGATAGAAGCTTTGGTAGTTTCTGTTCTGTTCTAGAGGAATTCTGTTGATTTAGGTACTTAGAGATGCGTACTCCTTTATATACCTACAGTCTCCTCTTCATTTTTCAGTGAACAGAATGTTTTAGGGAACATTTTGTTTCAGTTTATACAGATCATCCTCACTCTTTGGAAATGACCACATAGTACTCCATAGAAAGGTTTTTTTTTTTTTAAAATCATGATTTGTTTAAACATTCCTGTTGCTAGACATGTAGGTTGTTTCCAGTCTTTTGCTACTGTAAGCAATGCCGCTTGTATGTGTGTTCTTCTGTGAACGTAGGTAAGTACATGAGAACAGATTCTGAGAAGTGGAATTGTTGGGTTCTAAGGGCAGGTATGTTTAAATTTTTTATAGGTATTGCCAAGCAGCCTCCAAAATTGTGTACTCCTGTGAACGGCAAAGCAGAGTGACTTTTACCTGTCCTGTTGGCAAAGTGTTTCCATACTTTTTCAACAGTCTAAGTGAAAAATGGTGTCTTGATCTTTTGTATGTCTGTAATATAAGGGGATTTTTTTTTAAATGCCTCAAATTCATTTGTATTTCTTTGTCATGAACTCAGGTTTAAAAGAATTAAAGAATTTTTCTTTAATTGGTAATGTTTATGCATTAAGGAAATTAGCTCCTGTCATTCATGATGCACAATTTCCCATTCATTTTGTCATTGTCCTTTGAATTTGTTTGTAGCTTACAAGTATGTATGTGTTTACATGTGTTTTGGAATGTAGTTGAATATGTAAGGTATTTTCAAAATTTCGGATTTTTTTTTTCTCCTCCTGGGAAAGAGCTTCTACACTCTGAGCTTTAAAAATAACTTTCTTTAAAAAAAAAAAACAAACTTTCTTAGGGGATCTAGGTGGCTCAGTAGGTCAGGTCATGATCCCAGGGTCCTGGGATCGAGCCCTGCATTGGGCTCCCTGATCAGCAGGGAGTCTGTTTCTCCTTCTCCCTCTCCCTGTGTTGTGTGCTGTCTCTCTCTCAAGTAAATGCATAAATTGAAAAAAAAAAAAAAAAGCTTTCTGTGCTTTCTTTTAGTATTTTAATGGAACAACCTGGATTTTAGTTTCACTTCTGTTGTTTATTTAGTTTTGTGACATCAGGGAAGTTATGTAATCTCTCAGAGCCTCAGTATCCTAAACTGGAAGGATCAGATCAGATGATTTGTAACATTGTAAGGAACTTACAGTTATAACATTTGTTTGCCTTTTTTTTTTTTTTTAAATATTTTATTTATTTATTAGAGAGAGCACCAGGCACAAGCAGCAGGGGCAACAGAGGGAGAGGGAGAAGCAGGCTCCCCACCCAGTAGGGAGCCTGATGCGGGGCTCCATCCCAGGACCCTGGAATCATGACCTGAGCCCAAGGCAGGTGCTTAACTGACTGAGCCATCCGGGTGCCCCACATTTGTTTGCTTTTGAGTGAAATTTACGTTTGTGTTGTGTAGAGATGTGAGCAAGGGGCAGGGATAGGGAAAGAGATAAAGAGGTTGATTGGCCGACACGGAAGGAAGACAGGCAAAAGGCACAAAGTGGGACAGAGAGAGAAACCAGGGCTGTGGACAAAACCCAAAACAGACCTAGAGAAGATCAAGGAAAAGCATAGGAAAACAGACACAAGGAAGGTGTAGCTGAGACCCCTAGTGGGATGCATTTTTCGTATCGTAGGAGATAAAACACATTTTGGGTACCTTTGTTCATTCCCTCTCCCTCTTTTCTCCTTCTCTCCATCCCTCTGTTTTCCTTCCTTCCTTTTTAGAATAAAGATAAGTGTAATACAGAGTTGTGAATTAGCACGAATCCTAAAGAGCAAAAGTCAAAGCATCAGTCTTCCTCATGCCGCACATACGTAATGCTTAGGGCCAGGTGCTTTGAACTCATTGGACACAAGTGTGTGTTGGAATTGTTCTTGTAATACTGATTTATTGTCTAGCAATCAGTCCCTTTCCAGATCTAAAATTCTGTGTTTAAATATTGTGTATGGGTTTTAGCATTCCTGTAAGAACTGTAACTTCTGCATTTCCTGCTTTTAGATTTTAAATCTGTGAAGTTAATAGTGCCTTCCTGTGTGTGTTTTTTTTTTTTTTTTTTTTAATTTTATGTCTAAGACAAGTTCTCCCCACAGATTATAGTCTTAAGAAGCCTAGCTTCTGCCTGTGGACACCTGTCTCCTGTGAAGACCTGGGCTGGGCTACTCCACTGCTTCCCTCTTAGAGTTTCCCTGTGTGCTAGGCATGGATGATAGTACGCACCTAGCGATGTGTAGGTAACTAAAATTCTCACGTGACCAGATCCTCTGCAGTCTCAGATTCAGTTATTTTCGTTACTTACTATTTTTTTAGAGGGTGGAGGGGCAGAGGGAGAGGGAAAGAGGGAATCTTAAGCAGGTTCCACGCCCAGTGTGGAGCCCAGCGCAGGGCTCAGTCAGTCTCATGGCCCTGAGATCATGACCTGTGCCAAAATCAAGAGTTCGCCACTCAACCGACTGAGCCACCCAGGTGCTCCTCCATTACTTACTTTTTAAAAATCAATGTGTACTTTGCCCTTAGACCCTAATTATGATTCTTTTTTCTTGTTGCCTCAGTTGGGAAAATAAAAACCCTGAAGAAAATAGTATGGTTACTACCATGAACATACTAAGTTGAATAGTCTGACCTTACAGCTGGTGGTAAATTCCTCTCACAGCCTCCTTACCTTTTCAACCTGGTGGGCCCCCTACCCCGAGGGTGGGCCTGCGACATGCTTATCTGTTGGCTTCCTCAAGTTGCCTTTCAACACAGATGACTGGACTTACTAAAATCCTTGCTGGTTATCACTGCAGTGCCAGCCACCATGGGCTCATTGGAAAGGAAGTTATTGGGGTTATCAGAAGTACTTTCTGGAGGCAAAGGGGATGAAGTGTAAGTGGCTTTGGCTGCTGAGCTGTGTTATACAGAAGTTTACTGTTGTGAGGAGATGCCGGGGCCTTGGATGTCATCTTGTCCTGAGACTTGATAAAAAAAAAACCTTTTCTTTGCTTCTGGAGCGTGGCTTCTTTTGGAAAGACACAACTTCATTCCTTCCTCATTTTTTTTTTTTAAGATTTTATTTATTTATTTTCAGAGAGAGGTTGTGCACAAGCAGGGGCAGCAGCAGGCAGAGGGAGAAGCAGGCTTCCCACTGAGCGGGGAGCCTGACTCGGGCATCGATCCTGGGACCCTGGGCTGAGGCAGACGCTTAACCGACTGAGCCACCCAGGTGTCCCTCATTGCTTCCGCATTTTGCACGTTTTAGACCCAGTCTCTCCGTCTCATCCCTGCACTCTTTTACATAAATTAAAAGCTAACCAAGAAGTGTTGTTTGAGATTCTACTCAGTGTGTGGGGGTTTGGGCAGGAAGAGTAAGATCCAGGGGATGGATCTGTAAAGGCTTTTGATTTAGTTGGGTAGATGGTGTATAAACTCAGCCAGAGTTAAATTGAACAGTTTAAGTTGATGATGTGAAACGCAGTGAAGGGTCCTAAACCTTGCTGATTTGTTGGCGAGCAAGACTGGATTTCGGATGGAATTGTACCACAGTTGTTTTTCTAGGGTTGCTGGACACTTGAAAAGGTGAGACATAGAGGAGAAAAGAACAAAAGGGATCCAGGATGTAAGCTCCGGCAGTTGAAAAAGTTTTTATGACTTTTACAAGTTGTCATTAATTATAGTAATCTTAAACCTGGGAGGCCAAGGGAAACTTTCCTCTGGCCCTGGAAGCTGACTCAGACTTTCCTCTGCCCCCCCCCCCCCCCCCCCCCCCACCTCGCAGTTCCTTCTGCCCTTGGCAGGATCTCCAGCTTTGGAAGTTTATTGCAAGAGGTCCTCTATATGATGTAATATAGTAAATACTTAAACATTTGTGGAAGAAATTACTAAAGTTTATAGTGAAAAACAGCACTTCAGGGAAGGAAGGGTAATGAGAATTGAACCTTCGTATCTTAACTTGAGGAACAGTGTCACCCGACGGCAGGGGCACGACGGGGAGAGTTGGAGGGGTTTTTCACCGGCTTTTAAACATCTCTCTGGACCTCTTGTGAAGGCGGCAACTCCGCTGTTCTCTTGGGTGATTTGCCTGGTGAATTTGAGGAATAGGGACTGCTTCTACCACGTGAGTGTCTAGAATGATGTCGAATCCACAGCTGAGCACCGTGGAGTGTGTGTGGATGGAAGCCAGCGGAGCTGGAGGCTCAGGGTTTTCAAGGGTGGCTGTCTGGGTGTGCTGAGACCTGGTGGCGAGGAGCATGCTTCCCAGTTCCTTGTGTCTCATATTACCAGAGCCCGGTTAGACTAGTTTGTGTCAGGTGCCAGGAAATCCCCATTCTTCCCTCGCTTATCACACTCTGAGGCGTTCTTGTGTGGGAAAGGTAGCTGTTGTTACACAGCTCATTGTTTTAGTACAATACCTGGACCAGACGTCAGCCACCTTTCTCCAGGACTTCTAGGGTTGATGTGTGAAGACTGACATTCTTTTGGCTAACAGGAAGGCAGACTAGAAATCTAGAGACTGGTTGCCTCTGGTCCTGCAAGGAAATACTCTCAGGCATATCTTCCTTTTTCCTTAATGGACAGTGCTTGTAACCTCGTTAGCGTGCGAGGAATCAGACTGGAACTCCTCTTTCCCTGAGGCTCTTTCTCTGCTAAATTTCAGCAGTCTCATATTTCCTGGTGATTTTTTTTTTTTTTTAATTGTTTAGTTCAAGTCAAAGGTGTCTGCCTTTACTGCTGCTCTTTAATAATTTTTTCTTACCTGGTGGGTTCCTGTTTACCCCCCCACTGAGACGCACAGTGGGAGTGGTATCCCACACTGGGTGATGGTCTCAGGGGCTTGAGTGGTGAATCTGTTGCTTCCTTCATTAGGAAAAGAATTTTAAGTAAGAAGGGAGAAGCAACTTTTTGTTTGGGAGAGAAAATAAAAACCAGCTTTTCTGAGGCCAGAATGGGATCATGTGTAATAAACTATGAATTCATTCTCTTCCCCCCCACCCCTTGCAGTTGATCTCACAACAGCTGTTTCCAGCTGTCCTCTGGATTTTGCCCAGGCCCCTTGGGATGGCTGCAGTGACTCACACAACTGACTTTTTTCCAGAGTGGCCTGAATCTAGCTTCTCAAGAAGTGGGAGTGGAGAGGAGAAAAAGGATGCCTCTGGTTGCACTGGAGGTTTGCTTGTGATTACTGTCTGCCCAGGGCTCTGGTTTTGATTTGTTCCTCCTCACAGCAGTGATCTTAGAAGATAACATCACCGGGGAGGGGAGGCAAATGTGTTAGCTGGAGAACTGTTTTTGTGAAAGCCAAATGTTCTTTTACTTTGCCTTTTTTTTTCTTTTCCTTCCAGATATGCTTCAGAACAAACTGTAGCTTTCCTTTTCAGATGGTTGTAGGGCTGTGTGAAATGGGCAGATGAGCGCACAGCGAGGGAGGTGTTGGTTAAAAGTGCAGGTGGTGCGGGGTGCCTGGGTGGCTCGAAGCCTCTGCCTTCGGCTTGGGTCATGATCTTAAGGGTCCTGGGATCGAGCCCCACATTGGGCTCTCTGCTCAGCGCGGAGCCTGCTTCTCCCTCTGTCTGTCTGCCTCTCTGCCTTGTGATCTCTGTCAGATAAATAAAGAAAATCTTCAAAAAAAAAAAGTGCAGGTGATGTTCTCTGTAGTCCCTCTGATTCCTTTTGTTTTTGTTTTTTTTTTTTTTGAAGATTTTATTTATTTATTTGACAGAGAGAGAGAGGGAAGCAGGCTCCCCGCTGAGCAGAGAGCCCGACACGGGACTGTCTCCTAGGACCCTGAGATCATGACCCGAGCCGAAGGCAGCGGCTCAACCCATTGAGCCACCCAGGTGCCCTGATTCTTGTTTTCAAAGTGGTCCCTCCAGTTCCCAACAGCAGGCACTGCCCTTACCCTCCGTCTTTCCTTCCACGAAGGCCACTTCTTCCTAGCTTGGGAACCTATACAAATGATGTATCTCAGTGAAGAAAATTTTAAAAAATTCCTTAGGCATTAAAAAAAATTCTTTACTTTTACCTCTTTGAGCTCTGGACTCATATCTCTAAAAGGGTAACAAGCTGCAGAAAAAAATTCTCTAGGCCTCCTTTAATACGTAGTAGCCATTAGCCACCTGTGACTATCCTGGGCTTCAAATATGGCTAGTCCAGATTGAGATGCACTGCGAGTGCAAAATACATACTGGGTTTTAAAGACTTAGTGCAAAAAAGGTACATTAAGATTTATCTTACCAATTTCTTTTCCAAATGTTGTTACTGGGAAATTGTAAATTACATATGGCCTGTATTTCTTGCTCTCACTATATTTTTGTTAGCCATCACTGCTCCAAAGAGAAGAGGAGGTTACTGAACTCCCGGTGTGCTCCTCTCTGGTAGTGTCTGTTCCCAGAACCCAAGTGATACTTTGGGACTCAGGACCCACTGTACAACCATGTGCTGTTGATAGTAGTTCTCTTGTGCTATGTAACAAATGACCCCTCTGCTTACAGACGTGAAACAGCAGACATTTATTATCTCCCAGCTTCGGTGGGTCATAAATCTGATAGCAGCTTAGTTGTGTGGTTCTGGCTCAGGATCCCTCATGAAGTTCCAGTGAAGCTGTTGCTGGGGATGTACTCATCTGAAGGCTAAACTGGGGCTGGGAGATTCCAAAATGGTTCATTTCACGGCGGTCGGCATGTTGTAGTTTCCTCGCTGGCCGTTGGTGGGAAACCCAAGGACCTCTCCTTAGGCTCCTTGAGTGTCTTCCCTACCTCATGTTGACTTCCCTTAGAGTGAGTGATCAAGTGAGAGATGGAGTAAGGGAGAGAGCTGGTGAAGGGGAAGTTGCAGTGCTTTTCATGATGGAGTGTGTGGTATACACTGTCATTTCTGCTTTAATTTATTTGTTAGAAGCAAGTGTCTGAGTCTAATTCTTCTCAAGGGGAGGAGAATTAAGTGTCACTTACTGTTCTTTTTAAGGCTCCACTTGAAGGGAGTAGTATAAAGGAATTTGTGGTCCTATTTGGGAACCGCTGCGCCTCCCTATTTTTCTGCTGCTTTCCCGTTAGTGTACCCGTGTTTCACTGATCACCTCTAGAAATGTCAGAGTTCAGTGGCTGAAGTCCATCTCCCCTGCCCCTGCCACTTTAGCAGTGTTACCTGGAACAGGTTTATTCATTTTGAGGCTGCCAACTCTGACCTATGATCAAAATTGTCTTTTTTTGGTGGTGCAGAGAGCTGGGGGAGGCAAGGTTGAATTCAGCTTTGCTTGAGCTTTAAACACTGGTATATGCCTGTGTTGATGTGTGGCATGACTATGCCTCAGTTGGTTTTTTAGTAGCGGAGTAAGGTTGTTTGGGTATTCCATGGTCAATGTGTTACTGTTACATGCATGTCATAGTTCTCTCAATGAGGATTCAGAGCACTTAAGAACTAATTTGTATCTCATTCTGCCTTGGAGAGGTTTGAAAGGAAAGCCAGGATATCCTTCTGTTTTCTACTGCAAAGGAAATGGAGGTGAGTTCACTTGTCTGGGAGACCGAATGAAGGTGGGGCGAGGGGTGAGGAGGTGTGTGAGGCAGAGACAGAAATGGTGCACTCGGGACCTTGAGCTGTAGCGTGGGAGCTAAGGGCCTGTTAGACGGGAGTGTGGATGCAGACCGGGGCTGGGGGTCCGAAGGTGGGCTCGTGCATGCCTCCCCTCCCTGTGGCTGTTTGAGTTTTGGCTTGGCCTCAAACTTCCGAAGTTGAGATTGACACGGGAGGCAGGACCTACAGGACACGGGAGCCGGTGGACGTAACCAGTGGGGCCAGTTTTTGTCTGGTCTCCATCAGAAGAGAGCTTCAGGTCAAGGAAACCAGGCACATATGGGAAAGTGGTTGGATTAGAATGGGCTCAAGAGGGACTCCTGGGGGGCTCAGTCGGTTAAGCTCAGTCGGTTAAGCCGATGTCTTCGGCTCAGGTCATGATCCCGGGGTCCTGGGATGGAGTCCCACATCCGGGCTCCTTGCTCAGCAGGGAGCCTGCTTCTCTCTCTGGCTCTGCCTGCTTGTGTGCACTCTCTCTCTCTCTCTCTGACAAATAAATAAATAAAATCTTAAAAAAAAAAAAAGAATGGGCTCAGGACTCAGGAAGCAGGTATTCGTTTCAGGCCACTCGACTTCATTTTTTCTGGCATCTCGCTATGATTTACTCAGGCATTTGCTAAGGAATTTGACGTTATCTTTTCCATTTGAGACATCTGAAAGCTTCGATGAATGGGTTGTTAGACAGTTTGTTGCTTTGGACTGAAAATTAAAAATCTGTCGAAGCTCGTTGTCTTCTCAGCCCTTGTTATCATTCGCATAATCTTGGTACTTACGTGTAGTTTTTGGATTGTTGCTTTCCTGTGTGTGCGTGCGCACGCGTGTGTGTTTATCTCTTGTTTCTCTAAGTGGACTTCGTTTTCTTGAGGATCAGCCTTTTCTTTCTTTGTGCTTTGCCCGACAGCAGCCATTCGGATTTGTGTGTGCAAGAGCACGTGTGCTTGGAAAGGTTGGCAGCGTCCGCTGGCACCGTGAGAGGCACAGAGCATGGTGATGGAGAGTCTGGGGTTTGGACTCCTACCGGCTCTGCTGCGTTAATACATTTATAACCTTGGACAAGTGTCTTAATTTCTCTGAGGCTAAGTTCCTTCATCTGTAAAATGTAATCATAGTTTTTGCCTCATAGAGTTGTGAAAACTAATGAGATACTGCACGTAAGGCACTTAGCACAGGAACAGTTACATATGTTAGACTTGTAGCAGTGTAATTGTTTAGCTTATTAATGCTTTTTATTAGAGGCATGAGACTTCTTGAATCTTGAGCCTCTCATTATTTATTTGCCATTACGTACTGGTTGCTCAGTCACTGGTCCTATACTGGAAGCCTGACTGGTGCGCGTTCCGGTCAGCGCGGCCCAGGTCACGACTGACGGCTCCGTATTGGGCCGGGCGGGTCTTCTAGGCTTTTTCCTCGCGGAGCCTGAGGGCGCCCTGCTCTCTCCAGAGACCAGAGGCTGCCGTTGTTTTATGTAGGGTGGAGCCTGTGGGATTCCAATAGCCCTGTCTTGGCTGACCCTGACCCCTGCGGATCGATTAACCCCGGCTGATGCTGACTGCTGTCAAAAGGCCCAAGTCCTGCCCGGTGCCAGTTTTCTATCAAGGAACTCTTGGGATTCTGTTCTTTTCTCTTCCTTTTCTGTTTTTCTTTTCTCTTCTTTTTCCTCACCTCTCTCCTCCCCCCCCCCTCCTCTCTCCGACCCCTCCTCCGTCCTCTCCTTTCTTTCCTCGCAGTAGCCCAGCCAGTCGCCCCTTTCAACTCTGCACTCCTTGGTCAGCCTCCAAGCAGCTGTGGTCATCTGCGTTCTCCTGGGATCTCAGGCCCGGCTGTGTATTCTCTCTCCTGACCGGACCTTCCAGCGGCCCGTCCCCTCACAGACTGTCCCATTTTTCCTGTTGCGTACTACAGTCTTCCTCATCCTCAGCGTTTTCCCGGGGTTATTTCCACCCCTTCCTCTTAACTCAGTTCAGCTTCTTGCCGAGGCTATCCCATCCCCCTCCTACCCGGTGGTTTCTCGTCCTGCGGCTTCAGGGAGGCTGCTGCCCTCCTCCTCTCCAGTACGCCTGTCGCCTGTCGAATCATCGCCCTGGGGCGAAATTCCCGGCTCCTCACAGTCCCCGGAGCTCCTACAGTTTGGCTCATCAACCCTCTTCCCTTGCTCAGTGCTGTCATTTGTCCATTACCTTGCTTCTCTCCCTTGTTAAAAAACAGTAAAAACAAAAACAAAACAAAAACCCCAACCCCAAACCACCTAAGGGTGGCGCCGGTTTGTGGGCTTCCGTTCTTCCTTTATTGTCATCAGAGCCGGGACCCAGCGCCTGTGCGGGTGACTGATCCCGCACCTCAGCGGGCCCGTCCTCTCCGGTCTTCGTTCTTCGAATCCGCTTTCTTCCCTGACTGCGGTCCAAGGCGCTTGCACCTCCTGCTCGAAGGACACACCCTCTGTCGTGTCCATCTGGAACTGCTTCATTTCTGAAAATTTAAAGATGGGACGGATCGTATCTGCTCTGCGGTGCCCTCCCAGTGCTCTTGTTCAGTGACTGTCCCTGCGTCGCGCCTTCAGTGTCGTGAAGTCCCCCGCGCTGGACCCCTCGGTGCTCTCCCCCTTCCTGTGAACCTGCCGTGGTTGCTCCCTCCCTCCCTTTCTTAGATTTCACAGTTCTTTGCTTAAACTGCTCTTTGGCCAGTATTCTCTCTTTATTTTCATTTTGTTTTACCTACCTAGCAAAACCCTAGGCCTAGATGGATACGGCTGTCTGCCTTCATGGTTTCCAAAGTTTCCCGGACCCTTGACTCCTGCCTGGCAACCTTTCAAAAAAAAACCCAGTTTTTTTTTGTTCTTTTTAAGATTTTATTTATTTGACAGAAAGAGAGCGAGAGAGAGAGCACATAAGTAGGCAGAGAGGCAGGCGGAGAAGGAGGGGGAGCAGGCTCCCTGCCTAGCAGAGAGCCTGATGCGGGGCTTAATCCCAGGACCCTGAGAGACATGACCTGAGCTGAAGGCAGAGGCTTAACCCACTGAGCCAACCAGGCGCCCCAACCTCTGTGTTTTTCAGTGACCCATCCTGGGGATTTGCCACTAAGGCTGTTTCAAATGTTTGTCATTGTTCTACGTTCACTTTCCCTTCAGTTAAGTAAGAATTTTGGTTTCTTAATGTATAGATGGAACAGAAGCTACCAGATTGGGAAGCCTTCACTTCCTGCCATTAACCCTATCAACTGTCTGTTCTGATATCTTCCTTGATCTTTAAGTCTACCTTTTTTTTTTTTTTTTTTTAAAGAGATTTTATTTTTGAGTAATCTCTATACCCATTGTGGGGCAGGAGCTCACAAGCCCAAGCTCAAGAGTCACAATGCTCTACAATTGAGCCAGCCGGGTGCCCCGAAATCTACCTTTGTGTATCTTTTCTTATCAACATTATACATGTCTCTCTCATAAAACTTAAATAAAATCTGGCATATTCAGTCCTTTACCCTCTAGCTGCTTTTTACTCTTCTCCCTTCTATAAACTACAAATCAACTTCTTAAAATAATTGTCTGTATCCTTTGAACCCACTGCAGTCTGGTTTCTTCCTCAGCTACGACATTTAAATTCCATTCCCCCAAGGTCACCAGTAACCCCTGTGGCTAAGTCCAGTGGCTATCCTTTAGGTCTTCCCTGCTCTTGAAATGCCTCTCTGGCACCATCTTTTTTTTTTTTTTTTTTAAGATTTTATTTATTTATTTGGCAGACAGAGATCACAAGTAGGCAGAGAGAGAGAGGAGGAAGCCCACTACCCGCAGAGCAGAGAGCCCAATGTGGGGCTCGGTCCCAGGACCCCAGGACCATGACCCGAGCCGAAGGCAGAGGCTTTTACCCACTGAGCCACCCAGGCGCCCTGGCAGCATCCTTTTAACGTGCACTTCCCCACCCGACAGGACCTTTTCCTAGTCCCTTTCTTAGCTCCACTTAGAATTGCCATTATTCAGGATTCTGTTCTAGGCGTTTTCCTCTGTTACATGTGCTCTCCTTGGGCCAGCTAATGCACAGCGAAGGCTGTATTTATCATCTGTCTATCTATCTGTCTGTATCATCTTTATATATCACAATATCATCTATTGTGTGTCTTTGTGTAAGATACACAAAGGTAGATTTATGCTGACAGCTTCCAAATTGTTATCCGTAGCCTAGATCTCCTTCCTGCGCTCACGTGTCTGTGTCCAGCTGCTTGGTGGGCATCTGCACTCAGGCCCCGTAGTCACAGCGAAGCCACCATTTCCGCACTTGACCTCTCCTCATCCACCCTCTTGGCAAAACTCTGCTGTTGTTTAGTTCGGTGCCGCCGCTTACCCATCCGATGTCCCTCCCATCCCGAGTCACTCTTACCGCAGTGACCTTTCTTAGAAGTGATCATCTGAAACAGCTCTGATCGTATCAGTGCCCTTTAGTCCTGTCACGCACAGAGCCTGCCCCTTTACTGGCAGTTATTTCTGGAATGGTTCTCTTTCCACCTTTTACACACTATCCTAAAGCTTCGAGATCTTGGTTTATAGGTGAGTTTTCTTTGGAAACCTTATGCGTAATATCGCAGGTGGGGTTAAGAACTCTCCTAACTGCTAGCACAGCTCCTTGCACTTTACCCTTTCTGGCATTTCTCTCACTGTCTGTTAAGTGCCTCTTTACCTTGAATTCCTACCAAACTGTAAGTTCTTTAAGGGTAAGGACTAAGCTTTGATCTTTTTCTTTGTAAATTCCTATCATCTAGCACAGTGCCTGATACATAGTTGGCCCAGTATTTAATGGATTGTTAATGGTTGGACAGATTATAGGCTTTTAGAACTGAAAGAACCTTATCTGTGTGGAATACATGTCCCAGATTTTCAGGGTGAATGATCACTGAGTGACGTTTGGTCTTTTGCTGGAGATAATCATTTCAAACGGTCATATGCAAAGGCCAAAACCTCCTTTGAATATATTTCCCTTATCTCACTAGTTAAGCAGCCCTCGCTAGTTTGTTTCAAAACTTAGGTGGACCCATGTTTCTCAGTTCTGGCTGCCCATTCACATCATTTGGGGAGGTTCTTTTTTTTTTTTTAAATCCTCATTGCTCCAAATTGACCAAATAAAATTTTTTCTTATTCTGGGAGGATGTCCCCCATTTCTACTTTGTTAAAGTTGATCAGCAGCGTCTTATTTGCTCTTTGATGAAAGAAATAGCAGGTAGGTCTTTATATTACCTGATTTCTAGAAGTGCCTGTCATTAAGCATTTGGAAATTAGAGGCTCTTTTCTGTCTGTGACCCTTAGAAGCTTGACTTACAAACTCTTGAATTATGATCTGTAGAACGTGGCACACAGTCTCCATCTGGTGTAATCACTGTCCCTTCCGTGGAGGGTGTCTGGTTGGAGTCACTGCTCTTGGATCACACGGCCCTTCATGATGGCATGATAGATTAATTCCCTAGGGGCTGACCTGAGGCAGGTAGGAAAATTTGGTTATCGTCACCAGAAAGAGCAGGCCATTACTTATTTACTTATTTTTTTTTAAAGATTTTATTTATTTATTTGACACAGCGAGAGCATAAGCAGGGGGAGCAGCAGAGGGAGAGGGAGAAGCAGGCTTCCCACTGAGCAGGGAGACCTACTGCGGGGGAGGGCCCTGGGATTATGACCTGAACCTAAGGGAGTGCTCAGTGGATTGAGCCACCAGGTGCCCCTTACTCCTTTTTAAAATGCTATTTCTTCTTTGCCTTTAGGGCTGAAATACCTCCTGTCTAGCCATTGGAATTTTGGAGTTGTTTGTTGCTTTTGATAACTTTGAAGAATCAGGCTAATTTTTTTTTTTAAAGATTTTATTTATTTATTTGACAGAGAGAGAGAGAGAGACAGCAAGAGAGGGAACATAAGTGGGGGGAATGGGAGTGGGAGAAGTAGGCTTTCCGCAGGGCAGGGAACCTGATGCGGGGCTGGATCCCAGGATGCTGGGATCATGACCTGAGCTGAAGGCAGATGCTTAATGACTGAGCCATCCAGGTACCCCTGGAATCAGGCTGATTTTAAAAATGATTTTTAGAAGTGTGAGCTTTCTCTTGGGGTGCCTGGGTGGCTCACTTGGTTGAGTGTCCAACTCTTGGTTTCCTCTCCAGTCATGATCTTGCAGTCGTGGAATCAGGCCCCATGTGGGGCTCTACACCCAGCATGGAGTCTGCTGGGGATGCTCTGTCCCTCTCCCTGTGCCCCTCCCTCTGTGTGTGTGCTCTCTCTCTCTCTCAAAATGAATGAATAAAATCTTTTTTAAAAAATGTGAGCTTACGGGGCACCTGGGTGGCTCAGTGGGTTAAGCCGCTGCCTTCGGCTCGGGTCATGATCTCAGGGTCCTGGGATCGAGTTCCGCATCAGGCTCTCTGCTCAGCAGGGAGCCTACTTCCCTCTCTCTCTCTCTGCCTGCCTCTCCGTATACTTGTGATTTCTCTCTGTCAAATAAATACATAAAATCTTTAAAAAAAAATGTGAGCTTACTCTTGACTGCATTTCTTTGTGATGGTAATTCTTGATACTGTTTCTGCTACTCAACTGGTATAATATTTGGGATCTATTTATTTTTATTTTCTTAGATTTTATATATTTATTTAATTGACTGAGAGAGAGAGTCCAAGCAGGGGGAGCAGTAGGAGAGGGAGAAGCAGACTTTGCTGAACCGGGAGCCTGATGTGGGGCTTGATCCTAGGACCTTGGGATCATGACCTGAGCTGAAGGCAGATGTTTAAGTGACTGAGCCGCCCAGGTGCTCATATATACATATATATATATATATATATATATATATATATATATGTTTTTGTTTTTTTTTTTAAGATTTTATTTATTTATTTGACAGACAGAGATCACAAGTAGGCAGAGAGGTAGGCAGAGAGAGAGGAGGAAGCAGGCTCCCTGCCGAGCAGAGAGCCTGATGCGGGGCTCGATCCCAGGACCCTGAGATCACAACCCAAGCCGAAGGCAGAGGCCCAACCCACTGAGCCACCCAGGCGCCCCTTATTTTTATATTTTTAAAAGATTTTCTTTATTTATTTGAGAGAGTGCATGCACGCGCATATGAATGGGGGTGGGGGGAGGGGTGGGAGCGGTGGAGCAGAGGGAGAGGGAGAAGCAGACTCCTCACTGAGCAGGAAGCCTGATACTGGGTTCGATCCCAGGACTCTGAGATTAATCCTAAACCGAAGGCTGATGCTTAACTGACTCAGCCACGCAGGTGCCCCTTGAGATCTATTTATTGCATAGAGACTCTATCTTCACAGCCTTAGAAGGATGTGAGGAGCACCTCCGATTTGCTCTCTTTCCCTGATTTTTGTACCAATGCAATGTTAGTAATTAGGGCCCTCAGGAGTTAATGCATTCCTGGTATGAGGTTTGCAAGTAACATTGTCACAGATGTGAGACTGAAGGAATTACTCGCATCAGTGAGCACCATAGATTTGAAAGATTTAAATGTTGAATGTTAACAAATATTTCATTCTTGTCACTGAAAACCAAGAATGGAAGATAAAAACCAACCTTGTCATAGAAGCACAGGAGACAAGGTTAGCTTGTTCACCGTTCTTTTGGCCAGCCCGTTTATGTAGCAGCTCTGGTGGTTTTTTTTTTTTTTTTTTAATAGATATTTACAAACCCTTTGCTTCCAACAGACTGAATTTATGAGGACTGATTAATTCTCAGGATAGATCTGGATCTGTTTTCAGAATTGCCTGTGTCTAAAAATAAAACGTAGAGGGGCACCTGGATGGCTAAGCCGGTTAATTGGCCGCCTTCAGCTCAGGTTATGATCCCAGGGTGCTGGGATCGAGCCCCACATCGGGGGAGAGCCCGTTTCTCCCTCTCCCTCTGCCTGCTGCTGTGCCTACTTGTGCTTTCTGTCAAATAAATAAATAAAATCTTAAAAAAAATAAAAATAATGTAGAACTTAGACTAAGCAATCGACGAATAGTTGGTAAATCAGGCCTTATTGCTAGTTTAAAGATAGTGCTGGTAGCTTGCTTCAGCCTTGGAAGGAGGACAGTAGGGGTTGGGAGGATGTCTGTTCAGTTTTAGCTGTTCTGGCTGGTATCTTTTCTTTCACCTTTCCCATTATCTTGTTTACTTTGGCTTTCTAGTCTAATGGAGGCCTGCCTAAAGGGTGGACATAAATAAAATATGCATGTTCTTTTTTTCTCTGCTAATGATGGTAAGGAAACATCATCTGTTGTCAGGTTTGGTCTTTCATGATGAGTTGGCTTTCAGAAAAAGAACTTGAGTTATTCTTGGTGCAAGTTTGTCATTTCTTCCCTCTCGCAGCTTCAGGGCAGGCACCGTCGGCTTTCCATTCAGTGAGGAGCGTCGCCTTTCAGATGAGGGAGCTCAGCCCACAAGCCATGGGTCTCGGCTTCTGCTAGACAGAACTTTGTTAAGTGAATCCGGGAGTCTGAATTATTCATTCTCTTCCTCATCCTGCTGTTCATATCAAATTCCTGCTGTGTCTTTGGGGCATCTTGCCAGTCTTCAGCATAATTGATTTCCTTGCTTTGTGGGGTGTGTGTGTGTGTGTGTCTCTCTGTGTGCGTGCACATGAGTTGTGCTTCTGTTGAAGCATTCTTGATTGCCTAGGAGAGGAATATTTAGTAAGCACACGTGGGCAAAAGCACAAACGTTTACTCCAGATCACTAAGAATATTGTGGACACACTGCTTTTATAATCTAAAAAGGAGAAGTTGGGGTTGATCTTTTTATTGTCTAGGACACAGAATATTGCTTTCTGGGCAACAAGAATTTACTGCTGGGGAATTAGGAAGACGAGTCTTCTGTGATCTGATTGGAACACTGGGGACGGAGACTGATCTTTTCTCTTTTTGTTCTCTAATCCCGTTGTCTCTTCTTCAGTGTTTTTAAGAAGATGTCTCCTTGAAGAGCTCTATCAGGACTAGAAGGGCTCAGAATGGTCCAGTCCAGAGGCTGCAGACTGGAGGCCTGTGGTCTGGCCCTTACATATGGTGTTTTGTTTGGCTTGCACACTATTTTGATGGCATGTGGATTTAATATTTAAACACTGGGAGACCACACATGAAATCCAGATTCCTGTCTTTTCAGGGCAATAGGGGGCCTGCATTCCTGCAGGGCGCACTCGCTTGGAGCCACACAGTGGCTCCTATAGGAGCGCCTGTTTGCTTCAGTACCACACGGCCTCTGCCTGTGCGCATCAGTTTTTATTTACCTCTGGTGAGCATTATAATCCCGCTCTAAACCACTCTACTTATTTCATAGAGGATAGAAAGACAATGGTCCCAGACCTTACAGGTAACAGGAAGAACTTAGGTAAAGAGTCATGCTTCTTGACTTTTAATTGATTATGATGTTATTTCTGCAGGTTTATTTTTTTACCAAGTTTTTTTCTTACCATTATGTTTTCTGTTCATTCAAAATATTCATCTTGTCGGTACTAAGAGTAAATGCTGGGAATGTAAAAGGAATATATGGTAAATCTGCCTGTTCTTGATTCAGTCTTCAAAGACCAAATGAGTCTGCCTTTGGGGAAAGTTAATACCCAACATTATTCTGTCCTGTTCGATTGCTTTATCTTCTTCTTATCACTTAACCACTTTAGTTTGCCTCCTTGCTTACTGTCTGGCTTCCTAAATAGAACGTAAGCACTGTGAGACCAGTGAGTATGTCTTGAACAGCGTTTTATCTCCATTGCCTGGAAAAATCCCTGACACTGAGTAGATTCTATTCTTGATGAATGACTAAAGGAGGCAATACATAGAACTGGGCTTTGAGGGATGAATAGGAGTTTTCCGTGCAGACAGTGGAAGCGTGTTCCACACAGAAATATTGGTATGAGCAGAGTCATGAAAATACACGATGTGTTCTTGTGCTTCTTTGGGGTTGGCCATAAAAAGCTGTTTTTGATAACAGAAAGACCATCTGGATTTGAAAGACCCTGGATCCTTGGTTGAAAAAAAAAATCATAAACTAAATGTGTTTCTGAGTCAGAAAACTCCAGTGTAGCTTTTTCTGTCTCCTCCATAGTCTTTTAGCAGGATACTGGCCATTCATTATAATTAGTGATTTATAGAACATCACTGGCCTCTTTACTAAATATGACAGATGTAAATTAAGGGTGTTGTTTTGATATGTCTTCAGTCTAAGATTTTGCATATCCAGAACAACACGTTATCTTTAGGGTATATAATGGACTAAGTGAATTTCTGAGGGTGTAGGCAGAGGCTCTCTACGTTAGTAAGCTGTGCATTAGAATCCCCTAGGGAGTTTCTAAAAAAATTTCATTCCTTGGCCATCCCCCACCTAGGCCAGTTAAATCAGGAACTCTGAGGGTAGGGCCCAGGAATTTATATTCTTTTAAACTTCCCCAGATGATTCCAATACGCAGCCAAGGTTGAGAACTATTGACTTAGGGAAGCACGAGGGAAGATAGTTGTAGTTTGTGGCAAGTTAAAGTATAAGGAGGGAACCCAAAGAGGATAGTCACTAAGAAAGTAATTGAAGATCAGAGAAGGATGAATACCCTACAATTTCATTCATACGTGGAATTTAAGAAGCAAAACAGATGAACGTTGTGGGGGGGGGAGAGGCAAACCAAGAAACAGCCTCATAGCTGTAGAGAACAAACTGATGGTTACCATGGGGGAGTGGGGCAGGGGGATGGGTGAAATGGGTGATCGGGATTCAGGGGAGCCCTTGTCTTGATGAGCACCAAGTGTCGTATGGCAGTGCCGAATCACTGAATTGTACATGGAAACTAATATTATACTATATGGTAACTAACTGGAATTTAAAAAAAACTTGGGGGGAAAAAAGTAATTGAAGATAAAAGATTTTCTGAGTGTGAGAGAAGGGGTATTTTAGGAAATCAGTTTAGAAATACATGATTTTTAGAGCAATTAGAACATATAGAGGTTGGAATTATAAGGTGGTGTCAGAGATAAAGGAAGTATACCTAGTTGTTGAGGAGGGAGAGTCTGAATTCCATGGGGTCGGCTGTCCCCCTACCCCCCATGAATTATCATCTAGAGACTCCAGCTTTGTAGTCACATGTGATGAAAAAACACTGTTTTGTTGTTGTTTTAAGATTTTATTTATTTGTCAGAGAGTGTGAGAGTGGGTGTGTACAAGCAGGGGGAGTGCCCAGCAGACGGAGAACCAGGCTCCCCGCCAAGGAAGGAGCCCGATGTGGGACTGGATCCCAGGACTCCGGGATCATGACATGACCTGAGCCGAAGGCAGACACTTAACCCCAACTGAGCCACCCAGCCATCCCAAAACCCTGTTCTTGAAGTAAGACATTGTGGGTCATAGTCCTCAATTTTCCACTATTAGTTGTGTTCATTTAATTCCGGTTACCAGCCATTTATTAAGGCTGTACTCTGTGTTGGATTCTGGAGGTGGATTAGGTAACAACTCTTGCCCATTCAGGATCTGAGATTCTGGGGAGTTCTTTGTGTAACTGTAGTTAGGCAGTTCTTAACTTCTCTGGGCCTTTCTCCATCTGTGAAATATGGGGATATGATGAAATTTTTTCTGAGGTTCTTTTCAGCTTAGACATCATACGGCAGTAATTTGAAGTAAAATCCTAGTAAAAATCAGCACCTGTTCACAGTGATGATGTAGTTTTCTTCAGTAGGAAAAGAACAAAAACAAAAAACAACCCAAAGAAAAGTACAATGAAGGGTTTAAATTGAAAGAATCCCAGGACCTTATCACACCCTTTCCCCCATCTTACCTTTCTGTGAGGTTCTGTGGGGTTTTGACAAGTACACTTGGGAAGGGAGAGTGGAGAGTGGCTGTCCCCAGGGGAAGAAGGAAGTGGCGGCAGGATGAGAGGCCGGGAGAGCCCCTGGAAGCCTGGCAGGCAACCCGGAAGTGTGCCCCCCAAGAATGTGTTTGAGATCCTCCTTTGTTCCTGGCACCTTGCTGAGGACTTCTTGGCTACATTTGTCACCCAGATGAAGTCTAAAATTGGGAAAAAAGTGCTCCTCGTGCCAGCAGCTCTTAGGATGAACTTAGGAGAACTGGGGGCACGTGTCGCTCTGAGGCTTCTTGGGTATTGCACGCATTCATTGTTTGCCCTACGAGGTTGTTGGGAGAGTGGAGGGGGAAGGGGAAGGGAATGTGGGAGGCAAAAAAAAGTTTCCAGAAAAGGGGAAAAAAAAAGAGCTTAAAAGCTATTTGTGAGAACTGAAGCTGGGTGGGAGGGCTGTGGTGCTTTCGTAGGCTGTGGTCCTTCTCACTGCTGTCCTGCTTTGGGGGACGTCACACTAGTAATAACTATGGTTAGTTTTTAATTTTTTCATGATACTCTCCGATTTACCTTTTGTTGCAAATTATTAGCGACTCTTAAAGGATGATTTTCTTATGTAAATGTTGTGCTCAACATACTGGTCCAGTGAGTTGGCTGTACCATGATTTCTATTTCGATATCCTGGATCCTCAGACCTCAGATTACTCTCCAACCATTTCCTCTCCCACTGCCCACTTCCCCTTTCAGTCTGTCCTTCTTGTATGAGCCCCATAAGCCTTCTCAGCGCCTGAATGCCCGATGTTGGGGAAGGCAGAGAGACAGTCGCTGCCCTTGGGAGCCTCAGTAGAGAGAGGGGAGACTGAGGCTGAGCAGAGGTGTAACGTGGTGAGTGCAGTGGGAAAGGTGAGCGAGCACTGAGATCGGGGAGAGGGCACCCGATCCAGCCTGAGCAGCTTGGGTGGCAGGGACCAGGCCTGGGGGTTAGCAGGAGCGACATTTCCATGTGTTTAGACAGTAGAAGAAACAGGGAAATACTGGCTTAATGGATAGAGCACAGGGAGGGCAGTTAGGACCCTTCCTTTGTGGTCTTTTGTGCACAGAAGTATAGCAGCTTTCTTTGCTTCCCACTCTGGCAGCGGATTATCTCTTCCTCTGGAATTACGTGGGTTGGAGAAGAATGGAGAGAAATGGGCCCACCTGCATGGGGGGAGAGGAAGGCATTAGGGATGTGGGTGTTTAAAAGCTCTTGGCATGACCGGCTATAAGTGCAGATGGCTATTTGTGTTACCATTATTGTAGCTCTTATGCCTGCATTCCCTTTCGTGTGCTTCTCTGCAGGGATAATTGTGGGGTCCTAACTCCTGTCTCTTCCTGCTGCCAGCTAAAGTAGATGCTGATGTGTTGTGCATTACAGAGCGAACGAGGACTTCTGTGTGGGCTGATGTCTTTGTGCAGCTGTCAACTTTTGGGGCCTCTGCAGCATCAGGGGGAAACAATTTTTTTTGTTGTTGTTGTCGTTAATAGAAATCCACATTGGTGAAAACACTAGAAAAGTGCATACACCAAATTTTAGTGAGGGATTGACTTCTAAATGGAGCTAAAATTAACTTTGGTGAGTGTTTGGATTTTAAAAGTGTTAGATACCAAGGGTTGGCTATCCAGGGAAAAGGTGATTTGTCTGGGAATCCGAGGAACTAAGTTATGTTCTGGGAAAAACGGAGGGGAGTGAAACAGAGAGGATGGTTTTTATGGCCGATCCGCCATTTTTTAAAAAAGATTTTACTTATTTATTTGCTTACTTATTTAAAGCATGAGTGAGGGGAGAAGGAGAGAGAATCTCGGGTGGACTCCCCATTGAGCACAGAGCCCGGCGTGGGCCTTGATCTGACCCTGAGATCACTACCTGAGCCAAAAATCGCAAGTCAGGCACTTAACCAGCTGAGCCTCCCGGGCACCCCCGATCTGCCATTTCTTTGTTGTGTGACCTTGTCCCGGCCACTTTTCTCATTAGTAAACTGGAGCTAATAATAGCCATCGCTGAGTTGTTGTGACAATTAAGCATTTATTATTCTGCTACCAAAGGCCTTCCACAGGCTTCTTTCCTGGTATTTATGTCTCAGCAAGGCACAATCGCTTGCTATTTCTTTCCCCTTTTTGCCTTTGGCTGCATCTTTTCTCGTAGGACTTTTTTACCTGCCTGCTCAGAAAATCTGCCTCCAAGTAAAACCCACATGAGTTCACAAACCTGGCGAATTTAGGTTAATCCTCTCCTGTTACTTGGGTCTCAGCTGTTTGGTGTTCTGTTATTAAGGAAACCTTTCCCTGTTGTCACCCCAGTCCAGAAGATATTCTTTCTAGGATGTTCCATAGCACTCTTTGTCTGTCTCAGTTGTAGAACTGAACATTTTCTGGAGACAGTGATGGTCAGGTGTGCCATTGCATTGTCACTCTGTAGCCTGTGTCTCCTTCCCTTCACTGAGATGACGACGTACCGTCCGAACCCAAGCTGTTTGCAAAACTCAGGACAGCACCAAGAGGCACTGTATCCCCTTGTCCCCAGTTGGTTTATAAGCGGAAAAAAGCCCACTTAATTTACACTTAATTGATGGAAAACCTACTTCCTCTGGGGGTAAATTTGGCTTTCAGAGTCATTGAAGCAGTGAGCCAAGTAAACCCGATTCTTGGTGCTTTGGTAGAGCTTCAGACCTTTGCTGTTTTTCATGAATAATAGTTGTTTTTCTGCTTTGAGGAGAAAACCACTAGAAATGAAGAGTATGACTTCTGGCAGGAATCCATTGTCAGAATTGGGACAAATAGTCCTAATCCCACCACAACCACTACTTCCCAGAAGAGGACGCCTTCAAACAAAACAGCGACTACCTCTGGAGATGATTTAACGTAAGGGTAATAGCAGTTTGGGACTCCTCAAAAACCCTAGTATTACCCCATCCCCCTTTTTAGACCTTGGAGGAGTGAAAGAGAGAGAGAGAGAGAGAGTGTGTGTGTGTGTGTGTGTGTGTGTGCACGCGTGCGCGTGTGCATGTGTGTGTGTGTTTGTTAGACAGGGACCTCTCACTCACATGACTGAAATACATTCCATGGTGGCCCTTGGTCTATTTGTCCTGTACATTGCAAATCGTGACCCTCCGATGGGTCACTCGGAACTTAGGATGGAGTGAGGGCCAACATTCCCTACGGAAGTAAAGGCTGACCATGGCCTTATATCTTTTTGTCACTTGATAGGTCTGCGTGTCTGTTAGGCTGCATTCCTTGAGGGCAGGGATGGCCTGATTCATTTTACGTCCTCAGTGGTCAGCACCCGTGTTGGCCTGTCCCTTAGTACACCGTGGTTGGCTGTTTGTGGAACAAGGCAGTGTGGTGCAGTAGAAGATGGAAGGCTTTCAAATTTGAAATTAGATTGGGTCCTCAGAGTGGGTCCAGCACTTGTTAGCTGGAGGACCTTGGAACAGATTTTAACTTTTCTGAGCTTTAGAATCAGCTTTTTGGTGAAGATAAAGGTATTGTGCCCTGCACACTACCTGGCACTGGAGGGCTATTATTTTTCCCCAATTACTTATTCTGAAATAACTTTACAATTAGAGAAGAGGTGTCAAAACAACTAAACAACAACAACAACAATAAAAAAAAACAAGAAAAACTCTCAAAGAAACTATTTCCCTTTCCTCGTATTTCCCAGTTAATATTTTATTGTGTGTGCTCCATTGTCCTCTCACATTCTCTTTTTTAAAAGATTTTATTTATTTACTTGAGAGAGGGAGCATGAGCCGGGGAGTGGGAGAGGAAGAAGCAGACTCCCCGCTGAGCAGGGAGCCTGATGTGGGGCTCTACCCCAGGACCCTGAGGTCACGACCTGAGCTGAAGGCAGACACTTAATGACTGAGCCACGCAGGTGCCCCGTCACTCTGTGTGTGCATCCATGCATCGTCTATTGTTGTTTCCTGACTTGTGAGAGCAAGCCACGGATCTGATCTCTTCACCGGGAAACACTTCAGTGTGTACTCCCCCAAGCAGGACTGTCTTAACGTAGCCTGGATACACGCTCCAGATCCGGAAAGCAGTATTGGCGCACTGTCACCACCTATCCACAGAGCCCATGAACATTTCGCCAGCTGACCATGTGATGTCTTTTTTCTGTTTTGGTCCAGGATCCTCTCCTCTGACTCCTTCAGTCTGGAACAGTTCTGAGTTTTTGCATTTCTTTCCTGTCCTTGAGATTTTGAAATATCTAGATCTGGGTCCATCTGTTTCTTCATGACAGCCGTCATCTCATTTTTGTCAGGAATATGCTGTGCCCTTAGTGTGTCACCTGGAGGCAGTTGATGTCTACCTGTCCGTTACCTGTGATGTCAGCCTTGATCACTTGGTTAAGTTGGCGTTTGTCAGGTTTCTCCACATCAAATTCACCCTTTCTCCCTTTGTTACTGATTATTATCTTGTGCAAAGATATTCTGAGATTATACCATGATCCTGTTGCTCCCCAGACCTCTGCCTCACAGCCTTAGCAGCCACTGACCACTCCTTCCTGGGACAGTTGCCAGGTGGTGACTCTCTGTTTCTGTCAGTCTATCTGTATTTATTAGTTGGCATTCCACCATTAGGAAGAGTTTTCTCTTCTCATTTGTTTATTTCTGTCAGCAGAGATTCATGGATTCTTGTTTTCTTCAATAGTTTTTAGTAAGTTGAAATTCTATATTCTGATCTTTAGCTTTCGCCAGTTTAGCCAATGGGACCTGCTTCCTGCTGGCTCCTGTGTTCTTTTGGCTTGACCCCATCCTTCATGAGACATTTCTTGACTTGCTGGCACAAGATTTTCCAAGTTTATTTTGTTCTTTTCCCACTCTAGCCCTGGAATCAGCCATTTCCAAGGAGCTCTGCTTCTTTTAAATGGAGCATAGTAATTAGAAACCAAAATCTGGGTGCTAAGGTGTACACATTGCTGCTGGGGTGTCACTGCCTCTAGGCTCTCTCAGCAGACAGAAAATATACATATGTATATATGTATACACACCATATATATGTACATCTGTGACTATTTCTATATTCCTATGTGAGTGTGCACACATGTGATGTTTGTATGTGTGTGATCATATATATTATATACATTATATATATCCATGTATGTATATTATAGATTTTATACCGTAAAACCCTGAGTTTTAGATAATAAAACCGGAATTCATATTGATAACTCCATCTTAAGTCCAGCCAGCCTCTTTCCAGTTTTTAAAATATTCTCAAGTAGGGAAAAACTTGACTCCTTTTATCCTCGGTACATTTACTTATTTCGTTAATTTGCTTGGTGTAACCGATTTCCAGCCACAGAAGTTGTCTCCTTCACCTCTGTACCGCATTCCTCATGACTTGGAATCCTCCGCCACTCGGCTCTCTGACCTGTTTTACCATATGGCCTTCCTGCTTTCTTACAGTCCTTCAGCTCCCCCAAACACTCTGTGACCTAGTCTGTGGTCCTGCTGGCCTGTGCCTCCTTATAATTCTTTCTCTCCTGCTCCACCTGCCTCCTTAGCTGACTCCTCTATGGTGGAAGGGGGGGGGTAGGAGGCTCTTATATTTTGAGGGAGACTTTGTGTTTTTTGTTTGTTTTTTGAAGTATAATTTACATCATGCAGTAAAGTTCTTCCTTTTGAGAGATACACATACCTGTGAATTTTGACAGACATAGTGCAGTCATGTAAGGACTGTCACAGTCAAGATATAAAATACTTTGTTACCATAAAGAGGTCTCTTTGTAGTCAAGCTGTCTTCCTATCCCCAGCTGCTGGCAGTCACTGATCTGATTTCTTCTATGGTTTTGCCTTTTCTAAAATGTCATATAAATGGATTAGTAACTTGTTCCTTTTTATTACTGACATTTATATATGCATGTGCCACAATTTGTCCATTCACCAGTTGATGGACACTTGGGTTTTCAGCTTTTGAGGATTATGAATAAAGGTCCAATAAATATTTGTATATAGTTTTATAGTTTTTGTGTAGAAATATATATATACATACATGTATATGTATGTATATTTGTATGTATGTATATGTGTGTATATATACACACACACACACACGTATATGTGTGTGTGTGTGTGTGTGTGTGTGTGTGTGTGTATTTCCCCCTTTTGAGAGCATGCCAGTGGGGAATTGGGGCAGAGGGAGAGAGAGAATCCCAAGCAGGCTTCATGCCCAGCACAGAGCCCAACAAGGGACTTGATCTATGACCCCTGAGATCATGACCTGAGCTGAAACCAAGAGTTGGAAGCTTAACCAACTGGGACCCCCAGACGTCCCATCTTTTTTCTTTTCTTTTCATCTCTGTCTCTGTCTCTCCCTTCCTTCCTCTCTCTCTCTGTGTATGGGCATGTATCTTAATTTCTTTTGGGTAAATACCTATGGGTAGGGTTGTTGGTCATTTCTTAAGCATGTTTAAGAATCTGCCAAACTGTTTTCCAAAGTAGCTTACCATTTTTGCATTCCTGTCAGCATTGAATGTATGACGAAGTTCTAGTTGCTCCACCTCCTTTCCACTATCTGATATTGTCAATTAAAAAAAAAATATTGAATCCTTCTCATAGGTATGTAATGGCATCTCTTGTGGTTTTAAATATAATTTCCCTAAATGTTAATGGTGTTGAGCATCTTTTCATTTGCATATTTCCCATCCATATGTCTTTGATGATGGCTCTGTTAAATCATTTTAGAAATTGGGTGGTTTGTTGTCTCTGTTTTAAAGATTTTATTTATTTATTAGAGAGAGAGAGAGGGAGAGAAAATGAGTGGGAAAGGGCAGAGGGAGAGGGAGAAGCAGATCCCGATGTGGGACTCCATCCCAGGATCATGACCTGAGGTGCAGGCAGAGGCTTAACTGACTGAGCCACCCAGATATTCTGGGTTGGTTGTTGTCTTAATGAGTTTTGAGAGTTTTTTACATATTGTTGTTTCTAGTCCTTAATCAGTTATGTGTTTGCAAATATCTTTTCCCATTCTGTCATTTTAAATTATAAATACAGCTTCTTTATAGAACTATAGTTAGGTAGAAAGTTTTAGACTGGATTCTCTGTGGCTTTCCATATAGTCTTTATGCTGTGAATACCCCCAGAGAGATCTTTGTAAGAGGACCAATCAAGGCTTGAGGGGAGTTGGAGATCCTGGAGGATCCGGTGGAATGAATTGCCTTCTCCCGGTGACTGACTGAGGGTGCTTGGTTGAGAAAAGAAAGGAAGGACTGATGAGAAATAAGACGAGCGGTGGTGGTGGCTGGAGTCTTTGGTGGGAGAGACTAGGGCAGCCGATTACAGGGCGGGAGAATGGCTGCTGGAATTGTTCACAGTAGAAAGGTACGGATCATGAAAGGAGCCAGGGAACTCTGACATGGATTGTGTTGAAAGTGTTGAACCTGGGTGAGATCCAGCCGGGGGTTCATTTGCCAGAAAAGAGAGAGGCCCCACAAGGGGATGCGACTTTCTGAAGATGATGGGGGTTGTAAAGTGGCAGAGCTGAGACTTAAATTCAGATTTTTGAGAACAGCTGTGAGGAAGGGCCTCAGCACATCAGAGGGAGGGGGAAAAACTAGAATTCTGACGAAACTGGGGCGACCTGTTTTTGTTATCTGCAGGTCTTCTACATAATTTATGAAAACTCTTCTTGCATGTTATTTAGTATTTAGTAAAACATAACAAAACTGGAATGACAGCAGAACTGGTGATTGGTAAGAGTTTGACTATAAATGCAAGTGGAATATATTTTGGTTTAAACAGTAAACACTAGAAATCAAATAGGAGGGGCGTTTGGGTGGCTCAGTGAGTTAAGCCTCTGCCTTCAGCTCAGGTCTTGGTCTCAGGGTCCTGGGATCGAGCCCCCCCCCCGCCCCCCGCCCCCGACGCCTGCCTCTCTGCCTATTTGTGATCTCTCTCTCTCAAATAAATAAATAAAATCTTTAAAGAAAAAAAGAGAAAGAAATCAAATAGGAATGCATTTTTGGCACACCAGGAATGTTTCATTCTTTCTGACACCGAAAGGGAAAGGACAATAAGTACCATGAGAGATCATAGGTCTGGCTTTTGCCTTTGTAATTAGCTATGAAAATACTAACTCTCAAGGTTAGGATTTACTGGAATTCGAATTGCCTTTGGAATAAAAGAGAATGGTGAAAGGAAGTATCTGGAGAAACCTGATAATGATAGTTATTATTTTACTGGATTCTTGTTCTAATTCAGGCACTGTGTTAGGCTCCTTGCTATTACATTTTCCTGATTCTTCTATAACCTTGCAAAGTATTTGGTGATACTACATTCCTGTTTTGCACATGCAGAAATTAAGATTCAGAGAAATTAAATAACTTGTCCAAAGCCATAACTGGGATTCATCCCTGGACCTGTGTGGCACCAAAGCTTGTTGTCTTTTCACTATGCTGGGGCTAATCATGGTGTTCTGTGTAGACCTACATTCTCCCACAGTGGTTTCTTCCAGTTCACTGCAAGATAAGTACAGAAATTGACCGTGAGCACTGAGAAACTTATAGCAGTTTGACAGAGTAAGTTTGTGAGTGTCAAATCTAATGATAACAAGTTTGGGCTTGTATTTTGTATGTCTTTGTTTCTTAAAATTCCAGTTTTTTCCTCGTAATCCATTTTATGGTGTTTTATAAAAGTACCGTTCTGTGATGGTTGGAGGCTTCACAAACAGAAGTGCTGCAGGTCGTTGGCGCAGCCCTGCCCTGTACAGGGCAGCGTCTCTGCCCTCCAGCTGCTTGCATCAGGGCACAGTGAGCTGTTGCACTGCGGCGGACTCCCGCCCACTCTGCGTTTGCAGTGGCAGGGGAGACAGGGTCAGAGAAAGGGAAAGAGGCAGTAGGGAAAGGTGAGGAGCTAGGCAAAGGATCTTTGGGAGAAGTCTCCAAAGTGCCCTTAAGCAGTAGCCGTGAGGAAGGGTGAATCTCCATTCTCTCCTTGAGGACGCACACCTTTGGTGACATGTGTCTGGACGATGGTCAGCTTTCTGCTGAGTTTTTGCTTTTTATGTCACCCTGCAGCGATGCTGGTGTTGTTCTAGAGGAGGGCAAATACGGGAGACGGAATTTACAGAAATAAAGTAAACTGAAGGCAGAAATTCGGAACATTGAAAACCTCCTTTTCTCTCCTCCCAAGTACACGCACATGAACCCGTACCTTGGTGTTTTCCCTTTAAGGGAAAGACTGCGGTTCTTTGGCAGGGCCGAGAGTTTGCATTGGCCCCTCTGCTGCTGTTGGCCACGAAGAATCCTGACCAGTCCGGTTTTGTTTAGAGCTGGTTTGGGACTCAGCTGAGCTGCCAAGTTGTCTGTACCTAATTTGAAATGCGCTTGTGTTCAGGGAGTGGGCCGGGCCCGGTTCGGCTTTTCGGCTTTTGTGGGGGGCCGGGAGGAAATGTGACCCTGCTGTTTCTGGAGGCGCATGTCAGAGACTTGTGCTTCTCTCTGAATACCTTTGAAGTCCCGCCAGTTGAGGGAGGGGGCACGTTCAGCTCAGGGGTTATGTGTTTAGGGAGCCTGCGCAGAGTGAGACATCGCATGCAGTGGCGCGGGGGAAGCAGCCCCCTCATCCTTCAGGTGAGCTAGGATATGAGATTAGGCAAGTGGTCTCAGTTTTACAGGATGGTTTTTCTCTCCACTTCCAGATCTGAAATGGCAAAACAGACCCTCTAAGAACTAGATCCCCGCTAGTGACCCATTTTAGTTATGAAGGAAACCTCAGTGACCTTGACCTGTGATAAAGGTGGGTACTGCCCACTCTGACCTCTTACCTAAGACCTTACCTGTCATCTGAGGTACTGTGGCCCTTCTGGCTGGGGCTGAGGGCGTGGCTGCAGGCCCGGGGGTTGACAAAATAACCCTTCTAACCGTGAACCTTTTCCCTGCTCTGCTGGTTCTTAATCCCTAGCACGCAGCCCAGGGTCAAGAATCTCTGCCTGCCTCCCTGCCTGCATGTGATCTCTCTCTGTGTCAAATAAATAAATAAAATTAAAAAAAAAAAAAAAAAGAATTTGCTCCTGATCGCGTTGCCCCTGCGCTGGTGACAGCTGCTGCGTGCGGGCCGGTGTTTGTTGGTCCGCCCCTCACTCTGCGGATAGAAACTTACTCAGCATTGCATGAGCCACGTTATAAGTTTAGGCAGTTTATAATGCCAGCCTTTAAATTTCGTGGTGAAATAATTTGGATAATTTTCAGATTTATTAGAACCCTCCTAAGAGTTTAACAGACGCAAGAAGATAAGAGAATGAGGTACACGGAGGAAGCGGCAGTCAGGGATTTTAAATTACCTCATAGTTATCAAGTCCTGAACTAAAATTATATTTGAGCAGCTCCGTGTCTGTCCAGTAGATGAGACATTTCCTGAGGATAGGGTAGATTCTATTTTTCTTTTTTTTCCCTGTAGTCCCCAGAGAATCTAGCCTTCTTGGTAGGTTCAATAAATATTTGTTATATTTGTTAAATGAGTAAGAAACTTCTAAGTACAAAGAGCATAGTCGTATTTCAGTGGTTTCTTTGTGAATTGAATTCTCCAGGTCTCTGTGCTGTACTTCTCCGATTAGGTTGCGGGGCCCAGAAGACTAGCCTGGTACTTGCCCTTAAACAGTTTATCCCCTGCCGTGGTTCTGCTGTCGCTAAGCGATACGAACACTGGGGCTGTGGCTTATAGAGTGTACTAGCTGACAGGCTCTGCCCGTTCTCTGCCACCACACACCTCACTCCTTTCCAGGTGGTCCAGTTGCTTTGAAGTGTTGATTCCCAGGTGAAGCTGGTGGCTAGTTGTGCATGTACTCTTTGTTTTTGTTAGGTGCGTGGAATTTGAGGAGGTAGTGGTGCTGGAAATAATCTTAGGGAGTCTGCTATACCCCCACATTTTGCCAGTGAAAAAAAGAGAGATCCAGAAAGGTTTAAGTGGTTTATTCCTAGCCACGTGGGTACTTCATGGCTATCCAGACTGTTCTCCTGATCTCCTGGATCTTAGGTCTAGGCGTTTACCAGAGAAGTCTGAAGTCTTTTTTTCTTTTTCTCTTTTTTAATAGAAAGCATCAGTAAAAATCGAATTCCTGCAGAAGGAAATACTGGCAATTTCACTTAGGAATGTGAGTGGAAAACATTTTCCCTTTTGAATGCTAGGAGAACTATCCCACAGTGTCTCTCTACTCTTTCTACTCTGATGTTACAAGACAAAAAAGTTTCATAAAGGATATGCTTCATTTAATGCAGAAAAAAGTAGGCCACTTTGTATTTCTAAAAATAACACTTAAAAACTCCCCAAATTGTGTAAAGAGCTATTTTAGTTGCACAAATGCTGTAATTTTCTGGGAGTTCCTGGGCCCAGGGAGGATGCTAGCTCTCTGAATGCTTCATGTTCTTATAGGATTCTTTTGTTTGAGGTGACCCCAGAATGGGAGATGGAGAAATGTGATCTGAAGGGTGATTTGGGGGGAAGGGTTGAGAAAGTTGTAGGCGGGAAAGCTCAGCATAGTGATTTTAGGGAGTTTTCATTTCATTTTATGTTTTTATAGGAAAGGCCTGCTAGGAGCTTGGTCCTAACTGATTCCAGATGGGCCTGCTACAGTACAAAGGTTTTCAGTGTGTTTGGGATGGGGCAGACCAAGAGGGCCCCCCGAGCACTTCCTGTGCAGCTCTGCAATTGTACTCACCTAATCAGAAACAGCCCTGCCTGCTGGAGCTCAAGGGCAGCCATCTTGGGTTCTCTTCGGACCTCATTCTGGCAACTGCCCTTTCCTCCTGTCTGGTCTACCTCTGCATCCTCACGTCCTCGTCCCCTTCCTTCTCTAATCTCTTCTCCATTTGTTTGCTGGCAGCACTTTATGTATATATGTTTGTGTGTTCCTCCCTAATGCTTGTGGGGTGGGAGCTGGGGGGAGGGGAAAGAAGGAAGAGGGGGGTGGGGAGGGAGGAGGAGGGTGCAATGGCTAAATTAAAGGCAGATGCTGAAAGGCTTTTTTCCTGGACCTGGGAGGTATTTGCTGGCAGTGGATATTGGGAACATGAGAATGTGAAGCAGACTTGGAAAATGAGGCCATCATTCATTCATTCATTCATTCATTCTCTCCATATCCCCTCCCCACCCCCCCGCACTGTACTCTTTCCAAAAGGTTCAGAATGTTGCAAATGGGTGATTTGTTTATATTATAAACTGAGAATCACTGGCCCTTTCTGGTTGTGTGCCAAAGAGCGAGTTTGATGATGATTTTAAATCCAGTAGAATAGAAAGGTGTTTTGCACTCAGATTCCAGCGTCGTTGCCACAGGAGCATCAGTTCTGTGCTCTGATGTCTGCTAAATATGGCTAGCTTCTCAGTTCTTGCAGGTGCTCTGCATAGGTTAAAAGAGGATTTTTGGTGAGGCTGTACTGCAGGGACAGTGAATCGTTCTTAGGGGCCTTCCAGACTCCCCTGGGGATATAGTTGATGCATAAATTTAACTTCATATTTTGGTGCAAATGCCTGTTAGACTTGAGGGTATGGTTAATGTTTGAATCTCATTTTTTGGGATCTACCTGCTGTTGCAGAATGTGGTCCCAGGGTTTTATCTGGGTCTTTGTAGTTTTATTCTGATTCATTTGGCTGTTGTATCCATGTTGTTGCAAAAATGTGAATTTATTCAGATAGAATATTGAAAAATACTAGGTAGGCATAAGTTCCCAGCAGCCTAGGTTTGTTTTTCTGATCTGTCCATACTTTCAGTGCTGCTTTTGCCCTCATGGAAGTATGGTGATCACTTTTTTGTCCCTTTCTTTTTGAGTCAAATGTGTGGAATATATTGTATGGTGAACAGTTTTTGTGCTGTTTCTTGATAGTGAGATTGGGAGATACAGTTGGGAAATGGGAAATGGAAATATTTGAATTTCTGAGATAGTCTGATGTTAGTGGTAATAATGGATCAGTGTTTAAAATTGGGATTTCTTAGAGCTAGATCACATAGTTGTCCTTCTTATGAGTGAGTCTTAGCAATATGGCATTGAAGCTAATGGAGAATTAGTTGGTATTTTTAACCATTAGCTGCTTGTAATAATGTTTTCAACTTACCAGTAGGATCTTCCCTCTTACCTTTATTTTTTTAAAATCCCCCTGTAGGCGTGAAGGAGAGAGGGCGGCTAAGGTGTGTTTGTTTGTCTTGGCTATTATTTGCCAATATCAGACTTATTACCTCACTTAATGCTCTGTGGCCTTAACTCCATCAGGAGAGGAGAAAAGTGCTCTTGCCTGGTGTTACACAGCCAGTAAGCGCTGGAGATGGCTTCGGTCCATGACATTCTGGATCCAAAGGCAGTATGTGTTCTCTCGCACTCCGAGTTAACATAGAAGTCCGAAACTCTTCTCAGAAAAAAATTCTTTTCTAAGGCAAATGCAGTGATTAGAAATTTTTTTAAAGATTGTTTAGAACTTTATTGTCTTCTTCCCTTTTTAGGCTTGCTGGCTTCATGCCTCTGATATACGAACAGCTGGTCCTGGAGAAGGGACGGAGGTGAACCATTTAGTTACTGTTTACAGAGAGGCTTTGAGACTCTGCAAGTTGCTTTTTTAAAAATCGAGTATTTTATTGGGATAATTGTAGACCCATAAGCAGTTGTACAAGAGCCGCTTTTGAAACGGTAGAAAGGCAGAGGCTCTGATTCAGGGGCAGGTAGAGGCCCCCGCTCATCTTCTGCGGCGGCGTGCAAGGAGGTTGCATGCGGGGCTCTTGAGACGGCCGCTTGGCCTGCGCAGCTCCCTGCTGTCTTTGGGAGGCACGCTTGCTGCAAAGACTGCCCAGTGCTGTCAGTACTGCGTGGAGAGAGGCCCTCAGTTGCAGTTTCTAGTTCAGGGAGGCGGGACCGTGAAATCTTGATCGGCTGGAGTACTGACAACATTCAGAAGGAAGGGAGAGGTTGGAGGGGGAGGCAGTCTTAGAAACTGGAAGAATGAGCTGGAATTGCTAAGGGTGTCTCAGCCAGACGTCTTTGGTTGGGATCACCAGGAAGACATTGTTTTTCCGTGAGTTAGAGGTCATCTTCTGAAGGAGGCTACCTTTCACCTAACGTACATTTACCTGAGTTTTCTTTAGTATTTATCATGATCTGTAACTAGATACTTACTTGGTGTAATGTTTTTGTCCACAATTTGTCCACAGACTTCATGAGGGCGGGGACTGTGTCAGTTTTTCACACTGTTACACATGGTCCCTAGGCTATGGGACCATAGTCAGTGTACACATTGTAAAAGTTGGTTGAATGAATGAATACCGTGGGAAATTACGATTCTTGCTGAAGAGCTTAATTGTAGCTGGTCAAGCATTCGCCTGTTATTCTGGATCAGATGACTGACTTTGAAAATTTTCTAGATAAAAGAATTTTAATGTCATAGACTTCTTTTCTTTTTATCTCATAAACAAAGTAGTAAACTATTTTAGCTTGAGGTCATCCCTTAAGTTGTACTAATGGACTCTTGCATTATTTCAGAAAATACGCTTAAGGCTTAGAAACCCAACCTATGAAGCATCTGGTCTACTTTGACCTCTAAAATGAGCAGACTTGTTCTTTTCACTCCTGTTCTACATGTTTGGAAGAGTAGCATGATTCTATTTTGAGGCTTGTTACAAAATAGGAGAATAGAGAAAACTCGGTGACTCTGGTTTAAAAACTCTCTGCTTATCTGAACTGGTTTAATGACTATTCTTTTGTTTTACCGCTTCAACTTCTCATCTCAGAATTGATCTTCCTAAATTTACCTCTCATAAAAGGGTCATAATAATTTGATTCCTATCTCACTGAGACTCTTTCTTAAGCTTGGCTCTTCTTTTTTTTTAAAGGTAACCTCTCTCTCCAAGACCAGGAAGAAAAAGGATAAGTAATTATGGGCAAGAAAATTGGAAAACATTTAAGGAAAAAATGTAGGGTTTTGTGGGTGTGTGAGAATATGTGTGTATACATACATATTTTTTCCCTTCTCTGCCCCACTCTTCTCAAGCTAGAGTGAGGATTTTTTTTTTTTTTTTTTTTAAATTTCAGGAAGAATTGCATAATTTCCCGATCGAGCTGTTTCTTTTGGGTAGTTGAGCTATAAAATGCTGACTTTGTAGTTGTTATCTTACTCAGATCTTAGGTATACTCTTCTGAAAATTGGTAAATGATATGCTTTTTAGATATGTGTATTGAAGAAGGAGTAGCAGTAATCACGTAATGCCTCTGGCCTGCTGTTCCTTATTGAAATAGAAATTTGCTTGGATAGCTCAGGTTGGCGGAGGATTAGTTATTGTTTTTGAGCTCTGATGTCAGAATCCTCACAGCTAATACCTGAATATCATATCATTAGCCAAGGTTAATATTCACTTAGGACAGGGATCTTACATATCACGTTTATCTCTCTTGTAGCACAGGACAGTCCTTGGCACAGAAGAAGTACTTAATGAATTTAAATTTAGTGTGTTCTTGCTCAATTCATAGATTGTTTGATTTGGTTGGTGGAAGAAAACCTCATTTGTTTATATACACATACATGATATGCTGGGAATTTCAAAAATATACATTTTAGATGCTACATTATTAAGTTTCTAGAGGAGGCACAGTTGGGTGGCTTAGTCGTTAAGTGTCTGCTTTCAGCTCAGGTCATGGTTCCCGGGGTCCTGGGATTGACGCCCACGTTGGACTCCCTGCTCAGCAGGAGGCCTGGTTCTCCCTCTCCCACTCTTCCTGCTAGCGTTCCCCCTTTCTGTCAAATAAATAAATAAATAATTTTTAAAAAAGATTTTATTTATTTATTTGGCAGAGAAAGCAGTGAGAGAGGGAACACAGACAGGGGGTGTGGGAGAGGAAGAAACAGGCTTCCTGCCAAGCAGGGAATGCGATGAGGGGCTCAATCCTCGGACCCCGGGACCATGACCTGAGCCGAAGGCAGATGCTTAATGACTGAGCCACCCAGGTGCCCCTAAATAAAAAGTCTTAAAAAAATTTTCTTTTCTAGAGGAAAACATATGAGAATATTTTCATGATACTTACTTCAACCAGGACCTAAAGACTAACTATAAAGGAAAAAAAAAGATAGATTATCTACATTATATTAGAAATATGTATTCATTAAAAGACAGCATTAAGGAAGCAAAAAGGCAAACAAAACCATAGAGTTTAGGAAAAGATATTTGCAGTACAGGTATCTGGCTGGTATCCAGAATATATAGATAACTCCTACAAATCAGTATATAAAAGAAGTCCTATCAGTCTTAGAACCACCCAGTTAAAAAATAGGCAAAAGATTTGGATACTTAACAAAAGGTGATATCTAAATGCCCCAAAAGTAGTCCGCATCATTAATCAGAGTCAAGCAGATAGCCACAGTGAGATACTACTACGCCAGCTCCAGAACAGCTAACATGGAAAAGGTGGACATCACCAAGGTTGTTCAGCATCGGGAACACTCACGCACTGCTAGTGGGAGTGTAAACTGGTACAAGTGTGGAAAACTAGCGTTTGGCAGTATCTGCCAAAGTGGGCCCAGTCGTCAGCAGTTCTATTCCTGTATATACCCAACAGACGTGTACTCCGGTGTACCAGAGGACATGGATAAGAATGTATCGAAGCCTTTTTAGTAGTAGCTCCAAGTGGTCAGTGATACAAATGCCTTTCAGTATTACTGAAATGTTTTTCAGTAAACGGTGATGCATTCATACAGTGGAGTACTCCGCAGTGATGGCAGTGGGTGGAACCATTGCTGTCTTCAACAAATGGAGCAGTTGCACAAATATGGGGACTGTAAGAAGCCAGCATGATAGAGTGTATGATGTGTGATTGATTCCATGTATATAAAGTTCAGAAACAGGCAGAGTGAATTTATGGTGTTAATTAGAGTCATTGTTGTAGGCTGATAAAAATGACTTTGGACATGTGTGAGCTAGGCTTCTAGAGTGCTGATTGTGTTAGTGGGTTTTATTTATTTATTTTTTTTGCCTAGTTGCTGATTATGTGGGTGGGTTCACTTTGAGGAAATTCATTGTCCATTTCCCATTTCTTTGTGTATATATATAGTCACTTCAGTAAAAAGTTTGCTTAAAAATTAGATTCTGCTTTTGTGCAGTGATGGCTGCAGCGGATAGATAGCGTTTCCCCTATGCATGTACTTACCCTTCGCCTGTCAAAGCTGGCGGAGTGTGGCTATGTCCATAAACTTGCACGTTTCTGTGTTTGGGGCATTGTATGGCACGAAGATGCTCCTTCTACTCATATAGGTTTCCTTGTCACTTATTCAACATACTAAGTTTTAAACATCAGTGGAAAAAGAAAATTGGTGAATAAACTGCCCCAATGAGTTTACAGACCAGTTCTCTGAGACGAAGGAGGAAACTTTGCCTCATAGGGCAGCAAATTTGGATTTTACTCTACAGACAGAAGAGCCTCTCCATTAAAGGTTCCCGACTACTAAAGGCTTCATTTTCAGACGGAAACACCTCATTTGGACCTTTATTTTTTTAAATTGAGATATAGTTGTTATATATAGCATTATATTAGCTTTAAGTAGACAACATAGTGATTGAATATCTGTGTATATTGTGAAGTAATCACCACAGTAAGTGCTTAACATCCATCACCATACAAAATTGTACATTTTTCTTTTTCACTTGTGATGAGAACTTTTAAGATCTACTCTCTTGGCAGGGTGCTGGCTGTCTCAATTGGTGGAACACAGGACTCTTGATCTTGGGGTCGTGACTTTAAGCCCCATGTTGGGCATAAAGTTTACTTAATAAGAAAAAATAAAAATAAAAAATAAACTTTGGGAAAAAAACCCATACTCTTAGCAAATTTCAAGTATCTAGTGTAGAATTCTTAACTGTTGTCCTCATGGTGTACGTCTTCATGTCTTAATTAACCAGAAATTTTTGCCTTTTGACCACCTTCACCCATTTTGCCCACTTCCCATACCCCACTTCTGGTAACCACCAATCTGTTTTCTGTGTCTCTCAGTTTGCCTCTCCCTTGCCTCCCTTCCGGTTTCACATGTAAGTGAGATCATATGGTATTTGTCTTTCTCTGTCTTATTTCACTTAGCCTAATGCCCTCAAGGTCCATTCATGTTGTTGAAAACAGCAGGATTTCCTTCTTTTTGTGGTTGAATAATATTCCATTGTATATATGCACATTTTCTTTATCTACTTATCTATCAATAGGTACTTAGATTGTTTCTTTGTCTTGGCTATTACAAGTGTGCTGCAGTGCAGTGAACATGGCGGTGCAGGTATTTTTTGAATCCATGTTTTTATTTTTTTCAGATAAATACCCAGACGTAGAATTGCTGGATCATATGGTATTTCGATTTTCAATTTTTTGAGGAACCTCCATACTTTTTTCCATAGTGGCTGAATGAATTTCAATTCCTACCAGCTGTGCACTGGGGGTCCCTTTTCTCCGCGTGCTTGCTAGCACTTGTTCTTTCTTTTTGATACTAGCCTTTCTAGCAGCTGTGAGGTGATACCTCATTGTAGTTTTGTTACATTTCCCTGTGGACTAGTCATGTGGAGCACCTTTTCATGTACCTGTTGGCCATCTGTATGTCTTCTTTGGAAGAATGTCTGTCCACATCCTCTCCACGTTTTCTAATTGAATTGTTTGTTGTTTTGCTATTGAGTTGTAGGAGCTCTTTATATATTTTAGATATTAACCCCTTATCAGATGCATGACTTGCAGATATTTTCTCCTATTCTGTAGGTTGCCTTTTCATTTTGTTGATGATTTTCTTTGCTATGCAGAAGTGTTTTATTGACTTTTATTTTTATCACGGAAGCTATAAAGAAAAAAACTCTCTGCATGGAAATCCCCTCCCCTGCAAAGGAAGTCTAACTCGAAGTAAGGCATTTTAGGAAAATCTCACCTGGATGAGGTAGAAAATCTAAAGATGTTGCCTTGCCTTCTCTCAGCTGGCTATATCTCTCAATTCCTAACCTGGCTCTAGCAAAATACTTGGAAGTTCTCCCAAGTCTGCTGTGTTGTCTTATGATCAGACTTTGTAAATCTTTGCTCTCGTGGAAGGCCCTCACCTGCTTCATTTACCTAATGAACTCCTGGAGCTCATTCTTAAGGACACATTCTAGAGTTAGCCATTTGCTCTTGTGTACTCTCTCTGTACCTAAATATACCTCGGCCACATCACATATTACACTGAACTCCGTGTCCTCCAGTTCCAGCCTTTCGAAACTATGAACCGGCATGGGGTAGGTACACAGTAAATATTGAAAGAAAAGATGAACAATTGGGCATATTTTCTGAAAGACAGTATTTACTTTCTAAAGAATAAAAGCCAGTTATAATATTTGACATCAGTAGATAACGTGTTTAAAAATTTTTTTCAGAAGAAATGTTGCTTTGCATTAGTTTCTTAAAACCAGGGGTGTATATTTACAACAGGGTGCATATTGTGGCAGTAGGCGAGAGTGATGCTAACTGGTTCACATGGGTACCAGACACATGACCTTGGCCTCTTTTAGCGTGTTTTTCTAATCAGCTGATTTAATTTTAGTGGAATCCCTGGAGAAATACTTTGAAATGCTCTGGTTCTATATGCAGAATTTAGAAATCATAAATCTAATGTATAGATCCTGACTGCATTAGGGTTTATGGATTAAAACCAGCAGCGATAGGATATTCTGACTAGACCATTATGAGAGTGGTGATTTTGTTCATCTCAAATATCATAAAATTAAATTCCAGAATATGTTATCTGAAGTTTTGTCCTTTCACTTCAGCATGTAATTTCTCAAGCCAATTTTCATTTAAAAAGATCTGAGTAGAATCATTGCCATTTGTCCAGAAGTTTAGAATAATAGGATTAGAATAATAAATTAATAAGTATTGAGGGCTTGATTAGGGTTTAATACTTTCAGGAATATGTGAAAGTATAATTTTGATCTTAATGTCAAGCAACATATTGATGATACATTTTATTGATGACCTAAGAAAACACAGATACAAAATGATTTTTAAATGTTCCTTTCTAGCCCCAACTGTCTATAAATAGGAGGCCAAGTAGAAAAAGCAGTGGCTTCGGAGTCCAGCAGATCTGGGTTAGAATCTTGGCTTTTTAAAAAATTAAAGACTGTGTTATATAACCTTGGTCACGCTGATATCTCTGGAACTTTTGTTTCCCTGTTTGCAAAGTGAGGTAGGAAGGTGTACCACTTGTGGTTGTTCGGTTTTATCCTGAGAATGGATGACAAGCCCTGTAAGGCTTCCCCGGGACATCGCGAGGGCACCAATGCTCACATGAACGAAATGAGCAGAATAGAGCGGTGTTTGCAGCGGCCCACTTAGCCGAGGCTGTTGTGGGTGGATTTCATAACGATCACTAGCATGAACCAAGCTCAGTCGTGGATTTGATGGGCATCTTGGACGCTGTGCTGTGTCTTCCCATTGTAGCAGAAGGTGACTGGTCTTCTTTTTGACTTTGAGTGTAAAAAGGTCTTTTAGAAGAGAGCTCATCATAGCTGGTGGAACCATCTGACCTTGGGAAGGTGTATACAGCAAGGGTTTCACACACAGATGACTTGTTAGGAGTCCAGAAAAGTTGAGAGAGGAAAGCACGTATCTCAAGGATGGGCTACTCAGACTGAGTTCCTTCTCCCTCTCCTTTCCCTGGAATGTGAGTTTCAGTTTATTAGCAAATATTGCATCCTTTGCTGTTTTCCACAGCAGTTTTGTAAAGCCTGTTCTGGATGCCTCTCAGATAACTGGTAGGCATTTTGACTTTGCTAAATGTTCTAGATTGTTTAAATTCTGTTTCAGATAAATGACTGTTTCTCATTATACAGAATCATTTTCTTTGCTGTCTATTTTTTCACTGCAGAGTTGGTGCCCTGGAGCTGAGTCTTTGCCTTGCAAACCAAAAATATAGTTTTCCTGGGTGTGTCTTATTTTAATCCACTCCCTTTCATACTACAGTGCTCTGACCTGCTTGGAGCCTTTCCTACTTGGTTACAATTGATGCTTTGTCCTTCAGAGTCATACAGGACAGAGGCACTGGGTTGATTCCGTGTGGAGCTCTCAAGTATGGCTCTGAGAAAAAAATTACTTTCCTAGAATAAGCAGTGGGGAGCTGAGCTGGAACATGAAGCCCTGGCTCCTGTTTAGTCATCATTTAGGGAGAGTGAGCAGCAAGTTCAAAATCAGAGTTAGAACTAGGCAGGGAACGAGTAGGGCTTGTTCCCCAGTTGAGTACCAGTCACAGATTGGCTGGTGTATGAGGTGAGTAAAGCTGGATTTTACCAGAAATAGACACTGTTGGGGGAACTGTCTGTGGTTCAAGAAATTACGCATATTTTGTGGTATATCTATGCTCATGAAAGGATCATTTTTTTTTAGAAGTTCATGTTCTTCCTCTGGGGCTTATTAATTTCTGTTAATATCCACAGGAATTTGCTACTAATGATGTCAGCTTACTCTCTCTCTATTCAGTCCCTTTGGCCCAGGGACTTAAACTACTTTACATGAATTTTGTCAGTAATTCTGACAACATCCCTGTGTGGGAGCTGCTTTTAGATGAGGGATGTGAGAACTTGCTCCGGTTTCCATAGCGGGTCAGTCCCTGGAATAGCAGATGGGACCCAGGATTTGTGGTTCCAGGCTTAGCGTGTTTCCTCTGGTGGAGGAAATAATACCGAGCAAATAGCAAGAGAATCCAGCTGTGAGAGCTGAGCGATTTCTGCCTTTAGGCATGGAGTTCCCAGTCCCTGGCTCCGGATCTCAGAAGTCCGATGCTCTGCACATGAAATGTCCCAACTGTTTTTTTTTTTTTGACGGGTGCATACTTTTATTTTTGTTCTCTTTTTCTGCCCTCTCCCCTGGGAGGAGAGGTGGGTGTACGAATTTTCTGTGTACACCAGCCTTATATGTGGGTCAGTCAAGCTGTTTCGATGCTCAGCAGGTATTGCCATTGGGCTTTTGGGTTGGGGGCAAGGAGGTGAAGCAGCCACTCCAGGGCGGGGCTGAGGACGCGACAAGCAGGAAGGACAAGGTTCTCTGTATTTTCTTAGTCATAGGACTCTGAATCCCAAGTAGCTAAATTTAGCTCAGGTTCCTGTTGAAAGCATCATTTTCTTTTGGGGCGGGTGGTGGGGGGAAAACGGAAAAACCTTTTTGTGTATCCTGCTCCATGAAGCCAATAGGGAAGCAGGAGGAGGTGAGGTTGCCATGGAGATGGTAGCTGTGTGCGAGGGGAGAGCAGCAGGGTTTAGAATTCCAGGAAGGAAGAGAGAGTGATGTCATCAGATTCCATGGACCAGCCCAGGAACCCCTGTGAGGTTGGTGGGGAGCTGGGTGTGCGTGGGGGGTGGTGGAGTGGGAGTTGGCACAGGGAAATGGTGACTTCAGTAAGGTGTGGGGAGTCCAGTTCAAGCAGAGAGGTTGGTTATATGGAATTGTGCTGATCTGCATTAATGCCTGCTTTTTAAAAATCCGTAAATCATTCTGAATTTGCAGAATATTTTCTTTGTTGAAAGAGCATGTGTTCGTTTACCGAAGGAGCTCATCTAGATGTAGAAATTATATCTTCTTATAGTCTAATTCCCTGTAGTATTTGTGTGCACCTTTCATTCCTTGTATGTGAGGATATTTGTGCACACAGTTTGGGTATGTAGTTGCCTTTGTAGGAGCCTTTTATGATGCTGCTGCAGCTAAATGCTTCGCTAATGCCTGATGATCGTATTTATTTTTCTGGGGTTGGGCGTGTATACAGAAAACTCACTGCTTATGTTAAAAAAAAAATCTGAAAGAGAGTCAAAACAGTTGCTTTTGCAGCAGAAAGGAAAACTGCCTGCTCCAAGACAGTCATTCTGAGCATATGCTGCGCGTTCATATTGCTAGTGAAGGGCAAATGTGTTTCTTTTGGAATGACAGAGGCTTTTTTTTTTTTTTTTTTTTAAACAAATCTAACAGAATCTGTGCATCCAAATGAGTACTGCCCTTCAAAATAGTCTCTTTGGCTGTGGTGATACAGACATTGCGCAAAACATAAAGAATTCTCATCTGGAATCAGCTACAGAGATAAGAGATAAGGAAAACATTTTCAATACCTAACCCTGAATTTTTTTTTTTTAAATTTAAAAAAATACCTAGTTGATCTGAGGCTAGGTTTCTTTGGATTGGCTTTTCCTGATTTCGGTTGTCAGAAAATCAAATTGATGCGCAAAAGACAAGCCTTTATCCCCGTTAAAGATGTCTCAAGTCCTAGGTGGAGGTTCTGAAGGTATTTTCAGTTGCAGATAGAGAGCTCTTAGATCGTTTCGTTCAGCGGTGGCAGTGTTTTGAATGATGGCAGCATCTGAGGAATAAGAGCAAAACCTTCCGAGGGTGACATCTTCCGAGATGACCCATTTGGATTTATTTGTTCAAAGAGTGTCTGTTGACATTACCATTGGGTAATGTGGGAAACAGCATGAAGTAGTGTGTGTAAGAGCACAGACTCTTTGGAATCAGATCGTCTCAGTCTTGAACAAACCCTCTTCTGCTACTCCCTGACTGACCTTGGACAAGTGACAAGTGATAGTCCCGGGCTGTGTGGGTTTCCTCATGTATAAGTAGGAATAATGGTGTTATAAGTTACCCATCTGATAATGTGGTGCTTAGGGGTAAATAGCTAATGTGTAAAGCACTTAGACGTTTGCTGTGTTCTCAGTGGATGCTTACTTTAGCTCCTGTCATTAATAGTTCTGCATTTCTTTGAGTTACAGAATTAGAGGTAGACGGTACCATGCACTCCTGAATGTCCAGGAGCGGTGGAGGGTGGGGGGCAGTGATCTATAGTTTTTAAATAATTCCCAGATGAGTCTTCTGATGGTCAAACTGGTTTGGGGACCACTGAGCATAATCTGTTTTGAGATTGGTCCAAGCACCAGAGTCCTCTTCATTTCCTGGCAGCTGGGTAGAAATGCAGAATCTCTGGTGCCACCCCCCCCCCCCCCCCCCCCCCGCCGCCCCAAACCCAAACCCACCAAATCAGAATCTGCATTTTTAACAAGATAACCCTATGGTGGCCTGTATGCACGTTAAAATGTAGGAAACACTGCTTTTCTTCTACCAACGGGAATAAGTGGGTGCTAACTACATGTTAGAGGTGAATTATCTTGCACTTATTCCCAACGGTGGAAGAGAAACAGTCCAGCTAAGCTGTTGTGTAGATGAGCATGCACTTTACCTCCCCTGCTGCTTGGCCCAGGGGTGAATGCTTTTCTGGGCTGAGTTACCGAATGGAAGAGCAGGATTATAATTGGGGCTCTAGCTCTACCATTTACTAGCTGTTTGGCCTTGGTCCAGTCATTTAACCCCTCTGCATTTCAGCCTCTTCACCTGGTGATGGAAGTAATCCTTAGACCGTGAAATAATGTAATAAAGTATTTAGCACAATACAGTGCCTACATGCGTTCGTGCCTTCCCCCGCCCCTTCAACCTTCCAGTAATTATCTGTCTGGATGTAGTTCTGTCCCCTCAGAAGGGGCCACTAGTCATGACCCAATACCATCCTCCCTGTGTAGATTCCGTGCCCCTTCCCATCTCCGAGCCATGTCGAGCATCTCATTGTACTGCAGAAAACTGTACAGATCGTTTTCTTTGCTACTTGTTTCTATGAGGGGCCTTTTACATAATGTAGACTGCTATCCACGAGGGCTGGATGAACTGTAGGAATTGAGTAGTTGAGCTGGTATAGGAGTCAAGGTGTGAAGAGAGCTGAGAGAGGCAGCTCTTTTGTGAATTCTTAGTAGTTGACCATATGTTTAAAACAATCATGTTTGTGCTTTTTAAAAAAAAAAAAGTTATAGAGGGTGCCTGTGTAGCTCAGTTGTTTAAGCGTCCCAACTCTTGATCTCTGCTCAGGTCTTGATCTCCGCTCAAGTCTTGATCTCAGGGTCGTGAGTTCAAGCTGCATACCCAGCATGGAGTGTACTTAAAAAAAAAAAAGCATAGATAAAAGTCCATTAACTCAGGTGGTTACATTTGTGGTCTTATTAGATCAGTTCCAAGCAAGAATTAACATGGCGATTATCAGATGATCATTGAATTGACAAGTAATGAGCATTATTTTTTTCTGATCAGGGAATTAATACAGTCAGAGGAAGTTCAGAGACTTGCCCTGGAGACACCAGAAATAGATGGCAGAGAGCTTAAGTCGGAGGATCAGCAGTAGTGGCCAATAGGGCTTGGGAAGCAGGAGCAGGAGATAGGTCCATTTCACTCAGTCATCAAGATGTTAGGGGACTGAGGGATGTGGCAGAATCGTGAACTCAAAGCAGGTAATAAAAATTGTTATAGTAGCTGTCCTCTGTAAGGTAGATACACTCCTAGGCGCTTCGTGTACGTTATCCTTAATCTTAATGTCCCTGCAATGTATAGGCGCCATCCCTATATTCTACAGGATAGAAAGGTTGGGTAACTTGCCTCAGTCACTGCTAAGAAGCAGGCTACAGAGCTGCTTTGACAGTATGTTGAATAGCAGTGTGAGTGATGAGACCGTTATAAAAGCTAAGTTGAGGGGCGCCTGGGTGGCTCAGTGGGTTAAGCCTCTGCCTTCGGCTCAGGTCATGATCTCAGGGTGCTGGGATTGAGCCCCGCATCAGGCTCCCTGCTCAGCGGGGAGCCTGCTTCCCTTCCTCTCTCTCTGCCTGCCTCTCTGACTACTTGTAATCTCTGTCTGTCAAATAAATAAAATCTTAAAAAAAAAATAAAAAATAAAAGCTAAGTTGAAATAGCCAATACATACCAGTTAAATAAAATTTATTTTGTTTATAGTGACCTTTTTGGTGAAGCTGTTAATTTAAATTAAGATTGTGATATTCAACATGTTTCCCTGTCTTAGAGGGATTTTTTGAATGTTGCAGAATTATCCTTTTGGGATATATTTCCTTTATGCTCTGAGGCTAATTAAGAGCCATCTATTTAAAAGCCAAATCTTGTGAAGTCTTCAGTTCATGGAAACACCAGTTTGAATTAAATATCACAACACAGACTAATTTGTTAGTGGTTATCAATTGGCATATTTAACCATAATAAGTATTTGCATAATCACATCTATTATTTCATTCTGATCCAAATGCAGATAATTATCAATGATTGCACAAAGCAAATTTCATATTCTTAGATAGATTTCTAATTAGTTGAAAGAACCCCAAACTTGGCATTGGAGGATCGGGTCCCTTGCCCCTTTTTGTTGTTTACTACCCGTGAGACCTTGTACATGTCACTTTACCTTGAGAAGTCTGACTTGAGTTTCCCTTATCAATCAAACAAAATTAATAGTCTCTATTTAGCAGGATTGTTTTGAATAAGAGGATGTGTTTGATACAAGTTCTGCCTGTCACTGACTGTAACCATGAGGAAGCCATTTAACACCTTCTCCTACTTTGGTTTTCTTATCTGTAAGGTCTGTCTGTGTGAGTGTGGGGCGAGGTGAGGAGAGCGCAGATAAGGGAGCTGGATTACAATTAGATGGTCTCTCTGGGCCCCACAGCACCTGCCTGTGTTTCCAGAGTGGTGAAGTGTTATGTACAATAAGGCATTGGTTCTCATTCTCATTATTGTTCTTTAGCTTGATATCCTCTTAAGGACTAGGTACTGTACACATCACTTTGCATGCATTATCTCAGTTAATCTTTGGAACAACCCTGTGAGGTGGTTGGTATGATTTAGAAGAGAAAGAATTTGAGGCTCAGAGATAAACTAACATTTCCTGATCATGGACCTTTAAGTGTCAGAGACATAGGTCAGTGTGATATCAACAACTGTACTTTCCTTTCTGTCCCTTAGTATGCATAGAACTATTTGTGACATGTCAAAGCTAGAAATTATTTGTGGACTTATTATGCCAGAAAAATTGCTTCTTAGGCCTATTATATAGTAATGAGGAATTCCACAAAAAAATTTTTTTTTGCTAACTTGTGATGTATCTAGTATCATTGGGAGAATATACAAAGATGTGTAAGATGTAGTTGGAGAGTATATGATCTGTTTGGAAATAGGCACAGACATATACATAATACATTTAGAAGTTAGTCTGTGGCAGAATAAAGTCAGGTGATTCTCAGTAAAACGCTATAGTAAAATGCTGATTTAAGAAGAGAGTATTCAGTATGGGCTGGAGGTTGTTTTGCAAGGTTTTTTTTGACCATGACCCATGATAAGAGATTCATTTTATGTGACAACCTAGTATACAAATATTTGTATGTATACATTGAAGACAAGTTTCATGAAATAATTCTTACCTTTACTCAATGTACTTGATTTTTTTTTTAAAGATTTTATTTGAGAGAGAGAAAGAGAGCAGAGAGGGAAAGTGAGAGGTAGAACCAGACTCCCTGCTGAGCAGAGAGTCTGATGCGGGACTCCATCCAAGGACCCTGAGATCATGACCCGAGCCGAAGGTAGACGCTTAATGACTGAGCCACCCAGTCGCCCCAGATTCTTCCCTTTTAAAAATTCTATTATAGTCTAGTCTAGTGATTCTTTAAAGTGTGGCCAGTGGAACCCTCAAGGTGCCTTTTTTTTTTTTTTAAGATTTTATTTGTTTATTTGACAGAGAGAGAGAGAAAACCAGAGAGCACAAGCAGGGGGAAGGACAGAGGGAGAGGGAGAAGTAGGCTCCTGGATGAGCAGGGAGCCCGATGCAGAGCTCGGTCCCAGGACCTTGGGATCATGACCTGAGCTGAAGGCAGGCACTTAACCAACTGAGCTACCTGGATGCCCCCTCAAGGCACTTTTTAAAGAGGGACTTAAAGGTCAGAACTATTTTTGTAATTGCACTAAGATGATATTTGCCCTGATGTTGCATAAGCAGTGATGCTTAGAACTACTGACACCCTAGCAAGAATCAGAGCAGTGGAACAGATTGTACTCCTAGTCTTCTTTACCACCACACACTTGGAATTAAAGAAGGAAAAGCCAATTTCACTTAAGAATGTTCTCTATGAAGCAGTAAAAATTATTACTGTTTTTAAATCTCCACCTTGAGTATGCATCTTTTTAGTATTCTCTGTGACAAAGTGGGTAATACATGTAAGGCATTTTTGCATACTGAATATGAGGGTTATCTCAAGGAGAAACATTTTTGTGATTGTTTGAGTTTCCAGCTAAACTAGCCACTTTTTTCATGGAATACCATTCTTGCTTAAAAATTAAATTGACTGGATATTGTTATTTAGACTTGGGTATCTGGCAGACATTTTATTAAAAATGAAGTAAGCCTGTTCAGAAGAAAATAATGACAATATTTGGTATCAATAATAAATTTTGAGCCTTCAAGGAAAATTCTAATTGAAATTAGATTTCAGAAAACTTCTGTTCTGGACAGTGGGCTTGCCAGCTCTAATACTTAGACTTTGCCCGTGATAGTGTGGTGATGTTAGTGAATGTGAATTTTTTTTGGCATTTTGTAATGGAATGTTTCAGCACTTAGGAGATCTTATAACTTAGTGAACCAGTATTTTATAAATGAAAAATGCATAATGTTAAATAATCATAATAAGTAAAAATCCATTCAAAATCTAAGACCAGTGGATTTTGATGTAACAGAGTATGAAGAAGACTATTAAAGTACTCCTACTTTTTTTTTTTTTTCAAAGTAAGCTCCATGCCCAGTGTGGAGCCCAGCACAGGCCTTGAACCGAGATCAAGACCTGAGCTGAGATCAAGAGTCAGATGCCTAACTGACTGAGCCACCTGCACCTCCGTATTTCTACCTTTTCCAAATACATATCTATGGAAGGCCAGATTTTCTTCTTATAGTTCAGCCAAAATAGCACAATACCACAGATTGGGGTACAGAAACAGATAGGACCTTCTAGCCATCTTCTTTTAAGTTGGATGTGGAAGATGTTTGCAAAAATGTAAAACATGAAATCATTTTCACTAAATTTTCTTTTTGTTGTATTGGATGTAGTTATATTTTTAGTGTAATGGTTTACTATTGTTTTAAAATGGATTGGCAAATATTTAAAAAATTACTCAGTTTTAGTTTTTAATAGGCAAATATCAGTACTTACAACCCACATAAACAAAAATTCTTTGGAAGCTTTCACAATTTTTAAGAAAGTAAAATGATCCGAAGACCAAAAAGTTTGAGAGTTGCCCCCCATCCTTTTTAATAACGATCAAGACGTCTTCAGTACATCATGAATGGTCTTGATCCACTGCTTGACAAAGTACTGAGCTAGAATCACAGCAGTTGCTTTGTGTAGAGAGGTAGGACTTCGCTAGATTTTACCTAAGTTGAATTGATGTGGGAGAACACCCTAAGATGTGAAGTAAATTGAGTAGAGCTTTTATCTGGAAATAGCTATTTGCCGTCATCCTGCAAACCCCATTCAAATCTTGTCTTCTGTGAGTTCCCCTTGTGATTTCTTCATGCCTTTCTCACTCTATTATCAACCACGTATACTTGTTCCCTCTGGGCCTCGTATTTATATTTTGTTGTATGATTCATGTTGTATTTATTTACATGCCCCTTTTTCTTACCAGACTAGGAGTTCTTTAAGAGAAGAATTAGTGGGCGCCTGGGTGGCTCAGTGGGTTAAGCTGCTGCCTTCGGCTCAGGTCGTGATCTCAGGGTCCTGGGATCGAGTCCCGCATCGGGCTCTCTGCTCAGCAGGGAGCCTGCCTCCTCCTCTCTCTCTCTCTGCCTGCCTCTCTGCCTACTCGTGATCTCTGTCTGTCAAATAAATAAATAAAATCTTAAAAAAAAAAAAAAAAAAAGAGAAGAATTAGTAACCTTTCTGTTTCTACTGTAATACCAGACCCATGAAAGACATTTAGTAAATGTTTGTTGAAAGAATAAATAAATGGTGAGGAATGACCAGGTGAGGCCAGATACATGGGTGTTTGGAGCTTGATCATGTAAGCATGGGAATGGTATGGGTGGCGTTTTATGAAATTAAGCTTGGCCCTGGTGAGAAAGTTGGGAAGAGGTGGATGGAGGCGGTTGGACCAGCCAAAATACTGTTACTGTAATTTAGACTTGAATCAGGTGACCCTGGGCTAGATTAAGGTGAATGCTTTTGTCGTAGCTAATGAAAGACACATATCCTGAGGAATATTTACAAAAATATAAACACAACAATACCCATGCTACCTAACATTTATTGCATACTTACAATATCCTGAATACTGTATTAAGGGCTCAGTGTGTATTATCTCATTTGATCTTAATAGCATCTTGGAGAGATACTGTTATTTCCTTTTTTGGTGGTTGTTGTTTCCATTTTTTGATGGTTAAAAATACTTGTTCATTGTTGAAAAATTAGAAAATGCAGATAGGCAGAAGAAAAATAATGTGTATGACTTATAAATCTGAACTCAGCACCAAAACATATAACCACTAAGCATTTTGGGATATATCCTTTCAGACTTTAAAAAAAAAAGGTATGTCTATGTGCTATATATATGCTTGCACATAAGGAAACCCTGGATAAAAGACTTTGTGCTGTTTCCTTATCGAAAGGATAGGCTGACCTAAATATGTAAATGTTTAGGGATGTTGATGAAATAGGCAGATGTCTCTAAAATGTTAATTTTGTTTATTCATCCATATCTAAAATAATATACGAAACTATATAAGTAGAAACATTTTGTCTTCTGTGGTTCTAACCACAGTCTGCTGCATCAGTATCTGTATTGTTGCTTAGAACCATCTGAAGTCTTCAGACAATTTTCTAGGTCATATACTGAGATACAGCACTGTCTTATCTATTATAGCGGCAGATGACTTTATTTCAAGCTGTAAGTATCCATTCAGATGACATCAGGAAGGTTGGTTTTCTTTATTTACACCATATTGTGTACTGCATTGCTTAAAAAGTTGTTTTTATCGAGAGGAAATTCACCAGAAATTAACCTTCTTAGAGTGAATAGTTTGGTGGTATTGATTATATTCACAGTGTCGTGTAGCAACCACCCCGATTTCCAAACATTTTCATCACCCCTAGAAGAACCCTGTACCCAGTAAGAAGTCACCCTCCATTTCCCCTTCTTCTCAGCTCCTGACAGCCCCCAGTCTACTTTCTGCCTCCATGAATTTACCTGTTCTGCACATTTCATATAAATGGAATCATACAATCTGTGACTTCTGTATCTGGCTCCTTTCACTTAGCATCATGTTTTCAAGGTTCATCTGTATTGTAGCATGTACCAGTACTTTGTTTCTTTTTATAGCTGGATCCTCTTCCTTTGTATGAATATACCACAATTTATCTGTTCCTTAGTGGGTGAACATTTGTTTCCATCTTTTAGCTGTTGTGCATAGTGCCGTGATGAACCTGTGTGTACAAGTATTTGAGTATCTGTTTTTGGTTCTTTTGGGAATATACCTAGGAGTGGAATTGCTGGGCCATATGGTAGCTCTATATTTAACATTTTGAGGAACCACCAAACTGTTTTCTACAGCAGCAGCTGCACCATTTTATATTCCTACCAGCAGCGTACAAGGGTTTGTCAATTTATTTTTAATGAGGAACACAATAAGATGGGGAAAGGAAAGAGAAAATATGTGTGGCCTTTGAGTTTATTAGAGCTTTGTATCTCAGATTTTGCCTGATGGACTTCTTAAATATTTAGCATCACTTCAGCACTAAGAAGGAAATTTAGCTTAGGGAAATGTATCTAATCTATTTTAAGTGGTAACAGACTAAGAAGTGAAGGTCAGAGAAGTGAGAGAAGGGAAATTTAAATAGACTTGAAATTCCTTGAAGGCAGAGGACCTATTCATCTTTGTGTCCTCTGCACTTAATAAAATGTTTGGCATGTCACAGGTGGTGTAGGGGGTCTCCAAGATGGTCCTAGGTCCAGTGATTCACTAGGATGTACAGAATTCAACATAGAGTTAATAAACATGGCTCATAGTCATGGTCATGGCTGTGAATTATAACAGTGAAAGGCTATAAAGCAGATTCAGCAATGGGAAAGAGTGCATTGGGGTGAAGAAGAAATCAGGCTCAAGCTTCCAAGAGTTCTCTCCCAGTAGAGTCGCACAAGATGTGCTTGTTTTCTTCAGCGGCAAATTGTGACAATGTTGTCTGCCAGGGAAGCTCATTAGAGACATAGTGCTGAGATTTTTCTTTTTGGAAGGGTAAGTGGGAACGGTTGTTCAAAGAGGGACCTCTACTTACTGTACATCCCAAATCCAGACTCTCGGAAGGCAGTGTTCAGTATAAACCATATTATTTATTCAGTTTGGGCACGGTGGACCACTCTTTTTATCAGTTCTGCTGGTACCCTCCCAAAAGGAAATATAAGTGTTCAGACACCAACTGAGGCCAACCTCGCAAGCTGCCCTTTCTAAGGATGGCAGTCAAGGCTTCTATATTCTTTTCCTGTGGATAGATGGTTTAACTCCTTAAAAAGTGTTGCTGCAAAGAAAATCAAATGCCAAGGTAGAAAACCAGCAGGGACTTTAGTGTCCGCCAGACCTGGGTTTTGTGTTATTGTAGGCAAATTGCATAGTTTTCTGAGCCTCACTTTCTTACTATAGAAAGATGTATCATAGAGTTTAATGAGAATACCAAGTGATAATGTATAGCAAACACTATAACTACACGTAATATGTGTCCTGTGTATAGCATGTGGCTGTTGACATTTTGTTTCAGCTCACGAGTATTAAGAAGTAAAGAGCACTCAAAAGAATAGCAGATGTAATATAATAGCAGGTATAATATAATGTAATAATGTGATAAAATATCATCAATAGAATTAATATATAATGGCAATTACCCCCCGGACTGAGATAAGGCATGCAAAGACAGAGCTGTCCTTCTGTCCCCTTGTTCCCTGCACCAGGGGCCGAGATCTAGACTTTGCTGGAGAGGGCATGGCTGTGTCTCTGAGTCCCTGTGATGCCAGACCTGCAGAACGTGTTGGAAATCTGCCTTTTAAAAAATTGCCAGAAATCTACCTTGAAGGGTACAGGTTTTCTCTGCCATCGGAAAGTAGAGCATTCCTATGAAACGCTTTGTAAGCCTGCATGGAGTAAAGTGAAGAAATGATTCCCATTAATATAGATGGAAAAAAAATGTGAGCATTTGTGGACCCCAAAATAACTTCCTTTGGTGTTCTTGACACTTTCGGACACATCTTGCTAGCTGATGCACAGAACAGAGATAAACCTCGGCTGCTCCTGCATGCAGTTCAGAGATGGGTGGCTCGATGCTGTGATGCTGAGCGTGGTTTCTTGGGAAGGAGCGTGGTGGCGCCTCAGCGGCTACTGGCGCTCAGTGCTGCCCTGTCATGGCTCGCTTACAAACGGTCACTGAGCACTTTGCACTCTGTGCCTTTCTTTGTGGAAGTGAAAATCATCTTTGGATTTCTTTCTGTTAGCAAAATCCCAGGTATGAATGTGGGTTTTTCTTTAAAGCGCTGTAAGACAAATTTTCAAAAAGGTGGGGGACACCTGTCCCGAGGAAAGCTGTTCACAGGAAGTTGTCTTACCAGACGTACCCTGCTGTAGCCCAATCCAAGTGGAGGGGGCGACTCAGGGACGGTGCTGGCAGCCGGGTGCTGCCGCTTGCTGTTGTGTGCTTCAGGAGCCGGCAAGGAGGAAAACCCCGTCTTGTAAGAAACTGCTGAGAGAGCACATTGGGACTTGGAAGCAAAACCCTTTCCCTGTAGAGTGTATTTCCTGAGCCCTCTGCGGACACAACTTGACATCATGTGTCAAAGGAAGAATACTTAAAAGGCCCAGATCCATTTTCACAGAGCAGGCAAAAAGGGTGACTGTAGAATTGCACAGCCACTAACGGGTCAACAGTATGTGCGTGGAATGCCTGTTTCATTCCAGATGCTTGGAAACCAGGAAGATGGCAAATAGAGATCTAAGGACCCTAAATAAAGTGAGCCACGTGCAGAACACCCCGAATTTGGACCCTTGCCTTATACCGTATACAAAAGTTAACTCAGAATGGATCTAAGACCTAAACAGAAAATCTAAAACTATAAAACCCTAAGAAGAAAACATACGGCGAAATCTTCACGACCTTGGATTTGGCAGTAGACTCTTGGGTGTGACTTCGTATAAACGTACGTATCTGTTTTAAAAAAACAGATAAATTGAACTTCATGAAAATGAAAAACTTTGGTGCATCAAAGGATGAATACCATCAACAGAATGGAAAAGTAGCCACAGATGGGAGAAAATATTTATAAATCCTACATGTAGTAAGGGATTGATATCTATCATATTTAAAGAACTCCTACAACTCAACAACAAAAAAACAGGTTCTAGGTTGTTTCATGGAAGGTGTTTTAGCACAAGTATTTCTGCTGAATAACTAATTGATTGTAAGACAATTTTGTGGTAAAAGGTTAAGAAACAAAAATAACCGGTTGATTATTTTGACAATTGTTGTTTTCAGCAAGTGGCCGACAGGTTTTATTTCTCTATTGACACAGTACTCCCATTTGTGTATTATATAACTCTTAGCTCTCCTGTGGTCCATGTAGTGGTGCAGAGTTTTGAACCCTTACTTCCCATAGAACTTTGTAATGTCTGTCAGCAAACATGTGACAGGATACAAAGAACAACAGTGTAGAAGGCTTTCATAGTCCAATACAGAGCCTAGTTATAAACAGACACCCTCATATTTGGAAACTGATACCTCTTTTAATGAAGGAAGTAATTTTAGTGAAAAAAAAAAAAGGAAAAGTGAGATGCCAAACAAGGAGACCAATCAGGAGGTAAAAAAAACAGTATAATGCTATGCATGAAAGACATGAAGACAAATGATTAGGTATAATCCACAAAATGAAGTAAGCTATTTGAACGCTATTACTATGATTCTATACTATACATTTTAAATGTATTCACGTATTTTGTATTTTCCAATAGTCTTTCTCATTTTATTATTCATTTTTCGTGTTTCATTATGTTCTTTTTGTTGAATGTCCCTCTTTTGTGAATTTCTCTTTTATGGCAAGATTGCTTCATGGCCACTTAGCTATGCAGTGAAAATGTTCGCAGAAAAAAAAAATGCTTGTGGCAGAGTTGCTTATGGTGAAAATACCAGATGTGAAAGAAACAGCCTGATTAAAAAATTGGCAAAGGACTTGAATAGACATTTCTCCAAAGAGGATACACAAATGCCTAGTAAGCACTTGGAATGATGCTCAGCATCACTAATCATAGGGGCAGTGCTAATCAAGACGACAATGAAATAATAGTTCACACTCATTATAATGGCTATTGTAAAAAAACAAATAAAAACAAGAAAAGAAATGTTGGCGAGGATGTGGAGAAATCAGAATCCTTGTGTATTGCTGGAAGGAATGTAAAATGGTGCAGCTGTGGAGGAAAGGGGTATGCGATTCCTCAAAATGTTAAACATGGAATTACCAGTAATCCAGCTGTTCTACTTCTAGATGTATACCCGCAGAACTGAAGGCAGGGACTCCAGTAGATATTTGCACACCACGTTCCCAGTTGCATTATTCACAGTAGCCAAAAGGTGGAAGGAGACCAATGTACATGAACAAAACAAGGTCTGTCCATACAGTGGAATATTATTCAGCCTTAAAAAGAAGGAAATTCTGACTTAGACTACAGTGTGGATGAACTTTGAAGACATTATGGTAAATAAAATAAGCCAGTGACGAAAGGCTATGATTCCACTTAGGTGAGGTATCTGAAGTAGTCAGATTTATAGAGACAAAGTGGAATGGTGATTGCCAAGGGACAGAGGAAGGAGAGAATGGGGAGATAGTGACTATGGAATTTCAGTTTTAGAGGGTTGTTGGAGATGGATGTCGTGATGGTCACAACAGTGTGAATGTACTAAATGCCGAAGAACTGTACACTAAAAATGGTTGAAATGGTAAATTTTGTATTATTTGTATATAACCACAGTTTTTTAAAAAAGGAAAAAGTAGAAACTGCTGGAGAATATTTAGAGGATGATCTCAAACCTTAGTACCAGGAGGGGTAGATTGAAGTAGAATTTTATTATTAATGTACTTCAAAATATAATTTGGTTGTCATGATTGGATTTTAATTAAAAAAATAAGTAAGAACAGAATGGATTTTTTTTTTTTTTTTAAGATTTTATTTATTTATTTGACAGAGAGATCACAAGTCGGCGGAGAGTCAGGCAGAGAGAGAGAGAGAGAGAGAAGCAGGCTCCCGCTGAGCAAAGAGCCCGATGCGGGGCTCGATCCCAGGACACTGAGATCATGACCTGAGCCGAAGGCAGCGGCTTAACCCACTGAGCCACCCAGGCGCCCCAGAATGGATTTTTTTTTAAAAGATTTTATTTATTTGACAGAGATCACAAGTGGACAGAGAGGCAAGCAGAGAGAGAGAGAGGAGGAAGTAGGCTGCCTGCAGAGCAGAGAGCCCGATGTGGGACTCGATCCCAGGAACCTGAGATCATGACCTGAGCCGAAGGCAGAGGCTTAACCCACGGAGCCACCCAGGTGCCCCAAGAACAGAATGGATTTCTAAAGGAAATTTAGAAACTGGGAGTGTTAGCAGATCAGGAACTTGATCTAGCAGAGTGGCCTGCTTAGCTGTGTGAAGCAAATATATGTCGAGAAAGGCCAAGTCATTTTGGTTTCCTTAGCGTTGATCTCGCTAGTTTCTCTCATTAACTGTTGGAATGGATTCCCAACATGGCTAATGTTTACTCTAGTTTTCGAACACCTTCAGTGATGATGGATGGCCATTTCACACATATTTCTAAAGAACTGACTTTACGCTAAGAAAAATTGAAGGTTAGTTATTTGGAAATGTGTGACTTTGTAGGAGTGAGTCCTGCAGATTGACCAGATTTCTCTCTCAAGTCATTTGCAACTGATAGGCATGGGGGAGTTCCCTACAACTTCACAGCATGTTAAATACTGTGCCAGATGAGCTGTACCAGAGTTACCGCCTTTAATCACCGCAACTTTCCGAGGTAGAGTTTGTCTATTACACATTTGAGAAAATTGAGGCTCAGAGAGATTACATGATTTGCCCAGAGTCACAGAGTTAGAAAGTGATATAGCCAGTGTTTGAATCTTCATCTCTCTCACTTGCAAAGCCCCTGCTTTCTGTATCGTATCATGAAAGGAGCTATTTGTATCTGCAGTTAGCAGAGTCGGAGGCATGAATTGCTTCCGTGATGTGGGAGACAAGAGTTCTCAGCTCTAGGTTCTCTTTTCTGTCTGCTTAATCGAAGTACTTAGGACAGAGCACTTCTCTTTGAGCCTCAGTTTCCTCACCTATAAAGAAAAGGGATTTGATTGGTTATCTTTTTGAAATCTGTCACTGTTAATTGAAAAGAAGAAATTTTAGTGTATTCCAAAGGTGGGCTTTGAGGACCCAGTCAGTCACTGTCAGATTTTGACATGAAACATATTACTTATACTGGGGCTTTTTTTTTTTTTTTTTAAATTTTTAAATAAAGGGTGTGTGGGGTGGGAGGTGGTGAGTGTTGCAAAGTTGTACTTTCATCAGTTGTATTGATCAGGATGTAGAATAAATTATGTTTTATTTTATTGGTGCATGAAGGCTTAGTTTACCAGTTACCAGTAGGACTTCTGTTGAGATTATGTTGTTAGATGCTACCAGATTCATATCCCTTAGAAGTCTTCATCTTGTCTCTGGGTACCTTGAACTCTGTATGGCGTGGAAGCAGAATGATACCCTCTGGTTGCTTAGCAATCTCTCTTCCGGAGCCAAAGGTTCCTGTTGTTGGGATTGGGTTTTGCAGGCAGTAGCATATGGAATTTCGGTCCATCTTTAGTTCCTGTGGTGTTCCGTTCCATGTCCATGCTTGAAAAACAGTAACTTTGGCTGCAGAACAAGGTAGTGAAATATCTTGGGAAACTTGATTCACTTCTTTTTCCAGCCAGTGTGGTTTAAATCAATCTTTCCTTCCATCATTAAATGTGTTTAGGGTAATGTGAAGTTCATTTTCAACTGGGAGTAAGTTGGTGAAAAATCGGGGCTTGTTACCCTTGCCCAAGTTTTGTTTGTAGCAGACAGCTTCATTTCTGTTTCTTTCCTTTGCTTCTTTCTTACTCACCTCTCCCCAAATTGCCTGGTGGCAAGAATTTATTTTGTTCCATTCTCAGTATTTTCCTTTCCCTTTGATTTTGTGAAATGGGTTTGATTTTGTTAGACGCAAAAAGAAGACAATGGGGTGGGTTTTTATTTTAATTTTTTTATGGCTTAGTGTAACTTCATCGTACATTCCTGGTGCTCTCCACTCTGCTCCTAGACAGCTCTGTCAGCGATAGAAGCCGGTAAGAAACATTCTGGTAACAGAGCTCTGGACAGTGGACTCCCGACCTGTTCAGCAGGTGAAACCAGGGGAGATTGGCAGAGGGTATCTTCCTTAGGCTCCTGGTAATGTTTTTTATGGGTCATCCCATTGCTCAGGAGTCATGGCTAGAGCATTTTATCACGACTGTATTTCCATGGGAATGAATGTAGGGCGTTCTTGATTTTCCGCATTGGTAATTTCTCCTGACACTCCTCCTTTAGCCGCATTTTAAAAATGCTCAAGGAAGCAGTCAGTGCCTTTTGCGTTTCCTCTCAGGTGCAGTATTGGGTACTTTTTGCAATGGGCAGATATTTGGCTAATCATTCAGAAATGGTATTGACTTTCAGAATCATTTAGGAAAACGGTTTTAGAAACCCTGCTGTCTTGTAAGCATTCATCAGTCACTGCGCTGAGCTGTGGTCCTCCAGTGAGTGCCCACCCCCGTTCACACACATACTGTTGCACAGAGCTCCTGGAGGCCTCCAGAGCTTTGTTGTTGCCATTGTTTTAACTAGATGTTAGTTTCGGTACCGGTTACATTATCTTGTACTGACTGTAAGTTTGAGCTCCTCAAGGGCGAGTATACCAGTGCTGTGTTTGTCATAGGCGATTGTTCAGTCATTTTTATTGTTAGGGGAAGAATTCTTTTGCTTAAATGGATTTTTCAAACATAGGTGCACATGGGGGCCTCTCAGCTGCCCGTGGAAGAATCCGAGTCAGGTGCTCATTTTCTTCCCTCTGCTTCTGCTGTTTGACCATGATGTCGGGAACCTTCTGTTACTCTTTCACAGGTCCACTAACCAGAAGCTTCTAAACAGTTTTAACTGCTGACCTCTGTAGTCACTAAGGATTCTTGGGGTTGGCGTTTTATTTCTTAAATGTTCTTTTTATTCCTGAGCAGCCTCTGTGCCTAGGCAGAGTCAGTTTTGAACTCGTTCAGTCTTGCTAGGCCCAGAATTTTGCTTATTAGAGGTGTAGGCAGAGCTGCGCAGGCCTTTTCTCTTGGAGTTTAACACGTCTGATTTCCATCCCATCTGTTCCATTAGCTCGCCTTGTAATTCCATCTCTGCTTTAAATATCAGTTATAACTTCTTCACTGATCGAAAACTCAGATCTGCACATCTTAGATGGTCAGTCCCGTCTTGGGACCAGAGGAGAGTTCTCTGGGTGTTGTCACGTAGCAGCAGAAGTCCTGGGTGCAGAGTTGAGAGCGGAGTGTGAGGGCCGCGCAGCCACTGTCCTTCGCTCTTTGGCTTTGAGCAAATCACTTAATCTTTCTGAGATTCCATTTTGTTATCTGTAAAATGAGGGTTATAAAAACCTATTTTCTGCATTGTGAGGCCTAAGTAAGATTAAATGAAGGTATTTTTGTAAGTTACAAAACGTTACAGAATACTGGTAATAGTGACTTTTTGGGTTCTTTATTAATATGCCAAATAATATGTGAATTTTACATTTTGTAAAACTGAAACAATTCAGATAAAGCCTGACCTCTTGGCCTTCCACAGATCTTCTTCTCCCTAGAGGTAACCCCTATGCATTTATTACTCTGTGCATTTATTTACTTTTTTTAATATGCATATAGAAATCTCTTTTTGTGTTATGATTTAAAGAAATATGCTGTTCTGCTATCATTTAATATGACATGAGATTGTAGAGATTTTACCTTTTTAAAAACTTGTTGAGGGCACCTGGGTGGCTCAGTGGGTTAAAGCCTCTGCCTTCAGCTCAGGTCATGATCCCGGGGTCCTGGGATGGAGTCGCGCATGGGGCTCTCTGCTCAGCAGGGAGCCTGCTTCTCAGTCTCTCTCTGCCTGCCTCTCTGCCTACTTGTGATCTCTGTCTGTCAAATAAATAAATAAAATCTTTAAAAAAAGTAAATAAAAACTTGTTGAGATGAAATAGTAGCACGGTTTCTCATTATTAAGGGGGACTAAGGTTCTTTTCCAGTTTTTCACTATTGCAAACAGCACTGCATTGAAAGTCTTTGCACATGCTTCTTGGAGCACATGTGCAAAATGGTTATCTAGAGTGGCTACAGAGAGCGAAGATGTGAAATTACAAGATATGTGCACTTAGCATCTTAATGATTACTGTCAAATTGCTTTCCAAAGCAGTGGTCGCAATATACTTATATTCTGACTATTAGATGGGAAGGTGCCTATTTACTCTTCTTGCTAAATTGTGACATTTTCCTTTTCCTTTTTGCCAGTCTTAAGAGTGAAAAATGATCTCTCAAATCCAAAAGAATGTTCATAGACAGTATGGTTTGTGAGTGCAAAGAAAAAGCATAACAGGAAACAATCTAAAAATCCATTAAGAGAAAAATAAGACAGGTGAATAAATTGTGACGTGGCCGTAAAATAGAATACTAAACAGAGGTCCGAGCTAGTGACATGCATAAGGGGGGCTGAATCTCACAGTCTGGAGCAAGAAAAGGAAATTGCTAAAGAATATGGACGATAAGACCCATTTCTATAAATTGAAAAAAAATGCAAAGTTAATGCATTTTGAAAGGACATATTTATACATGATAAAATTAAAAAGGAAAGCAAGTGATGCCCCTTTGTCATTAAGGGTAGGCTACTTTCAGAGGCGGGGAGTTTCTGAGGGCCGGTGAGTTCCAGATAACCTTACCTGAGGTTGGGGGGTGGCCTTGACTTTGCCAAGGCCCATGAAGGAAGGAGTCCATTTCCTCTGATATCTATCTGTGCTTCCTGCTACATTTGTCATTGCTATTAATGTTTCTGAGAATACCGGCTTGTAGGTTTGATATATATATATATTTTTTCCTTATAAGAAGTTCTTTGTGTTGTTGAACTCAAGAATATAGTTTATATGTGGGGTATTCTCTGGGAGTGATGAATGTTAATTTTGTTTTGGGGTGTTTTCCATTACTTTCTTAATCATATAATTTCTTTCTCAGACGATTTTGAAATAGTTACTGTAAAAAATTAATGTGGAACAGTTACTGTAGTAGAAAACTTGATAAAATGGAAGAAGTAGGAGCTTGGAGTCCAACAGACCTGGGTTGAAATGTTTTTCTCCACTCAATACCTATGCTTTATTATCTTCTCTTTGCTGCTTTCTGCTCCTCCTCCCCTCCATCCTGAAACTAGACCTGATTTAGTTGCTTAGTATCTAGTAGTTATCACCATCCTTATCATCATCATTGTTGTTAAAATCTGTAGGGAATGGTGTCAAAGTAAATTACAGAATCCAGAACAGACAAGGCACTCATAGTTTTCAGAAGGAACTCTGTTCTTTTTGTTGTGGTCTAAGCTGTATATGTCTCCCCTGTAAAAATTAGTGTGAAAGCAGCTGATCATGGCCCATGATGATTATCACTGTTAATAAATAACAGGTTGATTGACATAGAATTCACAGACCATAAATCTCACCCCCCCTTTTTTTTAAAAAAATTTTAAAGATTTTATTTATTTATTTGAGAGAGAACACAAGCAGGGGGAGGGACAGAGGGAGAAGCAGTCTGCCCACTAAATTGGGAGTCCAACACAGGGCTCAATCCCAGGACCCTGGGATTATGACCTGAGCCGAAGGCAGATGTTTGACTGAGCCCCCTGTGTGGCACAGATCTCATGTTTTTAAAGTGATATTAGTAGTTTTTAGTATAATCATAAAGCTGCACATCTGTCATCACTAATTCCGGAACATTGTCATCACCAAAACCAAACCCAGTACCTGTTATCACTTATTCCCTATTTTGCCCATTAATTCCCTAAAGCTGCTAATCTCTTCTTTCTCTGTAGATTTTTCCATTCTGAATATTTGCTGTTGTTTTTTTTTTTTTTAACTTAGCATGGTGTTTTCAGTATTATGTTGTATCAGTACTTTGTTCCTTTGTGTTACCCAGTAACATTCACTTGTAGTTATATCATACTTTATTTATCCATTGATCAACTGGTGAGCATTTGGATTGTTTCTACTTTTTGGTGATGTTGAAATAAAGCTGCTATGCACATTCCAGTACAGGGTTTTGTGTGGATCTGTGTTTTTAGTTTTCTTCCTCATAGCAAGTGTGGAATTGCTACATCAGATGGTTACTCTGTTGTAACATTTTGAGGGGCGGCTGCTAGGTTTCCACACTGTTTCTGGAGTGCCTTTACCACTTTATATTCCTACCGGCAGTGTATGAAATTCCAGTTTCTCCACATCTTCCCTAAAGTGTGTCTCTTTTTTCTAACAGGCGTGAAGTATTTTCTTCCTGCAATTTCAATTTGCATTTTCCTAATGACTAATGAGGTCGAGCATCTTTTCATGTACTTACTGGCCACTTGTATGTCTTCTTTGGAGAACTTCCTGTGCTAATCCTTTCCTCATTTCAAAATTAGGTGGTTGTTTTAAAGAGTTCTCTATGTCTAGGGTGCCTGGGTGGCTCAGTGGGTTAAGCTTTTGCCTTCGGCTCAGGTTGTGATTTCAGGGTCCTGGGATCGAGCCTACTTTCCCCCTCTGCCCACTTCTCTGCCTACTTGTGATCTCTCTGTCAAATAAATAAATAAAATCTTAAAAAAGAAAAAAGAGTTCTTTTTTTTTTTTTAAAAGATTTTTATTTATTTATTTGATAGAGATCACAAGTAGGCAGAGAGGCAGGCAGAGAGAGAGGGGGAAGCAGGTTCCCTGCTGAGCAGAGAGCCCGATGTGGGGCTCGATCCCAGGACCCTGAGATGAAGGCAGAGGCTTAAACCACTGAGCCACCCAGGCGCCCCGAAAAAAGAGTTCTTTATATCTATTTTGAATACAGATGACTCGCAGTATTTTCTCCCATTCTGGGAGTTGTCTTTTCATTTATTGATGGAGTCCCCCCTCACTCTACTGAAATATAATTGACCTGTAACATTGTATAAGTTCAAGGTGTATAAAGTTTTGATTTGGTGCCTTTATATATTGGGAAGTGATTACCAACACAGGGTTAGTTAACACCTGCCTCATGTCACATTATTACCATATATTTGTTATGGTGAGAACGTTTAAGATCTACATTCTTAGGACCTTTCAGGTATATAAAACAGTATTATTAACTATAATCACTATGCCAGACATTAGATACCCAGAATTGATAGTATCCTTCGAGTTCCAGAAGTTTTAAATTTTTTTAAATTAACATATAATGTATTATTTGCCCCAGGGGTACAGGTCTGTGAATCCTCAGGCTTACACATTTCACAGCACTCACCACAGCACATACCCTCCCCAGCGTCCATAATAGAGCCACCCTGTCCCTCCTCCCCACCCCACCCCCCACTAACTCAAAAAGTTCAGAAGTTTTTAATTTTATTAAAGTCTGATTTATCTGTTGTTTACTTTGTCACTTGGATTTTTGGTCTCATACTGAAGAAGCTATTGCCTAACCAAAAGTCATGAAGATTTGCTTCTCTGTTTTCTTCTAAGAGTTTTGTGGTTTTAGATCTGTGATCCGTTTTAATTTTCTATATGGTGTAAGATAGGATTCCAACTTCATTTTTTAGTCTGTTGATATCCATTTGTCCCAACACCATTTGTTGAAAAAGATTGTTCTTTTCCCCATTGATTTTCTTGGCACCCTTTCCAAACTCATAATTTTATCATAATTTTAGGGGTTTATTTCTGGACTCTCAGTTGTAGCCCATTGGTCTCTATGGCTAGCCATAGGCCAGTATTACACTATCTTGATTACTTTAGCTTTGTAGGAAACTTTGAAATCAGGAAGCATGAGTTCAGCTTTACTCTTCTTTCTCGGGATTGTTTGGCACCTGTGATTTTTTTAAGGCTGTTATCTTTGGTGTGTTCTCTCTTGGGAGACTTAATTTATAAATGTCCAAAATAGCGACTTAGGAATCAAAAAGAAGAAGTTGGATTTTGTGTGATTGAATCAGTGATAAATGCCAAAATAACTTCAGCTTATTGACCTCCAGTTACTTCTTTATCCATCGTTTTGGGTGCCCACCGTGTGTTAGATACTGTGCTATTTTGCAGGGAAACCGGGATGAACACACACGGCGTCTCTGTAGCAAGCTTATGTTGGCTCCTGGTTTCGTATTTTTGAATGCAGTGTGGATGTTTGATAGATCAAAGGATATAATCAAAGCAGATCTATCATTGGTTGCAGCTCTTGCCATAATTGAAAGTCCTATCAGTGCAAATTCTTACCTTGTAATTTTACTAGTCGGAATGAAAGTATAAATGGATGGCAGAAGAGAATGAGTATTTTCCAGGTAGCTGTGTTGCGCACGTTGAAAAAATTACAAAGGCACCGTATGTTCTCATTTACACTTGGGTGTGCACATAAATCTCCCATTTAAAAGTTCACTTGGAGGCAAGGGCCTTGTGATATTTATCTTTCTTACTGATGACTGACATCTAACAGTACTTTAAAAATATTAGCTGTTCAGGGAGACTGGGTCCAACTCTTGATTTTGGCTCAGGTCATGATCTCAGGGTTGGGAGGTCAAGCCTTGCATCGGGCTCCACGTTGGGCATGGAGCCTGCTTACGGTTCTCTCTGTCCTTCTGCCCCTCTTACCCCCTTTCTTTCTAAAAAAAAATTTAGGTGCTCACTATTTGTTGACTGAATAATTGCATGGGTCAAGCCATGAATGAGTGCTCCTATCTTATGACCTTATACTAAATTAGGGTTTGCATAGCTTTTATTGGTATCATTCTTGCCCTCAAGGTTCTTGATTTAGGGGTAAATGTGAAGATGAGATGCTCAATATGATACAGCTTTACAAAAATAAGATTTATTGCGTCATAAATAATATGAAAAGGAAATTGTACAGATAGCCTAAATACATTTTAATATATACATGTTAGGAGTCACTTGGATCTACAAGGTGATACAGAATGGTAGAGTAAGTCCTGAGCTGAGATGGGATTTCACGTAGGGCTCAAAGAACTGAAGGAACACATATTGAGAGAGGGGAGTGGCAAAAACTTCCAGGCCAAGAGGTAGTTCTCAGAATGGGTGGCACTGTTCAGCCAGGAGACTTCTGGGAAAATATGGATATTTTTGGTTGTCCTAGTATTCAGGATTGCTATTGGCTTTTAGTGGTTAAAGGCCAGGGAGGCTAAAGTCCCATAGTGTGGAGTTGGGAGTTGATTTGCTCCAAATCACAGTGACTTCCTATTTGCAATATTCTTAAAGGAAACAGATTTAGCTGTATAAGGAGGAAAATAGTGTTTATGAGTTGTGTTTTGAAGCAAATACTATTTGTTTGGTTTGGTTTTTGCCATTATAGAGGCTGAACTGAGAGAGGTGTGTAGTTGGAGTGGAGTATAGCAATGGAACATCTTAGGAACTGTTGCAGGGGTTTATATTTGATCAATTTGGATGATTTTGGTGATTCTTAACATTTTCTTTTGTCTTATAGTTTGATTTTCTTTTCTTTTTCTTAGAACGAGCCTCTGACCCCAGGTTATCATGGATTCCCAGCACGGGACAGCCAGGTTGGTATCTGCTGTTACAACTCAGATGAGATGGGGTGTGTGTGTGTGTGTGTGTGTGTGTTTTCATACTAAGGATGATGTGGTAGAGAGCATTTCCTGAAATAATTTTGGAGAGTGACACGGTTAGTTTCAGCAATGAATTTACATTTAGAGATACTAATAAATATATTTTTTTAATCCTAAAAGAATTATAATCATGTTACTGAAACTGTGGGTACTACAGGGGAAAAAAAATCACTGAGGCACAGCCATAATTGCTTTTGTTTTTTCTTCTCCAGGCTCTGATAATTTTTTAACCTGGTTTTCTTGATGTCTCCTAATTCTAAGTGCTGGGCTTGTCTCTTAATTCTCTGCCACTTAGCCCCTGCCCGCACAGATTTTTTTTGAGTCCTTGCAATAATCTGCAGCAAGAAAATTCCATTCTCCTTCCTGGGGGAATTCAGCCTTATGGTTTTAATCAGGGAAGACTTGCTTGAGAGAGGGAAGTTTCTGCTATCTTTCTTTCTTAGTTAGGGAGGATGATTGGAAAAAAGCCCAGGCCCTACTGTGGGTAGAGCAGTAATGCTTCCTGTGAGACATCCTCTGGATGCTTTAGGTGAGTGTATAAAATGCCTCCCCTAGCCTTCCACTGTCTGGAAACCTTGAGCAGATGAGGCTGAAGCCGCATTAGGCTAGAAGAACAGGTAAAGCTGCTTCGGAGGAATGATGCGGTTTAAGATACCTACCCTCTGAAATTTGCCTCCTTGATGTCTGGGCATACAGATATTTTTCGGGAGATTTGAAAGGATAGCTCCTAGCACTATCTTTGAATGCCTGCCCAACTTCCCTATAGGGTTGTCCAAAAATCCCCTCACTGTTAGGCTTGTCCAAAGGACATGTGTCATCAGAGCGCTAAACCAAAGTGTTGTGACATGGTTGGATCTCATCAGAGCCCCTGATGCTGATCTTAACAACTAGGACGACCCATCATCGCAGTCCTCTGAGTACTTGCCCAGTTCTTGCACTTTTGGTGCTGGGTTGGTATCAGACTGGCCCCAGGTAGGGTATGGAGAAAAAGGGGGAAGGAGAGTGGTGTTGATCCCCATGCTCATCTCCCAGTGGGATCATCACCATAGCAACTGAAGTTTGTCCCTATGGAAGTTTTGTTGAAATATAATAGTCATTTACTACAGATCTAAACAAAATATAGATGATCCTTCCTTCGTTCCTTCCTTCCTTCCTTCCTGGTTTGGGTCTGCTCTAGAGCTTTTGTAAACTGTGGAATTTATGCCCTTTGATAGTAGTTCTGTACCATGACCGTATATCAGGAAAAGTACTACGGCCTAGAGCTCAGCCCGCAGATGTTCTGATTCAGTAGGTCTAAAATCGGGTTTAGTCATTCACATATTTAGAACCCTCTACAGCTGATTCTGTTTTGCAGCCGGAGTCAAAAAGTAGTGCTATGGGCCATGTTAAAAGGAGTGGCATTTTCTGTTTCATCCTGTACTTTTCACCTAGGACCCTTAAATTAGAAAGGATCATGATCAGTCTCCCGTCTTGCATACCAGTGCGTATGTTTACTTCCTTATAAAATGTTACTTATGTTGGATGTAGGCTTATTTTAGATATGGGAAGATAAAAGTAATTGACAAAGCATGGGGATAGATGTGCTGAGTTTAAAGGATCCGAAAGGTACTGTGTAATGCTCTCTTCTTCCTGTGGGGATTGCAGATCAATGAGAAACTAAGCAAAAAGAGTTAAGAGGAATTTGTTAAAGCCCAGTGGCTTGGAACTGCTTTATTTTTCCTTTCTCTTGTGGTAGGGACCCACTTCTGTCACCTGCACCCTCGTTACTCAGACTCTGCTGTAGGTCTAGGCAGACCCTTTTGCCACAGTTTAAAGCTGTTCATTTACTTTGAGGCACATTCTGATGGTGACAGGTTTATATTAGTTTATTTTCTTGGGCTTTATTTTGTTCTCTGGCTGGATCTCTGAATTAGAGATCTTAGAGCAGTGCAAACAGGCAAATATTGAATAGCTGCTTGTTGTATTTGATGAATACGGAATCCAAATGAGCACTGCTAATTAATGCCTCTAACCTTGTGAACTCTCACTTTGTGCACGCAGGTTTGGGAGGCATTTATCAGTGGGCAACACTGGTCACCGAGCAGCCTGAGCTGGGCAGAAACTGAACTTGAGATCTTTACATCTCCCCAGAGTGGTTTGGCTCAGCAAATCCAGGAGCTGGGGGAGGGGTGAGGTGAAGGTGAATTTTAATTGTGTCTTTATTTGCCCTCCTCATTCTTTTGCCATTCCTTTCTAAACAGATGGGAACCATCCCGAGACACGATTTTTATCAGCATCTTCTTGTGATTTTAAAAGAGGCAGAGTTAAAATCCTGGTCCTCCTAGAGCACCGTCATCTGTGCTTTCCCAACTCATCCATACAGTCACCTCTGGAGGTAGATAAAGCAAACACTTCCTTTGGAGAGAGCAGGGAACTGAGGCACACAGAGATACAAGTGGCTTATGCAAGGCAGCCTACCCGATCGTAGCTGTGTAAGGACTGAAATTTGTCTTCGGTTTTGTTGAGAGCCCTTTCCCCTGTCCTGGGGATTGTTCCCTCGCACAAGGAAAATGTGGTCCTGTGCGTGTGTGCCTGCTTGCCCCCATACTTCATTTATCGTTTGGCGGCTTCATAGGCCTCGGGAAGCTCAACCACAGATCTTGGAAGCCATGGCCCCTGGTTAAGGGTTATTGCCCCTGAGTTGCTGAGGACTAAGTAGACCGACATCTCACTGTTCAGTGACCTTTTTCCTGCTGTTATGTAAGCTCCTGCTGGCACATTTGAATCAGAAACTTTCGGAGCAAAGGAGGGGGAAAAAAACACCTGCCACCTTCTGGAGGTTTTGTTTTTTTTATGTGCGGTTGCCCCAGCCTTCTTGCCAGTCAGTTAGCCAGCTTTCTGAGATGACAGGCCATTGCATTCGTAAGGCACTCCAAGCGCTTCACGGTGCTTGCTCATGGGCTCTCTCTGTGGCCGTGCAGGAGACGGACATCGTCCAGATGACATAAGTGAAAACCAGCTGGAAGGCTGAGGGTCAGGTTGATAACAATATAGGGTTTAGATTCCCAGCTGATTGTTTCTCTGTGGTTTATGCATATGTGCAGGTGCTTATTTTAGTGTTAAGGCTGGAATATTTTGTGGGTTTGTAACATTTTTAAATGAGAGAATGTCTGAGTATTAGCTCCAGAGTTTTTAGATAGGAGGGACTTAGGCGTAGCAATCTGGTGAGAAGGGGACTTAGTTCTGCAGAGCAGGCTTACTGTTTTTGCTAACATTGTTTGTTTATTTAGGATGGCTTTCAGGGACTTTTAGAAGTACAGTGGGAGTCCTGAGGCCATCCCCTTGCCACCTCTTGATGCTGTAACTTTATGTTTACCACATTAGGGTGGCCATACTGTTCCTCATTCTAGTTGGGGCGACTTTGAGAGTGAAAAGCAATGCTCATGTTGAAACAGTCCCAGGCAAACCGAGATGGGTGGGGTGTGTGGTCATCTTAGCCATAAGGCCAGAACTCTAGCACATGTCCCCTTGACTGTTGTGATCAGGAATTGGGATTGTGGCACAGTGCATTACGTAACATTTAACCTGTGCGGGAATGAAACATTCCCATTCATGTTTGAGATGAGAGAGTACAGACTCTTGGTTGGGTTCAGGTGTTGAGTCAGGTGTAGAGCTGAGAGTAATAGTATGTTTTTAAAAAAAAAAAAAAAAAAACGACTAGGGGCGCCTGGGTGGCTCAGTGGGTTAAAGCCTCTGCCTTCGGCTCGGGTCATGATCCCAGGTCCTGGGATCGAGCCCCACATCAGGCTCTCTGCTCAGCAGGGAGCCTGCTTCCTCCTCTCTCTCTGCCTGCCTCTCCACCTGCTTGCGATCTCTGTCTGTCAAATAAATAAATAAATAAAATCTTTAAAAAAAAAAACAAACGACTAATGTTTATAAAGTACTTTACAGTGTGCTTCCATGGTTATTGAGTTTTGACCTTCACAATAGCTGTGCTAGGTAGGTGGGGCTTTATTATCTCTATCAATAAGAAAACAGACACAGAAGGGCGCTTGGGTGGCTCAGTCAGTTAAGCAGTTGACTTTTGATTTTAGTTCATGTCATGATCTCAGAGTCCTGGGATCAAGCCCCACATTGGGCTTCCCACTCAGCAGGGAGTCTGCTTGGAAATTCTCTCCCTTTTCCTCTGCCCCTCCCCCTACTTGTACACACACTCTCTCAAATAAATAAATAAATCTTAAAAAAAAATAGAACCAACACAGAGATTTTTATTTTTATTTATTTATATTTTATTATTATTTTTTAAAGATTGTATTTATTTATGACAGAGAGCTAGCAAGACAGGGAACATAAGCAGGAGGCGCTGGAGAGGAAGCCTGATATGAGGCTTGATCCCAGGATCATGACCTGAGCTGAAGGCAGATGCTTAACAACTAAGCCACCCAGGTCTCCCATCACAGAGATTTTTAAATGAATTTCCAATGTCACATAGAAGGGAGGTGGCAGAAATGGACTTGAACCCTGGATTTTCAGCCTCCAGTGTCTTGTATTTCCCATTTGTATTCTTCTGTCAATGTTCTCTAGTCCTTGGATGGGAATGTTTTCTTGCTAGTGTGACAAGATATTATGGAATCCTTGGGGAATGTGGCAACATGAACAGGTTTCGTGTGACCTGGATATCCCTTGAGTAACATGTCTGTCAAATTTTCTTCCTGTCTTGTTTGTTAAAACAGCTTATGGTCCACAGTTTACCTTTTTGTATTTTAAATATAAAGAAAAAATTAATGTCATGGTGTTAGGATTTTTATCTTATTTATAAAATGCTGGTCCATTGCTCCTTGAAATTTTTTTCCTTTTCCTAAAATTCTGTTGAAAAGCCACTCTGTTGACATGTTTAGGTGAAACACGGAAACAGAATGTCAAAGGAGATGTTCAGGTTGGCAGATACAACTTTGACTGTTAAGAGATTTTAATTGGGAGTGGCAGCCGTACTTTTAATTGAGAGGATAGATTAAAAACAACCTATGAGGGGTCCCTGGGTGGCTCAGTCGGTTAAATCGGTTAAATTAACTCAGGAGGTTAAGTGTCCGACTCTTGATTGCAGGTCTTGATCTCAGGGTCCTGAGTTCAAGCCTTTTGTTGGGCTCCATGCTGGGTCTGGAGCCTACTTTAAAAAAAAAAAAAAAAAAGTGACCTAAGGGATTTCTTTTTCAAAAGTATTTTCTTTCTTAAGGATTGAAAACAAAAATTTCCCTTTTTCTAACCAGCTCTTCCTTTTATCCCTGGTATGGGCTTTATTTTAGTCATCGTTTTTATAAATTAACTTTCAGGGCTTTCAGTTACTTTGATTGGGAGCCATGGACAACAGCAAATGCATTTTCTGTCCTACTCATTTTGTTTGGTGCCAAAGAAATGATGGCTCCTTTTCCTCCCTTGTTAGAATGGAGGACATGGTAAGAGAGGGTTCAAGTTCTAGCTCAGTGCTTTCAAGCTTAAAAAAGACAACACCGCCTAGTAAGCAATAGCTTTAACATCATGACCCAGTTTACACACACACACACCCACACACACGAGTATAATTACTCATGTAATTATAATTAATATAATTTATATTTTTATTTTATATTGTATTATATTATATTTATATATATAATATTATATTATATTTATATTGTATATTTTCTATTCCTTTCCATTCAGCAGTTGTTTGAGCAAAATTGGTTTTCTGGACCTACTAGTAGATGGCCTTCTATACTTTCGAAGAACAAAATTCTAGTAATTGTCCTTAAAAATGCAGCCTTAAAGAACTCCTTATCCTTTATCAGTTGCTTCCCTGTTCCCCATCCTTCCGCAGCCACTCATCTGCTTTCCATCTCTACGGATTTGCCACTTCTGGACTTTTCATATAAATGGAATCCCACAATATCTGGTCTTTTGTGACCGGTTTCTTTTCACTCAGCATGATCTTTTCAAGGTTCATCCATGTTGTAACAGGAATGAAGGTGGCTCCTGTTGGTTGAGTCCTGTCCCATCGTATGGTGCAGGGAGGACTGTACATGAGCCTTCTGCCTCCCTCTGGAGCTCCCTGCCGCCCTCCGACCTGCAGTTGGCATTGGGTGTTCTCGAACAAGCACGACCCCAGCTTCAGTGTGGAGTCACGGTCCCTTCTGCCTTCTGTGCACTGCTCTTCACCCAGCTGCTCACCTTCTCATTCAGGCCACAGCTGCACAATTTACTCCTCCAAGAAGCCTTTCCTGACTACACCATTCTCACTGTATTCAGATCCATAACCTGACCGTGCAGCTGCACTTTCTTTGCGTCTCACTGGCATCTGAAATTGTCCACTGCACGTACTTTATGGTGCATCTCTCCCACCAAAATACTCTGGGCAAGCTGTGACTTTGCTTACAGCAGAGCCTTGTTTGTAGGAGGAGATCAATAAATAGTTGTTGAAAGAATAAATGAAAATTATTTTGTTTAACGTCAAAGACTTTGAAAGGTTTGAGGCAGGGAAGTGATGTGATTTATTTTACATTTTTAAAAAGAACATTCTGGCTGCTGTGAGGAATTGAATTTTAGGACAACCAAAGAAAGAAAAAAAGGAAAAATAAGCAGTCTTAGAATGGTCTAGGCAACAAGCTTAATTATTTGCTGTGTTTAATATCAGTTCCAGCTAGGACTTAATTATCAAATGAGAAATTTTACCCACCCCTGCCATGGCTGAAAACTATTAAAATGACTGGTTCAGAAGTAAATTGTTTCATACCCCTTCTGTATCTCACAATCTATAATAATTTTCTTACTGGTCTCCCCTCCCCCTTTTTAAAGATTTTATTTATTTATTTGACAGAGATCACAAGTGGAGAGGCAGGCAGAAGGAGATAGAGGTGGAAGCAGGCTCCCTGCTGAGCAGAGAGCCTGATCCGGGGAGATCCTGGGACCCTGTGATCATGACCTGAGCTGAAAGCAGAGGCTTTAACCCACTGAGCCACCCAGGTGCCCCCTTACCAGTCCCCTTTTAATTAAAAATACTTCTGCTTTACTTTAAATTACATATAAAATCCCCCCTCCCCCGCTAGGTTGTATAGAACCCCATTCTCAGCCATGCAAAGTATCTTATAAAATGGTTGCTTTGCCCCAGTCTCTGGCACCAGGTCACCCATCCGTGGTCAGGTCCTCTGCGGTGTTGCCTCACACCCTCTAGTGGATGAAGGGCTGGTAAATGCTGTGGCATCTGGTGTTTGAGCATTTTGCTCAAACCATGTAATTAGCTTCAGACTCACTCTTGCATTTTAGATCATTTCCTTCTACAAATAGTTAGTAAGCCTTTTCCTTTTGGAAAAGACCATTTCATTTCATCTGCTGCTGTCTGCCATGTGTCTGAATAACTTGCCTATTCTGCTATTTCTTGATTTACCAATTTTAGACACTATATTTTGGCTTCCTACTGTTGGAGATGAGATATTAACAGTTTTCTAGACACTGTCTCCTTTCTAATAAAGTCAGTTTAAAACAAACCATGTTTATTACTAAATTATGGTTATATAATATTTATATTATTATGACTAAGTATAGCTGAATCATATATTCACTTTCTTATATACTTTTCCATTTTCCCTGGAGTTATTAAATATATATATGGATATATATAGAAAATAATAAGTAGATAAACAAATAAATTTAGTAATCACTTAAAAGCACAATTGAGATGTAATTTCTGTACCATAAAAGTCATTCAATGTAGGTAAACTTATTCAGTGAGCTTATAAAATTTATAGAGTGGTGCCACCATCACCACAATTTGGTTTTAGAATATTTCCATAACACACCTCCCCACCCCACCCGCCCAGATTTTCTTGAATTTTTTTTCAATTCCCACTCTTACCCCAAGCAGAATCTGCTGATCTGTTTTCTGACTCTGTTTTTCCTGGATATTTTATGTAAATGGGATCATATGATATGTATGGAGTCTTTCGTGTGTGACGTCTGTCATTTAGCGTAATGTTTTTCAGGTTCATCCATGTTGTTGTACGCCTCGCTATGTCATTACTCTTTGTTGCTGAAGAGTGTTCTTTTCTATGGATGTATGCCATTTCGTTAATCCATTTACCAGTTGATAGATAATTTGGATCATTTTCAGTTTGGCCTTTATGAATAATGCTGTTATGAACATTTGCATTGAAGTCTTTGTGTGGGTATATCTTTTAATTTCTCTTGGGCAGATTTCTAGGAGTGGAATTGCTGGGTTTTATGGTAAGCTCGTGTGTCAGAAACTATCACACTATTTTCCAAAGTGGCTTGGTTTTTATCCTTTTTTATTAAACAGAGTATGTGTTGGTAGCTCATTTGGTTTTGGTTTGCATTTCTTTATACTGAAAGATGTAGAGTTGCCTTTTTGGGGGGGCTTATTAGCCATTTGTATGTTTTCTTTGTTGAGATATCTGTTTAAGTCTTTCACTTTGCCCACTTTTTACTTGGTTCGTTTGTCCTCTTATTGAATAATAAGAGTTCTTTATATATTCTGGGTACAAGTTCTTTGTCACATTTACAATTTGCAGATTTTTTTTTTCTCAGTTATGAGATTTTGCAAGACAAATCTGTCCCCTCTCCCTAATCAAACAAAACTATATTTTCATCCTTTTTTACTAAATTTGGATAACCTCTATGTAACTATCCTGGGAAAGAGACTAGAAACAGGCATTCGACTATCTTTGTTCAGTACTGGAGATGGCTCCCCCAAAAGACTGGTAGGTTTTTAGTGGTTTTGTGTTTGGCTGACACCATTAGTCGATGGCATGTTTAGGTAAGAAAGTTCTTCAGGCAGTGAAGAGCAGTTATGCTGATTTCTACTTGTCCTAAGAGATGTAATGTGGTAGAGGATCAGCCACAGTCATTGACTTTTCTTTATTTAACCAAGGCACTGTAGCTTCCGTAAGGCTATTTCATGGAAATTCCTCTGGACACAAACATACACACACCTGCACAAACCACACCCTGGCTTTGGATTTTAAAAATCAGTGTTGCCCTTGCTTGTATGACTTTGGGCAAGTACTTTCCTTCTCTGAGCCTCAGTTTCTTGATCTATAAAATAGAAATAGTATCTACTATGAAAGGTTGTTTTGCAATTAGAGGTAACATACATAAATTTCCCAGCATACGATAGGGTCATTAAGTCATTTTTCTCTTTAATTATATGGAAACGGGGCCTTAGGGAAGCTTTATAAGGAGATATTTAGTTTCTGTAGGCTTTGAATTTACCATGTGAGATGACTTAAATCTGTAGATTTGAAATTTCTAGCCCAGGAGCATCGCTTTACCATATTTCCAAAAATAATATGCTTGGGTGTGGGGAATGAAACCTGTACCAGTTTATTTACATAACTCATTATGGGTCTTGGCAGCATCAGTAGAAAGAGGGAGTGGAGTCAGTTTTGAGATTGTTAGGACTTGGACAGAGTCTGGCCAAACTGTGCCGTTCGAGGCTCTCTACAGCCATAGTGCTCCTTGTTAGTCCTTCCACGTGTTTCTTCTACTGTGCATGGCTCTTCAGAGCCCTTCAGATCTCGGTCCTGGATATTTATTTCTTCCTAGTGCCTTTTGCTTGAAATATTCCTCCTGTTCCCAGCGGAACCCTAAGTATCCTTCAGGAACCCCCGCCATAACTTAACCTGCTGTATGAGACCTTTGCTTACTGCCTCTACTCATTTGAACTCACTTAGCACTTCATATGCATAGCATTTCCATAAGTGATAGAGCCAGTGAGTTTGGTAGATTTATGAAGACCATGAGCAAAATCTAACTTCTGTAAGGCTCAGTGTTGTCATCGGTGAAAGTGAGGAGGACAGTACTTACTTTTGTAAGCATTACATTGGTAAAATTTCCATGTCAGAAGTGACTTAATAGCTGACGTGATATTTCACTGCTTCTACCTTCTGCTTTTCCTGTAGTCTAGAAAGTCTCCTCTCATCTCTGGGCCCAAGTTTTTTCTTCTTCCTTTAAGAAGTCTTTTGGCTCTAATGGGTTTGACTTTGTGGTTCTTGACAGTATCATGCTTCCTAATGAAAATAGTGGGGGTTTTTATCACTTAACTTCCTACCTCTGAATTCAGCGGGGCTGCTCTAGATCTGGGGATGGATGAGTAACTCAAACAGAAGCACAGAAAGGATGGCTGGCTTTCTTCTCATCCCTCTTCTGTATGTGGTTTCTTTGTCACATCCTGTCTTTTATTCCGTGGCTTGACTTCTTCCCCCAGCTTTGCCAGTTTTCACTCAGTTTGGATTTGCTGTGATTTTAGGCTGTCAGAGCAGTTTGTACTCGTCTCTTGACGCAAATCCTTACTATTTTGTAAATGGATGCATCATAACTTCACTGGTTGGCTTTCCAGTAGATTGGCCTAACCTTTATGGGCATTTGATTTGTGTTGTAATGAGAAGTTTAATATGGCCTTCGAAAAGATTTATCTGACTAAGGATTTTTAATCACTGGGACTACTTATATAGGAAAACTCTAGAATTTTCTTTATTTGCAGTTTTCAAAATCAGGTGATTCATCTCTTTAGACTTGTTCAGGGCGGCCACGTAGTTAGTAGACATAAGTGGCAGATAGCCATAAGCACACCTGGCTGCCATTTCGTGAGTTACTTTTAAGAAACATGATCGATCTCTTCAACGTTGTCCTTCAACAGACAGCCACTGGCAGGTGATTTAGAATGAAACCAGCTAGTTAAGTGTAAGATAAAGCAAAAGGCCTCATAGTTGGTGGCCAAAACGTGTTTCAGTTATAGATAAAATATTTTTATTTTCTTGATAGCATTAGTGTATGCCATTATACTGAGCTGATTTAGGGTTGATTTAGAAAGGCAGGGGGAATACAACAGATGATTTAAGGTCTTTGTGTTAGAAAACGTGGTGCCACCAGAAGATAATTTCAGTAAATTCAGTGTAATCGTACATTTAAACGAAGGCTCAGCTCTGATTTCACTGGAGTATCATTATTCTGCTTAGCTGTTTCATTGCTGAAAAGTCTTCAGTGGCTACTCTGGGACATCCGTGGTATGGCCCCAGTCTTTATCCTTCTGTGTCTTGTAAGGTTCTCTGTGTTCTAGCCACACTATAGGTTGGGGTGGTATAGTTTTGAAATCAGATAAGGGTTTTAATTCTAATTTCTTTTTTATGATCTTTTGCATGTTTAGATACTGGCCATCCTTACCATCATTTAAATCCCACTTCAGATGCTGTCTGTTTCAGGAAGTCTTTGCTGCTGAACTCCCAAGGCACAGAATTTCCACTTTATAATGGCACTTTATCACTGCATAGTATTTTATGTTGGCCCATACTGTTCTGTGAGAGCAAGGATCCTATCATACTTCTTGATATTCTTAAATACTTTGCTCAGAGTAAGTACTCAGTAAGAATTTGGTAAAGGGATCAATTAAAAAGTAAACTTATCTCTAGCCTTCTTGAAATACGGAGACTACTCTGTGGGGATTTCTTCCTGTGGAAGATTTAAAAAAAAAAAAAAAAACTTTGTTCAGGCTTTCATTGGGTTTTTTTGCTTTTGCCTTGCCAGAACTATATAAAAAATTAATACTTAAGAAGGTTGATATCTGATCTTCAGCAAGAGAGAGTGCCCTCACAAGTTTAATGGGTTTCGTCAAGTGGATATTAAATGTAAATCTGCCATTTTGTGGAGCCACACAAGGCTCTTAAACCACTCAATAAACATCATTATTGAATTAGTAGAACTTTTCAACAAGGGCCTGCCTGTGTATCTCCTATTATTAGGATCTTTCATTGTTCCTTAGAGTGTCTTTAGCCTGTGCTCTCAGAAGCTTTGGGGTATCATGTGGATCCTAGAATCATCTAAGCTAAAGGTGCTTCTAGCTCCTTAATTCTGTTATTTTGTCATTGGTGTAGGGAGCTCATGCACTCATTTTAATGGTTGTGTCTAAATTTTAGACTCGCAAGTAGGAGTCCCCAGAAAAAGAGAGCTAACCTGTGTTGAACACTGATTATGTGCCAAATCCTGTATCAAGCATTTAGCAAGTATTATTTTATTCCTCCCCTTTGCAGGTGAGGAAACCAAGGCTCAAAGAGATTTAAGTCCTTGCCCAAGACTGTGTAGCTAATAATTAGTGAAGTTGGGTTTTATTTTTAGTTTTAGTTTTTATAAGTTGGGGGAGAGGGAGAGAGGGAAACTTAAAGGCACCAGTTCGATCTCACAACCCTGAGATCATGACCTGAGCTGAAATCAAAGAGTCATATGCCTAACCGACTAAGCCGCCCAGGCACTCCTGAAGGTTTTTTGTTGTTGTTGTCATTTTATTTATTTATTTATTTGAGAGAGAGAGCACACGGGAGAGCACAAGCAGGGGGGAAAGGGAGAAGCAGGCTCCCCACTGAGCAGAGAGCCCAGTGTCGGGCTCCATGGGATCAGGACACAAACCAAAAGCAGACACCCAACTGACTGAGCCACCCAGGTGCCCCCTAAAATTTGAGTTTTAAATCTGAACGTTAGATTGGAACGTTGATGATACTTCTACCAAAAGAGCACGTCTTTTCCTTATTTACTTTTTTTTTTTTCAAGATTTTATTTATTTGACACAGAGAGAGACAATGAGAGCAAGAACCTAAGCAGGGGGCGGGGTGGGAGAGGAAAGCAGGCTTTCCACCGAGCAGGGAGCCCGGTGTGGGTCTCAGTCCTAGGACCTGGGGATCATGACTTGAGCCAAAGGCAGACACTTAATGACTGAGCCACCCAGGAGCCAGCCCCTCCTTACTTACTTTTAATTAAATATGTGTTCTGGGGTGCCTGGATGGCTCAGTGGGTTAAGTGTCTGCCTTCAGTACCTGGGATCCAGTCCTGCGTCAGGCTTCTTGCTCAGCGGGGAGTCTGCTTCTCCCTCTCCCTCTGTAATCTGTGGCCTTTCTTGCTTGCTCTCAAATAAATGAGTAAAATCTTTAAAAAAAAATGTTTGTGTGTGTTTTAAAGATTTTATTCATTTATTTGACAGACAGAGATCACAAGTAGGCAGAGAGGCAGGCAGAGAGAGAGAGGGGGAAGCAGGCTCCCTGCTGAGCAGAGAGTCCGATGTGAGGCTTGATTTCAGGACCCTGGGATCATGACCTGAGCCGAAGGCAGAGACTTTAACCCACTGAGCCACCCAGGCACCCCATATGTGTGTGTTTTTTTACATCTTACTTGCATGTTTGATTTTTCTTTAGTTGGTAGTGAATGTTATTTCCTTTCTGGTTCCCCTCCCCAGCCTACACTGAAGGGGTAATAATTCTGTATTATATTCCTCTAGTCCTGTGGAGTTTACAGATCACTTTCCTGTCCATTTTCATTTGATCTTGGTGAGCCCCATTGAGATCTACATGTGGGCAGGGGTCGGGGGAGGGCAGGGTTTTAATCTCCTTTGGCAGATGAGGAAATTCGATGTCCGGCTTTGTGAGAGATTTTCCAAGGGTGGTAATAAGTGGCACAGGGAGAAGAACATAGCTTTTTTTGAAGAGGCACACTGCCCTCCAGACTAAACTCCGTAGCAGTACCTTCTTTTTCTAATGAAGTCGGTGGACGCAATCTATGAAAAATGTGAGTGCGGCAGTCCTGGTAGCAAAGATTTGTTTGGAGGACTTGGAGCCTCACCCTCTGAGCATCCTTTTGACCCTGAAGCCCCCTCAGCTGATTGGAACACTCTTTGGAGACCACTGCGGAATAATCAAAGAACCTTAGTGTCAAGCAGACCTGAGCTCTGAGTTTTAGTTACTGCCTTATGTTTCCCCCTCGCTTTCGGGTGCTCGTTTGTAAAGTGGGCGTGCTTCTGTAGGATTGCTGATGCATGTTAACCAACAAGCATGCCGGAGCCTAGCTCAGTGGCCGCTGGGCTTCTCTGAAGGAGCCATCAGCCTATCAGGAGGTCGAAGTCAGCTGCTCAGCATGTGCGGGGCTCCTGCTGGAGAGAGTGGGGAGCTTGTCACTGAGGCTGCGCTCCCAGAACTTACAGCGCTGTACTTTGCACTTGACTGAAGGTTCACACATCACTTTTATCAATCTTTGAGGACAGGAATGGACAGACACGTTTTGCAAAGGATCGGTGTGCAGATATTTTGGGCTTTGGGGGCCATTGGGCCTCTGTCACAGCTGTTCAGCTCTGCTGCTGTGGTGTGTGAGCAGCTGTAGATAGCATGGGGATGAATGGCCGTGGCTGTGTTCTAATAAAACTTTATTCGAGGGCACTGAATTTCATGGAATTTCCACATGTCATGAAATAAGCTTCTCTGGATTTTTTTCCCCAACCATTTTAAAAAAATGTAAAAACTATCTCAGCTCATGGTCCATGTGCAGGTTGTACAAAAGCAAGTGATGAGCTGGATCTGGTCCGTAGACCATAGCTTGCTGACTCCTTATTTAGATATTGCTTGTTGACAGTGTGGTTTTTAACCCTGTGAAGAGTAATTTAATTTAAAAAATGATTTCTATTAAGAAAGTAGTGATATTATAAAAGGCTTTATCTCACAGTAGAAAAAGGATTTGTTTCTCTCTGTTTCCTTTCAAGAATTATTACATGTTTTAGGTTCTTTACCCTCTATGAAGTGGTTAAAATGCAGCTGTCCTTGTCCTGGGTAATGCTTACATGAAGAAGTTTCTGAGTAAAGACTGTATAGTGTAGTGGAGAGACCATGCGTCATGAGGGAGTCAGGAAACTTGGCCTTTTCACTAATTTTGACTTTGCATATGTCACTTTGCTTCTTTGGGCCCTTCAGTTTCCTCCTAGAAATAAGGAAGTTCGAGATGATAATATTTGAGATCCTGGCAACTCTGACGTGCTTTTATTCTGTTCTTAGTTCTTAGTTGTCTGGAATGGTGCTGTTAAACAGTTTTCATCTATAGACGCTCTTAAGTACTTCACCAGTTAGTGTTTTTTTTTTTTTTTTTTTTTTTAAATTCTTTCACATTTATTGGGTTTCACATTGTGTTGGGGACTATTTACAATAGCAGTTTATTCTTGCTGTGCTGATGCTGGATCCATTTCTGAAGTGAATGGCAGCCATGATTGAAGTTCCACATACGTTCTCTTAAAGGCCGCTCACTTCGTGTTCTGCCAGCCTGCAAGAAAGCTCACCTGTTTGGTGATAAGTTTTGGTTACAAAATGAGGGGGGACTTGGGAAATCAGAAGAAGAAAAGGGCTGTCCTGATTATATAGGAGGCTTAGGAAAATTTTGCAACTGGAAGCCCTGTCCTCAAGTCTGAGCTACACTCAGAGGAGTTTAGGCTCTCCTGGGGTTGGAGGAGAAAAGGGAGAGAGCCCCGGAGCAAGTGGCTATATCTGTTTTTGTCAACAGAGGGCACCCAGAGCAAAGCAAGTGCTCTGTGACATAGGAAGGCTGCTGCGCCTGGCTCCCCAGGCAGGCACCAGGCAACATGCGGTGGACTCACGGTGCTGGACTCACCGTGCGACTGTCTCTTGCAGTTTGTTTGGTCTGTGCCCACATTCTCAGACGTTTTGTCCCACACCGAAGTCAGATATCTTATTTTATTATCATTATTATTATTTAAAGGAGGCTCCATGCCCAGGGTGGAGCCCAGTGCGGTACTTGAACTCAAGACACTGAGATCAGGATCTGAGCTAATACCAGTGTCAGATGCTTAACCGACTGAGCCACCCAGATGCCCCTATTTAAATTCATTAAAAGAAAAAAATCCCTGAAATCTTTTAACTTAAAAAATGTTTTTTAAAGATTTCATTTATTTATTTGACAGAGAAAGCACAAGTAGGGGCAACAGCAGGCAGAAGGAGAGGGAGAAGCAGGCTCCTTTCTGAGCAGGGAGCCTGATACAAGGCTGGATCCCAGGATCCCGGTATCATGACCTGAGCTGAAGGCGGATGCTTAACTGACTGAGCCACCCAGGCGCCCCTAAAATCATTTTTTAAAAGTAATACACGTTCTTTGAAGAAAGTTGAGAAAATACAGGAGACCAAAAGAATAAAATAAAAATGGCTTTAAATATATTTAACTTCAGGGCACATCAATGGCCTGATTTTTATTATTGCCTTTTGGGCACCGAGGCTGATGTGCTGGATGACAACAGGAAACAGCGGGCACACACGGCTTCTGTAAATAAGTTATTATTTATTGAGTACCTTCTGGGTGCCAGGCAGCATATTAATCACTTACATAGAGCTTCCCATTTAGCTTTGATAGTAACTGCGTGCACTAGACGCGTCACGTAGTGTTTTGACTATTTTACAGAAGTGGCAGCTGAGAGTGGGCAGAGTCACTCGTCAAGTACTTTGGAACCCAGATGTGTTGAAACTCCCAAACCTGTGCTGCTTTAGTGTCATTTACCTTCATTCCTTTCCATGGCACTGTAGGTCATGAGCCACTGCTCGTGTGGCTCATGTGGTGTGGGGGCGATTTTACAATGTCTGTGGGGACAGAGAAACGAGATGTGGAAGAAGGGACACGAAAGGCAAGACAGAGCAGGGGTAGACTTTGAGACCCAAGCAAAGCTGCCCTCCGGCCCAGTTATCTTGGGAAAGGGGTCGGCCGAGCAGCGGAGCACGGCATGGAATAGCGACATGAGCAGTTGACCGGAAGGACGAGGGCGGGCGTGTGGAAACCAGGGACGGCCAGGGAGCCCGTCTCCCCCATCACATTTCCCTTCCTGAGGAAGTTGTAATTCCTTCGAGGCATTTTAAAACGGCTTTGTTGAATGTAATTCGATACTATGCAATTCATCCATTTAAAGTATACAGTTCTGTGGCTTTAGTATAGTCACAGTTGTTCAGCCGTCACCACGGTCAACTGCAGAACATTCTCGTCATTCCAAAAAAAAAAAACCCCAAAACTGTGGATCCCAAGTCCTCATTTCCCAGTTCCTTTAGGCCCTTCTGCTTCATGCTGTAGGCGGCCACTAGTCTAGTTTCTGTCTCCGCTGATTTGCCCGATCTGGATACTTCCTAGAAAATGGACCTTGTGATACGTGACCCGTTTGTGTCCGGCTTCTTTCAGCGGGGGCATGCGCCACGCGCCAGTAGTACTTCCTTCTTTGCTGTTGTTAGATAACATCCCTTGGGGTGCACACCCCACTTCTGATTCACGCTTTTATGTTGGGAAGGGAAAGGTAAAGAGAACGGGAAAGAAAATGAGAATTCTTCCTCCTAATAGAAAATGAAGGGAATGGGCGGCTGCCTGCAAAGCCAGGCTGTCTGGCGCTCTAGAGGAACTGTGAGCGGAGGCACAGGTACGTGGATGCCTGGCGGCTCCAGGAGTCGATGGTGGCAGGGCGGCGGCTCTTCTGACCTGAGCACGTGCAGCGCTTGGGAGCTCATTGTGTTGCTCTCTGCGCCAGCCCATGCCCCTGCTCCCTACAATGCCTCCTGTGGAACCTGAGAGGCCTTCGCCGATCTAATCTGGGTACATGTCCCTCGGTTGCGGCAGCTCCGTGTCTCCAGAGAGCCCTCTCTCAAGAGCTGCCGGTTTGTTGAGTGCTGGCAGTTGCAAGATTATTTCTGACCACACGATTTGTCCGGTGGAGAGTACACCCGGCGTCCAGGTCCTGATCTATTGGCCAGAAATAGCAACTGCCATTCCTGTGTGTCCTTCTCAGCATCCTCTCTGGCGGGCTCTGTGTGCCGGCAAACCACGTGCCCTTGCAGGTGCCAGGTGACTTCGCCGTTGTCCCGTCGCTTTCCATTGCCTTCTTTCCCACCTTACTGATCAGGGAACAGAGAGTCCTGACGGGACTTCAGGGGCCAGGACTGTAAATCCCAAAACCTTGTCGTTTGTGTTCCAGAAAGGTTGTAGCCGGCTTTCTCCTCTGCCTGAACTTCCAGTCTAGTTGAGAGAGGAAACTGTCATTGCTTGAGAGTACATTGTCATACCCCAGCTCTCCTGTGGCCTGTCTGCCATGACACGGGAACACAAGTGCAGGGTAGGGAGCATCAGCTTGGCCCTCAGTCCCCTTGAATGTCAGAGCTGGGTGTCGTCGCATCGCTCTCTTCTGCTGTCGGGGAAACCGAGTCTCAGAGAAGTTGACTACACAAGGCTGTGGTCCCATGGGCTTAGAGCTCTGGCTGGTGGTGGAGCTGGGTCTGTGGTACAGAACCTTTGTTCTCAGGCTGGTGCCTTTCCCCTTCACGTGGCGTAGTTTCCTGATGGCCGTGTGCTGTCATGACCAAGGAGTGGCCTAGCCCTGCCCTGGTCCATCAGCAGTGCACATTTTACGGGTGTGTGTGTGTGTGTGTGTGTAAGAGAGAGAGAGACAGCTTGACAGATTGGGATTGTGAGGATGAAAATTTGTCAAGTAAGAAAGAGCAAGAGCACTGGATTGTGAGTTTGGGTGCCGCTGGCTGATGGAACGCAGTCCCTTCTGGCCCTCCCCGACGCAGCTTTGCAGTGACAAGTCATGTTTTTGATGATAGGATTGTCATTTTTCAAGAGCCCCTGTGTCTATTTGCTAAAAAAATGTATGTGCTGCCGCACCAAGCCCAACAAGCAGTCATCTTGTCGTGTCTGTCTGAAGGTGCTGGCTCGTGGCTGCCAGCTCCATGCTCCGTGTCATTTTTTCCCTGGTGTGTCGTGAAGAGAACCGACCCACAGTTCTTCTCCCCCAGTGCATGGCCCTGCTCTCCTTCCCCTCGCTCTTGGTTGGCGCATGGAGCTCCGCGTGCGCCTCACGTTCCGGCACCCCTGCCCTGTGACGCGGACAGATTTCTGCAGCGTGACCCCAGCTGCTGGCAATAGCCTTAAAAGCAGCCCGTTCTTAGAGGAACGCAAGCTCTGGGCAGTACTTCCCTTCGTCCCCATCGTGTCCTGTCTGTCCTGTCCTCCCTCACCAGCCTGAACTGCTGTGCAGGGATAGGTGGTGTCCTTCGCTCTTCAAGACCCCAGCGCCTGGCACGTTGCGCAGTAGATGGTCGTTAAATAGCCTTTGGCATCTTGGTGCTGTTTACCAGTCTCCGGTGGGGCGGGCGGGGTAAAGGTGCAGGGACGCTAATACACTTGTCATTTGGCGCTGTTACTTCTTCTTAGAAGTTGCTTTATGGTCTTCAGGAATAATTTATAGTGATGGCTACTATTTATTGAATGCTGACGGTGCAGCCAATCCTGTGTGCAGTACCACCCCCCCCCCCCCGCCCCGCCCCAGTTCCCGACCATTCTTAGCAGCCTTCCCTCTGTGGTAGGTGGTGAAAGCCCAGTCTGGCAGATGAAGGCACTGAGCTCTGAAGAGGTTTAGGTCACAGAGCTGGAAAGCGGTGGAATAGGTATTTGAACCTGGGCCTGCCTGACAATGGAGCCTGTTTTTAATAACCACGTGGCGTCTCCTTGAGTAGTTAATTTGCTGAGCATTCCTGAAAAAGAGAGCTGAGTCACTTATGTTCCCTGGGACTTAGAAATGAGACATCTGTGTTAGCAAAGGGCACTCGTAGCATAGTTTGGATTGGATTTGGCTTTGGGATTATAGAGCAGAAACAAAAGGGAGCCATAAGGAGCCTCTGTTACTTCCTGAAGCTGATTTGTTTTGGCCGCGTGTTGAGGAGTCTTTGCTCTTTGAGTCCACCGTGGGTCAGGTCATTCCTAGTCTGCACCTTTCCTGAGGGATGGGTCTGCCTGGCCATTCTGGATTGTTTGGGGTGGGCCTTGCCGTGGTTCCTGGGCTCACACTGAGGCAGGCTTGTATTGGTGCCTGGGCTGACTTATTTCTTCAAGGGTCTCCTGTTTCCATCCTTTATTAGGAGACCTCTCTGATTTTATTTTGATCCACCCTCTTGCTCCCTGACCCCCGTTTCAGTTACTGGGAGTTTAGAATTGAGCTGGTGACTTGTGGCTGTGTGTAGGAACACAGGGAATGCAGGTTTTGGTGGCTCTTCAGTGACCAGTCCTGTGGGGTCCCCGTGGAGTCTTGGGGATAGGACTGGCTCTCTGACTTCCTGCTCAGAACTGAAATATTTTGGTATACCCTTGAAATGAGAGAGAAACTTCTGAGGAAACAAGAGTTGTTGGGGCTGTAAGGTTTTGAGGAGACAGGCCCTTCCTGCACTCTTCCCTGGGGGAAAGAATATAGCCAAGATTGAAGGGCATTGCCTCAACCAATTCAGTTAAGTGGCCCCGTCCTAGATTAATAACTTGGGCAGACTTCCCAGTGGATTTGGCAAGGTATTGGGTTTCTCTCTCCCCCAACCCTCCCTTCTCTCTGCCCTGCACATGTGTGCTAACATAATTACAGAGAGGTTGCATCTTGCAATAAGATATCCTTTTTTAAAAGGAGGGCTGCCTCCTGAAGAGGATGGAGAGAAATTCAGGGGGAGGGAATGTGCTTGTGTAGTCTCGTCATGTTTTTGGAATGGCAGACTTGGAGAAAAATGGTACAGTGGAGGCCAGCAGGCTGGTTCCCGGCTGCAAGGGCTAGGGGGCAGGCAGGATGGTGGCGGTGTTGATTTCAAGCACCTAGAGCAGGAACGTTCCTTACTAATTTTGTGCTAGACCAACATTAAAACTGCCTTTTTGCACTGGCTCGCTCCTCCAGATTGTATTACTAAGAATCTGGTCATTAAAGAACAAGTGCTCTGTTGTTCATGAAGGTCAGAGGTTACAGTCTTCTGAGTTTGGTGGTCAAGTGTTCAGAAATATTTTACAGATTTAGTTGAAAACCTGAGCAGATGCTCCTGCTCTTGTTTACCCGTGGGGATCGGGTGACATTCTTCCCCACCCCTTGGGAAGCCGACCAATCACAGCAAGGAGTGGATTTCAGTGCCTCCCTGGCCTCCTCCCATAGGAGTCTGTCCAGCCCAGGCTCTCTGGAGCCTTGGCGGAGGCTGAGCACTTAACTCTTGGGTGTCTGAATCACGGGGAGCTGCTGACCTTGCAGTTAGCTTGTTCCCTAGTTCACGTGGGCTCTCTGAGCCCATATGATGTTAGGCTAAGCTTGCTTGTGCCCTCAAGAGAATATTCTAATGAGGCAAGGTGCAATGCACTGAGCTTGCAGAAGCTGATTTTAAGCCTTAATGCTGCCAGTAACCAGCGGTGTAACCTTGGGAAAGTTACTTTCCCTACTTGGACTTGATTGCCTTTCTGTTAAGTTGAGTGGAAAGGAAAGGGGGAGAGCAAACATATGTGACACAGCGATCTATGCCAGCCACCGGTGTTTCACGTATGGCTGTCCTGAGGTGTGCGGACAGACGTGCAGCCTACACCGCGTGCCTCTTCTGAAGCAGTTTGCATTTTACACTTTGCCGTCTGCAGGGCACATGCCATTCACCCGATTTTCTAGATGAGAAGAGTGAAGGCTAGGGAGGCTGTCCGACTTGCCCAAGGTCAAAGCTAGGAAGGCCCATCTGGCTCTAAAGCCCAGGCTTTCTTCCATTCCACTGGGCTGGCTAAAAAAGCCCTAGAAGTCCTTCCAGCATTTTCATTCTCTGCTCTGAAAGCTTTAACTCCTTAGTGGCTTTTAATCCTGTCCTGTGGAAGCCCAAGCATGGCTGTCTTCCCCTTCACAGCCCTGTCCCTAACACGACCCGAGTGACTTTGACAGTCTTGTCATCTCCTGAGTCATGAAGGAAGATGGCGCAGCCACCATTCTCCCGTTCCCGCCATAGAGAAGTGCGCGTCCTTTCTAGCCACCATCTCCTGCTCCCTACGTTCCCTGCGCATGCCCCCTCCCTCATGCACAGGCAGGTATTTCCTTTTCCTCTGTGGCTGGTGTTTATGGTTGTCGGGAAAGTATTTCTGATTTAAGGGACGGGTGCAATTTTGAAGAGAGTAAAAAAAGTAAAAGAACCAAAAAACCCCACATCCTTTACTTGAAGCTTTTCTGTGACATAGATACTGCAGTATTGGCTTTACTTCTACCAGGAACCCCTGACATCTGTCTCCCCACCCCCACCCCATGTTAGAAGCTCCCCCTTTCCAAGAGCTTTGTTTTTCATGATAGTCCCCGTAAATTCTCCTAGCCATCTGTTATAACAGGGACATCTTGCCCAGTGGAACACTTTGTGTTTCTCTCCCTGCAGGTTTTCCTTTAAAAGTCACAGAGAAAATAGCTCTCTTTAGGTGAGTTCTCATCGATATTCTGTTGCTACCAATTTAAAAGAAATTATAGTAGTGGCCCTAACATGTCAGATTTGCCAAGGAGGCATTTTCTGTCCTTTTTTCATGGGCTGAGAAGAAATGACAATAAACAGATCAATGAACAATTACAATTATTTAGACAGGCACTAACCTAAGTTTTGTATGTACATTATTTCTGATTTTCATAACAGCCCTGCATTTATAGACGAAGAAATAGCTATTGAAAGAGGTTAGGTTAGAGTCCTTGCTCAAGGTCAGAGCCTGTGAGTGGTGATTTGGCAATTTGATGCCACTTCCAAAACCAGGTTCTTTCTTTAGTACCATGCTGCCTCCAGAAAATGATCTTGAGAGTTCATTTAAGCATCTGTGGCCATGCCTCAACTCTGATCACCCCAGAAAATCTATGTCTTCCTTTAAAAAGGGAAGTACCATGTTACATGATAAACATCAGAGTTGAAAACAAATTTTCAAGAGAGGTGTTATTTTCTGGTCTTTGCCAACTTTTACAATCAGGTAATTTTTACTAATGTTTAGTTTGAATTACTTTCACTGAAACTGAAATCCATCCCTTCTGGTTATAAATGAAAATACTAAACAGCTACTCATCATCAGATCCTGGAGAGTTAGGAATTTCATTTTGAATTAGGGTGGGCAGGAAGAGGTGGGCCTTAGAAGAGGAGTAATATACAGGTAGATAGAGTAAAGCAGGTTGAATTTTCTTGGAGTAAGGAAATATTATCATTTGCTCCAGCATCTGGTATATCTTCTGTTTACTTTGTCTTTGAGCACGTGGAGTGGGGACAAGAACCCACAATGCAAGGCGGCTAGATATTAATTACTTCGGCCTCAGGCTTCTCCCTCCTTTCAGGACCCACTTATGATTCACTTCCGTTAAAGTTCTGTGGGGCTCTCCCAGCTCTCTTGAGTTGTGTGCGGTGAGACATTCACGCAAGAGAAGTATATTTTACTAGGTGGTCCCTGCCTTCCGGATCAGCCTAACAAATATTTCAGCAACAGGTACTGTGTGCCTGTTCTATGCCAGTCACCTGGCATAACACCGGTGATCCTGAGATGGGTAAGACATGACCACTGACCTGGAGGCTCTCGTAATCAAATTTGAAGTCTCATTCAGGATATAAGACCTATAGACACAGAATTAACAAAAGGCATTTATAAGCTTAAGGTTGTGAAAAAATAAGTGAACCAGGGATGGCACATTTTACCGGGGCTCGGAGATCACAGGGGTTTGGGTTTGTCCGCATAGTAAAGACAGGGTGTGGGGCGGGGCAGGGCCAGGGCAAGATGGGGTATGGTTCATGCCACTCCTGGGGAAAGGAGGCAGTGAACACGGCTCACGGGATGAGGATAAGGCCCTTACCCTTCTGGAATCGGTGCGGGAGGCCCAGCAGTTGGCATTTTAAGTGGCAACGTGGAGGTGCGGGAGGCTCGTGTGACACAACAGCAGCTTGGTCCCAGATATCACAGGTTTTATGAAAAAATTAAGCAATCTCTGTATTTCTCTTTCGGTTCCTTGGTTAGCTTTTGAGAACAGTATTCTCTATTGTAGAAACCTTGACATTTATTCTTGTTGGGTTTCTAAAAAGTAGAGAACTCTAAGCTAAGTCATACACTGCTGAAGACCTTAGGAGGCCCGTTTGCCGGAAGCACGCCTCACTTGCTTAGCAAGAACCAGCAAGTTCTTGCTGGTTGTCAGATACTTTATTGGGTTCCCTTGCGAAAAGCTCACCTAATGAAGAACCCCTCTCTCTCCCATTTTGGTTCCTGAAACTTACCTAAACCCTCCAGTGGGAGAGGGGTAGGGAAAGGAGATTCATCTCTCCTTCTCCCCTCTCCCCAGCTTCATGGTAGCTTAACTTAAGTACCCCGTGAAGGTAAAGATAAACGTGAGAACCTTCAGGATGAAAAGAACGTTAGAGAGGAGAGAAGTCAGGGGAGGTCATATCAGGCTTAAAGTGGAAACTATGTTACAACCTAAGCAAGGAGCAACTGATAGGTCTATAAATAGGATTTTATCTCCTCATAGAGAATGTTTGGCATGGTTGTAGCTTCCCATGTGGGGGACTGTTATATTTACTAAAAATAAACTGTGTTTCAGAAATGATTAAAGTAAGTCCCACTGAACTCATTTATGTTATTAAAAGTGTAGTCATAGCCTGAAAATAAGTTTATAGAGTTTAGTGTGTACTATCTTTTGGGAGAACTTTGATATTGAAGCCATCAGTTAGATCTGGGAGAGAATGGTCTGGTTCACTCTGGCATAGATTAGATAGATTACCTTCTCAGAAAGTAATGTTATTTCAATGTTTTTAGTTCTCCTGCTGGATCAGAAGACCCCCAACCCGCAGTCATACACCAGACTCACAAACAGGCATTATAAAATAAGTGTGTCATCTAGGGAAGGTAAAATAGTTCGAATTCCCCAGAAATCGTACTACTTAATTAGAGCAGGTTGGATATGGCCATTCAGAGGAGGATGCAAAGTAAATTGGCAGGCAGTACATTCTCCGACAGCCTTTCTCGGAACAAAAACCTTCAAGATGCCTGACTTTCTTTCTCACACTCCTGTTATCTTGATTGTAACCCTTTAAAACGTGCGGCAAATTCTTGGCATCTGTCTGCCTGTCACCTAATCTCTGACACCCCTGGCTAGCTTGTTTTCCTCCTGCGAGTATATTTGAAATTAGTGAAAAGCATCTGTTAATTTCAGTATCCTCCTAGAAGATTATGAGAAGCTGAAATTTGGCTAATAGTGGAATTGCTTAAAGCATATTCCTCAAAGTTATTTGACCAGGGAATACTTTGTGAACTGTAACGTGGAGCCACACAGTGAGATGTGACTCATGCACGGTGTGGGCTGGCATGAAAGTAGTTCCAGAAATGGTTTCAAAGACGGGCTAATGGCTTCAAGAAGTGAGTTACTTGCCTTTTTTAAGACTTTGAACCATATTTTGGAGATGTTAAATCATTTTAAAGTGTAAACATGAATGAGATTAAGCCTTCTTTTGTTTTACGTGCACTGCCCGCTCCTGAGCGCACCGGTTACAGAAAGTCTTTTTGTATCAGGCAGTCTCGCTTGTTCTCCTTATTTCTTAGATCCGGCATCCACTCTGAGTGCTGTGTGCATGTATTTGGTGTTTTCTTTTGAATGAATACATTGTAGAAGTAAACCATTGCTAACATCCATCTAAAAATTGTGGGGCTGCCTCCCGAGTTGGTGAAATGCTAAAATAGGTTTATGTACTCCCAAGGTGTCACATTCCCTAAGTGCTTTAACCCTTCTACTGCTGTGCCTCTTTTTCTTCCCTTAACAACCACTCAGCTCCCTTTTTCCCCCCAATACTTTAGAAAAGAAATCCGAGGTTCTCCTGATACGGTATTTTCTGAAAGGTGAAGAGATAAGAAAGTTGGTGAGGTGGGCTTGACAAGTTCATGGATTTCCTTGGATCCCAAACCCGAGTTTCCCTGTAATTGCTTTCATGTAAACTTCGTTTTGTGACTCCCACTACTAGTAGCAGTAATTGGCAATGGTAATGATAGATGTAATGCTCTGATTACAAACTAGTTAGCATAGTCTGTTTGATTTGAGTCTGACAGTATCCCTGTGATGTCGGCATTAGTACCCCTATTTTATAGACAATGAAAATAGAGTGCGTGCGTGTGTGTGTGTGTGTGTGTGTGTTTGTGTCTGTATATACACATACATACATATACATTTGACTGTTTTTCATACTGGAATCCAGAAATTAAGTTAAAGTTGTATTTCTGCCATTTTGGTGTGGAATGGTTAGGGACAGTACATCAGGGAAATAGACTAGTTGACTTTTTGGCCTAGACTTACAGCCTAGACATTTAAAGATTCTTTTATAACTTCCGTCATAGTCATCAGGGGAGCACGCTATTAATGTGCGTGGAGCTTTCTCTTGTTTCTCCCTCGTCCCCTTTGCCCTGCTTATGTTCACTTCTCCCCTCTCTCTCCCTCACTCTCTCAAATAAATAAATAAATAAATAAATTCTTTAAAAAGTATAAAATAATCATATAGTGAAAAGTTGCTCCTTGATTCTGGTCTTGAGCCCTCGCAGTGCCTATCCCCTGGAGGCAATGGGTGTTTTACCATTTTGTGTATAATTCCTCAATTTTTTCTTTTCAATGCTATTGTGCTATGCATTGTTCTGAATCTTTCTTTTATCTCTTAAAAATATGTCGTAGAGTATTTCCTAGCAGTATTTTAAGAACTTTCTCCCCCCTGCCCAGGCTATATGGTGTCTGTTTGTAAGGAGGAACCATACATAATTCATTAAACAGAAGGTCTTGTCTTATTCTCCTATCTGTCCCTGCTCTGTAAACAACATTTGTTCATATTGGTTGAACTTAACATTCGTTCATGTTGCTTGAACTGAGTTGAATTTGACTATGCAGAATATTTTAGGAATGAGTTATTTCTGGTGGTGGTGTATTCCAACTCCCTGAGAGGATTTTCCCTTCTCTGAGCACCAAGATGTTTAAGTTATTTTGGAAATAAATCCTTGTAAAAGGTATTATGTAACTATATATTTCTTTTTCATAGTATAATAGTAGACACTTTTCTTAATGGTTTTAACACAGTTGTCAACGTCAATTATTGTTTCTGACTTAAAGGATGATATTTCAGGAGCATCTGCTGGCTTGGCCTTACCGTATAGTCCCATTTTGCATTTTGGTATCTTACCTGGTTTTTGTTTTTTTTTCTCTTGGTCCCTCATGCTCCTGATGTGGCTGCCTCTGACATAATAGTCCCCTTTCCTCTGGTACTTAGTCCTTAACTGCTTCCAAGTTCCCTTTTCCTAATTTGCCTTTCAAATGTTCAGTGGGCAAGTAGCCAGATAACCAGGACGGAAATTTACTTCTAAAATAAAAATAAATAGATCGAGAGAGAAGGCCTGGCAGAGCTTTACTGCTGATGAAAGTACACGAACACTTTGGTATTTTGGATACTTAGGGAGCCATTTGCTTCCTAGTTATTACCATGTTCTAAAACAGCTCTGTCCAATAGAACTTTCTTTGGCACTGGAAATGTTTTATATCTGCCCTGTCCACTGGCCTCATATGGTTCTTGAGCACTTGAAATGTGGCTAGTGTGACTGAGGAACTGAAAATTCAGTATTAACTAAATTAAATTCATATAATGACTAGTGGCTGCTGTGTCAGATGCATGATTCTAGACTCTAGATAATTAACTTGTTTACAGCAGGTGTGGTTATAGTGGAGTTTGGATTGGGATGCTGTTTTATTGTGCTGAGCAGAATAAATTTATGGTATTGGAAGAGAGGCAGTTTGGAATGTTGATGTTCAGATTACCTTAAAGTAATTGGTTAGATTGGAGCTGCTTTTTCATATTAATATTATTAATATTTCATATTATTTCAAGCTGTTTTTCTAAAGCCATTGGTGCAGGCATGTTATTTATGGTTTCTAACTGTGGTAAAACTTTGAGTCCTTTTGGTTACTAGGGCAAAATTAGTAGCACTCTAACTTTATTTATAGGACTTGGTTAGACAGTTGCCTGAGCGCCAGAAACGCCTGCAAATAACTTTGACCTTTCCTAATAGAAAGTCAAGGGATAAAATGTTCCGTAGTATATCTCAGTTGTATGCGGTACTACTACTTTTTAATGGAGAAAACAAAATAATACTAAAACAAACAAGAAGCCAAAGGAATCAAGAAGTGATAGATTTTGATATCAACTAGGAAGAAAATAAGCCAAGGGCAGTAGGCGAGGATGCGGTAGGAGAGGAAGGCCCTCCAACGAGAGAGAGCAGAGAGTGGTCTGGAGAGTTCTCTTTGAGGAGGGGTTTTTAAGTTGAGGCCTGAAGATAAAAGGGAGCCGGCCTTGCAGAGGATGAGGAGGGATTTCAAGAAGAGGGAATAAAGGAGTTAAGGGGTGCCGGGGAGAGGGATGGACTTGCTCTAGATCAGGAACTGGCATGAGGTCCACTCATGTAGGCATGGGCCTGGAGATTGAAGGTAAGGTAATGATACGCACTGAACTTGGAGAGGCTGGCGCTTAGCAGATCATATAGGACTGGTCTTAAAGGCCATTATAAGGGCTTTAGATAGAGAACATTTTTAAACAACTTAATTATTTTATTTATTTGAGAGAGAGAGAAAATGCATGCGTGCGTGAGCACATGAGTGAAGGCAGGGACAGAGGGAGAGGAGGAGGCTGAGAATCTCAGGCCAGCTGCCCTCTGAGCACAGAGCCCAGCTTGGGGCTCGATCCCCACGACCTGGAGATCATGACCTGAGCTGAAGGCAGATGCTTAACTGACCGAGCCCCCAGGCGCCCCCAGGAAGCAAACATTTTTAAGTGTGACGTGAGGCTGTAGAATCAGGGAAGTGATATGATCTGAGTTGTGTTTTAAAAACTCCCTCTGGCTGCTCTGCGATGAATGTTTTGAAGGGGAGCCGCAGCGAAAGTGGAGGAAGCCCGGAGATGTCCAGGAAGGAGCTGCTGGGGGCTTGGGCTAAGGTGGTGGTAGTGGAGACAGAGAAGTCAGACGTGCAGGACTTGCTAATGGGTTTCGTGTGAGGGGTGAGGGATCTGGGAGGGAACTCTGCCTTTCATAATTGCCTGCTGGTACCACTTAGTGGGGGAGGGAACACCAAGTATATATTAGATTTCGAGGTGGTGGTCGTGGGAATTAAAGCCCAGTGTGGGGCACATGTATGTTCGACTTGTCTATGAGATGGTGAAGTCTCTTACTAGAGCATGAGAAGAGGTCTAGGCTGGGTTATCAGTTTGTAATTATTAGGATGTGGGTGGTATATGAAGCCGTGGGAACGAGGGGGATAAATCAGATAAAAGACGATGAGCCAGGATTGAGCCCCAAGGAGCACTTCTTTTTGAGAGATCTGTTGAGGGAGAAACCAGAAAAAGACACTGAGAAGAAGTAATCAGTAATACAGGGGAAAAAACCCCCAGGACTGCAGTATCTTAGAAGCTTAGAGAAAGAGAGTGTTTCAAGGAAGTTGCCAACTTTGTTGAATCCTGATAAGAGGTGAGGTCAGTTGAGGACCGCATTGAATTAAGTGACAGGGAAGTAGCTGACATTGGCCAGTCAGTTTAATGGAGTAGAGAGCTTGGAAACTTGGAGTAGATTGAAGAAGAAAAGAGGGGTGAAGTAGAGACCAGGTGTGGTCAACTTTTTGGAGAAGTATCACTGTGAGCGGGGCAATGGTAGGGAGGTAAGGGGTCAAAGAAGAATTTTATAAAAACTGACATTCATTTAGTCACTTGACTGTTACTGAACATAACTTTTTTTTTTTTTTTAAGTTCTTTTGCTCTTACAGATTGCTACGATGAACTGCCTTCTACCCTTTTGGGGCTTTTCTTTCTTTTTTTTTTTTAAAGATTTACTTACTTGGCAGAGAGTGAGAGAGAGTGAGTGCAAGCAGGGGGGAGCAGCAGGCAGAGGGAGAAGCAAGTGGAGGGAGAAGCAGGCTCCCCACCGGGCAAGGATCCAGATATGGGACCTGATCCCAGGACCCTGGGACTGCGACCCTAGCCGAAGGTAGACACCTGACTGAGCCACCCCAGTGTCCCTTGTGGGGCTTTTCTAAGATAGGCTCCTTGGAGATGGGATTGCTGAGCCACAGGCCAAGCATGTTTCAGAATGTCATAGATATTGCCCAACGGACCTCCAAAGTGGTGGCACCACTGTATACTTTCCGCATTGCTGCATGAGAGCAGTGGGAGGTTTTCTGAAGACGGACATATATTGATTTGCTGGCCTGACAGTGATGAGTAGAGAGGGGAGAGATTGATGGTTTGGGAGAGGGGATGATCAGCAGAGCAGTGCAGTCCTTACGTAGGTGCCTGGGGAGGGGTGTGAGCACAAGAGGTGAAATGGGCCTTGATGCCAGGGATGCTTCCATCATTGTAAAAGAGCATAAGGGAGAGGAGATGCATGCATTTCTAGTGTAGGGTTGTAGATTTGGTGGGGAGAAGACCGTCTGGATGCTTCTCTTTTATTTTTATTTACTTATTTATTTATTTTGGGTAAAGATTTTATTTTTAAGTAACTTCTGCACTCAACATGGGGCTTGAACTTACAATCCCGAGATCAAGAGTCATGCGCTCCACTGTCTCAGCCAGTCAGGTGCCCCTGAATGCTTCTTTTTTAAAATGAAATATTTTGGATAGAGCAACAATCGAAAGTTGGATGGTGGGGAGAGATTGAAATAGGTTTGAGGAGAAGGTAAGAGTGCAGTCATTTTGGAGAGTGGGAAGCTTACAAGGGCAGCTTTGGTGGAATTGCTTGGCACTGTCAAGGGCCCATTTGAGCTTTGTGATCATGAACTTTTAGTCAAGTCGGTCAGCTTGGTTATGTGATCTCTTTCCAGCAGCGTTCAGCTGTGTGGGCACAGGCACAGAGAAGGCAGATAAGTGTTTCACCAAGTTTGGAGTTTTGCCACGTGGCAGGGACGGAGAGGACACATGATTGAGGGTATTTGCAGAGGAGGGATTATAATTATGGACCATTGGAATGACAGTTGCACAGAGGAGGGAAAGGAGGACATGACCGGAGTGGGTAGATCATGAAAAAGTGGTCGGGATAGGGACTTCCCAGGAGGGCAGAAACTGTACTGGAGGGGGTACCATAGTGAGTAGCTTGGACGTATGGGAGTTTATTTGAGAGTATGGTTGAAACATAATAAGGAAAAACAGAGCTTTCTTAGGATAACGCATTTTCTTCTTTTAGGGATAGTTGCTCTGCGTAGGGTGAGAACTCTAATATCCCCAAGTTGCCTGTAGCTGTTCTGAGAGGTGAGCTTGGGACATACCCTTTCTTTTCTCCGTGTGTGCACCTTGAGCTTACATTAGAGATCATAGAAGGTGACCACAGTTTCCAAGAGGTTTCTAAAACTGTGCTCTTAGTGATATTGGTCCTAGGGAGCAGGAGGGATCCTTGACCAGAGCTGCAGCCTTTGGAAGCTCCCACGCAGTGTGTGACCCCCGAGCTCGCAGCCTCACCGCCAGCGTTTGTTGCTGGAGGCCTTGGTGATGGGCAGAGGTAGCCCGCAGGGTTATATCTAGGGTAAAACGTCCACCGATTCTGTCACTCTCGATAAGATTTTACCAGTGAGTAAGTTGTGCAGGGGACACCATCTTGGAGTCCCACAGCCTTGTGTTCAGCTTTGGGCTCCTTTGAGCCCCGGTTTCCTTTTTATATGTGAAAAGGATAAGGCAGGGCCTGCTGCCCAGTGATACTGTGAAGGTGTAAGGAGAAAATGCCTGCCCAGTTCCGGCAGAGTCTGTCCTGGGTGAGTGCTGGCCACTGGTGGTGTCTCACACCAAACCCGTAAGCCCCGGAGGAGTGCTCCCGGTGTGTCTTACAAGGTTGAAGGTGGCCTGGAAGGTGGCCACCCTGTCTCTCCTTCCTGAGTCTCTGCTGTTTTGTGAGGGCAGTGAGCTGTCTGGACCAGCTTTCCAGACTTTCGTGTGTGCGGACCACCTGGGGCTTTTTTTTTTTTTTTTTTTTTAAAGATTGTATTTATTTATTTATTTGACAGAGAGAAATCACAAGTAGATGGAGAGGCAGGCAGAGAGAGAGGGAAGCAGGCTCCCCGCTGAGCAGAGAGCCCGACGCGGGGCTCGATCCGAGGACCCTGAGATCAGGACCTGAGCCGAAGGCAGCAGCCCAACCGACTGAGCCACCCAGGCGCCCCTTGGACCACCTGGGGCTTTATTTGGATTCTGTAAATCTAGGCTGGGGTCCTGAGAGTCTGCATCTTTAAGTAGCTTCCAGCCGGCTGACTGACCCTGACCATGACTGACCCCGACCGTAGTGCTGCTGAGGCTAGTCCGTGGGTCAGATCTTGAGTAGCAGAATTCTATTAAAGAATTGCCCTGTGGGAATCCTTGCTATTTTAAGCTGAGAGGAGGCAAGGTTAAAAGAGCCCTATTCTTTCAACTTTTTTTTTTTTTTTAAGTCAAATTCAGTTGGACCTCATGTGGCCCATGTCTATAGCTCAGTGTTGTGGGGAGTCTGTATTGTCTCTACCCGTCCCCAAGGTGAAAGGAATATACATTATGGATAGAAGGTTGCCTTTGGATTTCTTTTGGAAATCATGTACATATTTACGGAATTGTCTTGGCTCCCCAGAGGTGCACACGTCCCCCGCCAGCCTTCTGCACCCACAGAGAAACTTTATGCATAAAACAGGCAGTCTCTTGAACTGTTAGACTTTGTGGCAGAGACTACAAATTGTGGCTCCAAACCTTTTCTGAGAGTCTGGCCCACCAGACTCTCCACATTACAAAATCTAGCGCTTTCAGAAGCAGGAATTCAGGATGCATTATACGGTTAGAATTACTGGCAACACCCATATTGCTGTCCCTGGTAATCTGATTTTTCTTTCTCGGAAGCATGCGTTCCAGACTTGCTCTGTGGGCCCTCCCTGGGACATTTCCTTCTCTGAAGCTCCGGTTCACATGCTCTGTCCTCTGAACTAACATACAGGCTGATAAACCTCAGAGCACGGTCACGCAGTCTGATAAAATGTTCTCAGAGAATGAGGTATGCACCCTCATCCTCTGTGTCATTGAAGACTGTGATCTTCCTCACAGTGTCCTCCTAGTGTGGAACGGTTATACTTTTGTGTCTCTTAATCCGAATCCCGAGTAGCTATAAAGTATGGGTTTCCTCCTTTGACTTTGACAATTTGAGAGATTTTTTTCCCCTCCAACCTCTTTGTCCCACCCCCCGCCCCTTTTTTAAAGGTAGGAAAATGTGGACATGCAGGAGCATGAATAAAAGAAGTTTCACTTAGCTTGCCTGTGGGTTTTTGGAGTTTTTTGGTGTGTGTGAAGAAAACACAAAAGAGTTTGATTTTGCCAGACTGCTTACCCAGTTTTTAAAAATTATAATCAGAAAAGGAAAAGAAGCGGTTGGGGATTTACGAGCTTTCCCTGTGGTTCCAAAATTTATAATGGGGCCACTTACAGGTGTTTTGGAGGTCGTTTTTGGGTTTTTGGTGACATATTTGAACTTTTCCGATTTTGTATCGAGAACCCCCTTTCTGTGTTTTTATCTTTATTCGCTCCAGGAGAGCATGGGTATCTTTATCCCACCCCAAACTTGATTAGAAGATAACACCATAAAGTGACAATATGTGAAGTTCTATTGTGTTTGTTCTTTTGATACTTGGTTAAGAATGAATGAGACCATTTTCTATCTTCAGAGAGTTTGAAAAGACTATAATGGCTTAACAGTGTGATTTTAATAGTTTTTAAGAACTGTATTTATATTCCTATAAAATTGATTATGGATGTTAACAGTTTGTAGAAAGTCAAGGTTTGTTTTCGCATTAGGAAAAACAAGGCTGTCTCAGGTTTAGGCTTGGAAGTTCTTACTGCTGTTTTGTACTGGAAATGAGGTAATCCTGCCTTCAGAGGAAGCAGAGAGTTGGGCATAAAGAAAAAGAAAAGGTTTGGGTGAGGCTGAAAACACCTGCCCCACCTCTCCCAAGTTTAAATGAGCTGGGAGTTGAGTAGGTGGGAGGAGAGAAAAGGTCTTTATTATAAGCTCTCCGGCCGAAGGCACATAGTGGGGAAGGAAAGGAAAAGTGACTTGAGCCCTACGGAAAAAAGGAGTTCCACTGCAGAAGGCCCCTCAGACAGGAGCGTTACAGTGGGGAAGGATTAGGTGGAGGAGAGCAAGTGGATCTGTCCCAGCGGCAAGGCCGGCCTTGAGGGTGAGGCTTGCAGACCTTACTTGGAGATTTTACAAGCACAGGAGAGCCGTCTCAACATGTCTGAGGGGAACAGAACCCTGAGGCAGCTGGAAGGTGGTAGGCCTCTTGTTTTTGGTTTTTTTTTTGTCTCATATTGTTCTTTCTTTAATGGAATGAAGTATTCCCCAAAACACAGAATTCTTGGAGCGTGTATGGTACACCTACTGTGTGCTAGGTACTATACACAAGACTCCGTGGCCAAAATTAAATGGGCTCTGCCCTGAAAGATATGGATAAAGGAGATAAGGTTGGTAGGTACAGGAATGCAGTAGTCACTGGCCCAAATGGTGAAAGCCATGTTACAGACGCCTGCCTCGCAGAGGAGGGAGGGTTTCACATGCAGCTGAGGTGGGCTGTTGGATTCGAGCGAGCGGGAAATGGGTAGGAAGTAAGGCAAGAGCATGGGCACTGGTGTATGGAGGAGTCAGCTATTTTCAGAATCAAAACCACTAGGACACATGATTTGATGATACTTGTTCACTGTTGAAGATAATGGATTCGAATATGCCTGGCGTATCGGAGGTACTAAGTGTTTGAACGGCACTTAGGGAACGTGGTCACCAGGAGCTTGACAGATAGTCTACACAGTTCTGTCATTTGATCTAATTACAACTACTTCACAAGGAGTACTAGACTACGCAGTTTTTGGTTGAGGAAACAGGGGCCTACTCTTAAGTTAAATAACTTTCCCTAGGCCGTCATGAGAATAATTGTGGACCCAGCTTCCAAACCCGTGCTTTGTCCCCTGTGCTGTTCCCCATGCCTAGTGAAGAGTCTGCAACGTGCTAGGGGCCCCGAATCCATGTGACTCTAAACCCTTGCTTGTCCTCTCTCCCTTCAGAAAGAAGCTGTCTGTGTTGATCTGAACTAGGGCAACAGTGATAAAAAAGATGAAAGCCTATTCAAGTTTACATGTACTTTTTCCTCTGTTTTAAATTCAGAATTATTTAGAAGAGTGGGGTGAGGCCAGCATTGCAGGGAGGGGATACAGGCTCTGAGCAAGCTCTGTTTGCGCTTGGCTTCTGAAGGGGGGCTCTGGAAGAATTGGACCGAGGGGAAACTTGACTCAACTCCCCTTGATCTTGGAGGGCAGAGTGTTTTCATTGCTTCTTTCATGTTTAGAGAACCCATCTTAAACTAGTTTGTGTCTAGCATTAGAAACTGGTGCTGGTGGTTTATTACTAGCCCCGCCTATCCCTGCCTTTTGCAATAATCTCTGTGAGTGATGATTGTGTTTCTAGAAGTAGAATGACAGAGAGAGATTCCCTGAAGGCAAATAGAGAGAGTGCTGTACACTCCAGTTCAGACGCACACGGGGCTGGGAACTCCCAGAGAGAGGGAGAGGAGCACGGGCGGGCGGGGAGAGGGAGGGGGAGAGGGAGGAGAGAGAACAACAGAACAGTCCGCTGGAGAGGAGGGAGGAGGGGGGAGGAGACCGGTCCTTGTAGATTTTTAAACTCAAGTGATTTGGGGGGGTTTCTCCCCACCCTGAACACTTGCCCCCCCACAGTCTGGCACCTCCTTTCCTGCAGTTCACTGAAGTGCCTTTTTGCAGTTCAGGATCAACTGACCGCTGAGTCTGAGCAGCCGGGTCTGACATGATGTACCTCTGGGTGAGTACGGAGTGCTGTGGCTGAGGGCTTGCACTTGCACATATAAGGAGTGGAAAGCTGCGAGGTTCGGCTCTCGCACAAATGGCCTTCCTCTCAGAGCACAGACTGCCACATCCCTTCTGCTCCCAGGTGTTAGGTTTTTGAAACCTGGCAGTGATTGTGACATTGGTTGGGTTTGTTTGTTTTTTTTTTTTTTTTAAATGTTGTTTATCTTGTTAGGCTTTAGGCGTGAGGGTGAGCTCCCAGTGTGGTGTCATCCCCAGGGCTTGGTAGGGTTGGAGAAGGCAGATGGGGCAGGTGAGCTGAGCCAGGCGCTTCAGGACCCACGCTCCTCCTGCTGGGTTAGGACCCACCGCTGTTGTGTGTCGGGGGCACTGTCTTTGGTAATCAGACCATCTCTTCAGATAGCGAAAGCCAATGGGTGGCGTGATTCTTAATTAGGAATGAGCGTTTGTAAGTTTTCATCTAAAAATTTTTATTGTCCTTCACCATAGTCTTATGAAGTAGGTCACTGTTGTTATGAAAATTTTATGAGGGAAGTAATTAAGTCACACAGAGTGACTTGCCCATAGTTAGAAACCAAGTCTGTAGCAGGTAGAATAGTAATTAATAACTAGACATTATAAAGCATTTTATATTTGCCAAGAATGAATACCTTACATTATTTTAATTTATCGTGAACTATGACATTGTAATTTGGGATGAAGAGAAACATACTGGGGTTGGAGAGGTTTTGAAATTGTGAGATGGGATAACTTTTAGGGGAATGACAGGGAAAATAATACAAGAAAAAAAACAACCCTTGCTTTTAGTTGTGAAAATAAGAGCATCTATAACCCCTGCAAAGATGGCGGCGCCCTCTCTGGAGCAGACAGCTGTTGTGTGTTGCTAAGGGAGCCTCCTCGACGTGATGCCCTTGGCTACCTGCCAGTTTTTGAAAGTTTCACTTTGCCCTTTGCCCTTCAGCCTAGATGTCTGGAATTGCAGAAACCTACTTGGCTCAGGCAGACTAAATTTATAAATATCAGAAGTCAAAATTTTAATGAGGTTTCTGGAGATCGAGCTTGGTCACTGTGTGTGTGTGGTGTGTGTGTGTGTGTGTGTGTGTGTGTTGGGGGATGCTTCTTTTTTGATTCTCCCTTCATATTTGAATATGACCTTGAAATGTAATTTCCTCCTCTCAATTGATTTATTTTTCTGGTGTTTGTAAGAAGTCAAAGAACTCTCCGACACACTTTATGAGCTTTAAGTAGTTTTTTAGCTTCCTGTGAGCAAGGTCTGTGTCAAGGGTCTTTGTGGTCTTGATGGTGGGACTGATCAGCTCTCTGTTGACCAGAGGATGAGTTTTTCAGTCTTGATTTGTTGGAAGAGGAGTTACGAAAGGAAACAAATTGAATTAATCTTACTTCTACTCATTAATGTTTGGTGAGAGCAGACAGTGGTGGTCTCAATTGCTTTCTTTGTGCTTATAGTTATTTGTGAATTTATCTCATTTTTCTGAACTTAAAGCCTTAGAACAGAACTTCCCCACCAAAGTACCAGATATATTGGACTGCGATACACATATGCCGAAGTAACTACTCCCCTCCACACTTGGACCAGCAGGTGGGGCCCAGGACTCTCCTGGTCGCTTGGACCACAAGCATTCTAGTTTACCACTTTGTGCCTTAAAAATATTACAATTGTTTACATGTGCTGTGACATCTGAAAGAGTAGCACTGTCCAGAGGGCAAATGTGCGTCAACTTTGTTATTATCTGCATCGTCTCTCCCAATGCCCCACACATGTGTCGAATTCAGTGAAAATGCCCAGAAGGAGCCTTAACTGAGAAGGACATCAAGGTGGTCTGGCGTCAAGTGGGGAGGCACTGAAGAGGTTTGGTGGGGGAAATTTGCTGACCACACAACGGGAGATCAGAGTTTTGTCTAGGCTGGGGTGCAGCCATGTGACACTGGGCAAACATTGAGCTGCTCCGAGCCCAGTTTCTACATCCGTAAGATAATAGAACTTCTTCTAATGCTCCGGTCTGTGATGTGAATTTGTGTAGCAGTACATATGCCAGAAGGACACCCAGTTGCGTCAGAGTGTTTGGGTCCTGCTAAGCGTGAGAGGACCGGGAGGTGTAGTCATCCCTGTTCCCTGCTTGGTTTGTTACCAGCAGTGAGTTACAGTACTGTTTCTCAGAATTCTAGAAAAATTACTGAACTGTGTTCAGTCATCAGTATGTCTGAGTGGTATTGACATTCTCAGAACCTGAAGAATAGATTCTGAGGAATCTGAAGAATAAAAGAGCTCTTCCAGGCATTTTGGTGTGTGTAGTTGGACGTGGCTTCTTCATTTGGTTCCGTGTCTAGAACTCTGAGGTGGGGCACCATCTTGTGCTCTGTGTGCATGTCTCTTTGCCAGATCTTCTCCCCACTTTCCTGTAGAGTCCCCTTCCCTTTTAGAGAATTTGCTAGCATCAGTAGACAGCAGGGTATGGCACCAGGAGCATGGGTTTTGAGACTTTACTGGGCCTAAATCCCACCTCTGTCATTTCCAGTCGTATGGCCGTGAACAAATTACTTAACCTCTCCGAACCTTCGTTTCTTCATCTATCACAGAGAGAAAATAATAACCTTTCATGGGGGTTATCGTGAGAATCCGAAATCATCTAAGATGTGTTGAATGGCACATAGTAGATGCTCAGTAAATAATTAGTGCAGGTCAACTTTTTACTTTGAAATTTGCATGGACGGGCTGCTCTCCCCTCCACCCACCAGCATTACCTCTAGCAAATTAAGGAAGTGTTTGACTTTGTGTAGGGAGAACTCTGATAAACACACACTAGTTTCAGGCGAAATATCTCCCCTTAACCAGTATTTTAAATACCTGTAACTGGAGAACCTACCTTTAAGTTGCCTCCTGATGGAAAACATCCCCATTGTTTTTTTTTTTTTTTTTTTTTTCAAAAAACTTTTTTTTTTTACTGGTGTGTGTGTGGGAGTGTACAGTACTGGTAAACATTCGTTATATCCTTTATATTCTCTCTCTCCTCTTCGCGGCTTAACACAGGGAGGAGGGTGGCGCGAGGGGGAGGGCGGGCGGGAGACACATAATTCCTGTAGTGATGGAACTTCTTGTTTGATGATTATACAATTTATATCCAGTAAACAAAATTACAGACCATTTATTTAAATTCCCAGAAATTACGATGTGTTCTGTCTGAGCTGATCTTAGCTAGTCTGGTTCCAGGCTCTCTTACCCATATTCTCAACGGCTGAACTTGTGGATTTCATTTGAAACTGTTGTTTTGCCATAGTTCAGTCCTTTCTTCTTAATAATTCCGCTCAGCCAACATTTAACGGAGGCCTGTGATGGGCAGAGGACTGTGCCACCAGCTGGTACAAAGACAAAGATGATTAAAGACTTCTCATGCCCTTGAAACATTTAGAACACAGCAGCTGTGAGCGTGTGTACACAGATAATAATGATTTTTGTATGATGCTCTTCACTTAGGAAGATGCTTTTAGATGTTATCTTATTTCATCCTCACAGCAGTGCTAAGGGCTACGTATCATTGTCTCTATTGTACAAGTGAGGAAAGATACTGAGAGAGAGCACGTGACGGGAAATGGCAGAGCCGGAAGCTCAGTCCCATCTGTTTTTAACTCTATGGCAGTTTTTCTTTTCACACTCTCTTCTTTGGGGAGAAGCTGATGTTTTTGGCCATTTACTTTAACTGTTTGTTTATCGAGTGGTAGCATATATGTCAGGCAAACCACCTCATTTAGTTCTCAGCACACCTGGGAGTTGGCCATTAGCCTTCATTTTACAAATGGGAAAGCAGCACCTTTAGTCACCTGGTAGTCACATAGTTGAGAGTTGGCAGAGGTGGGATTTGAACCCTAGTCTCTCTGGCCTCAGAGCTTACTGCACATGTGTAACATCTTCTTTATTTGTTTGGTAGTGTTTAGTTTGTCACCGCTGCCATTTAGCACGCTATGGGCTAAACTAGAGAAATGAAAATAAGGTACCCTGAATTCTGTTTCCATATCCATCAATTACTTGAGATAAGTTAGGTACCTATATAGACCTTGGTTTTCCAGGTTGTAAAAAGAGTGTGGTAGTTCTGGGAAACATTAATGGAGTCATCTCAGATAAGTGATCCGCTATCTTATAGTAAAGTCTCAGTAACTGATGCTTTATCCTAAAACGTGGAAGCCGCAGACTGTGAGTCTGAAGACAGAGTTTTTGGTCCAGATAAAGCCATTTACCAGTGTATGACCCTTCTAGCTTTGGGGTGGGGGAGGGGCAGAGAGTAAGGGAGAGAGATAAATCTTAAGCAGACCCCGACCCCCATCCCCCAGCCTGAGACAGGGCTCAGTATCACAACCTGAGCCAAAACCGAATCAGACACTGAACCGACTGAGCCACCCAGGCACCCGCAGGCTAATCTCTTAATGCTCACGTTTGGTCACAACTTTGCCATTCTAATTGGTCTGCACAGCGAGAAAACTAGACTGAGTAGTGAACTGCGTTTCACAAAACACAGAAACAGTTCAATTCAGATAACACTGGAGGCCAGATCCTGTGAATAGATACTTGGCAGTGAAAAGCCATTAAAAGATTTTAAGTAGGATTGGGAGTAGGCTGAAGTGGAGTTGATAATTAGATTTGTTTGTTTGGTTTTTTTTTTTTTTTTAAAGATACCTGCACAGATTAGAGGGAAGTAAGAGTGCAAGGAGAGGCCAGGTGTTGGTGTGTAATACTGGAAGTGGCAGAGAATGCCAGAGACCAGGGGAACTGTGTGAGAGACATGCCCAAGGTAAACTTGACAGCATGGGGCGCTCAGTGGGGAATCTACTTGAGGATTTTCTCCCTCTATCCCCCCTCCCCACATGCCCTCGCTCTCTCTCAAATCAATAAATAAATCTTAAAAAAAAATTGATGGAATGTTGTCAGCATTTGGAAGGAGGACCGGGTTTTTAGAGGAGGGAAACTGAAGGGGATCATGAGTTTGATTTGAATTTATTATTTTAGGATAACTTTGAAAAGTTCAAGGGGAAATTCTGCTTAGATAGTTGGCTACCTAGGTCTGGAAATATAAGGGAAGATAGAGGTTTAAGCTATAAATTTGTGAGAAATTTGCATGCTTTGGTAATAGAACTACGTGTAGGTATGATGATGGCTTAAGATGAGAATGTCCTAAAAAACGGCAGAAAATGCAGAGCAAGAAGAGAAATTAATATCTGGTAGAGGATGAACCAACCCTCGAAGGACACAGGGAGCAAGGTTCTAGAGAGCTAGTTCTTCAGGAGGAAAACCAGCACGCTAGGAAATCAAGGTAAAGGAGTGGCAGGAAGAGAGAATTGAAATATGCTGACAACATCTAGGAGTTCGGAGAAGTCTTTAACAGAAGCTGAGACAGGCAGGCAGAGTGGGTGAGGAGTAGGAAGGGTCACTGATTTTGATGATTGGTGAGATAATTGTTTATGTGGAAACTGTATGTAATTCCATGTGGCTTTTATGTGTGGAATGAGTGGAATAGTGGTGGATGAAAATTTAGAATTGTGGAGACCAGGTGATCTGAACAGTGTAAAATATGTGCTTGTTTATTCAGTAAGGAACCACTGATGGATTTTTTTTTTTTTTTAAGATTTTATTTATTTATTTGACAGACAGAGATCACAAGTAGGCAGAGAGAGAGAGGAGAAAGCAGGCTCCCTGCTGAGCAGAGAGCCTGATGTAGGGCTGGATCCCAGGGCCCTGGGATCATGACCTGAGCGGAAGGCAGAGGCTTTAACCCAATTGAGCCACCCAGGCGCCCCTCACTGATGGATTTTAAGCAGGATCAGATATGATCAGATTTGTATATTAGAAAGATAGTAAGGGGTTTCTGTTATTATTGGAGAGTTTGTATTTATATTGTGGGTGACATTGGTTTGATGCATATTTTAAAAGCTCAGAAAACTGTAAGGGGTTAAACAAAGAATTGTATTAACAATAGGAGACTCGAGTGTTTAACATACTTATTGATGACAATTATGTGTCGATCATTTTCTAAGGGGTGGGGAAAGAGCATGAACAAGACAAAATTTTTTCCCATAAAGAGTTTTTTAACTGGGAAAATAAAATTGTAAAACATGTAAGCAAATATGACTCTGAATGCTTTAGCTGGGGTGAGATAGGCCTGAATGATTAACATCCTCTTGTTAAAATATGGGAGGAGAGCATTATAAGCAAATGGAGTAGTAATACAGAGTCCTCAGAAACAAGTAAGTTTGGGGTGTATGAAGGACAGAAAGAGTGGTGGTGTGGTTGGAATGTAGAGAGCCAAAAGGTTGTAGGAAGACGAGAGAGAGGTTGATGGGCGTCAGATCATTCCCCATGATAGAGATTTGTTAAAATGGGACTGTAACGGGAGACTTCAATCAGGAGAGTGGCTTTCTTCAGGGAAAGTGATAAGGGAGGTCAGGAAGCTGTTGTAGTCAAAGCAAGAGTTGATGATGACTTAGACTCTGGAGGGCAGTTTGAGAGGACTAAAGATGGCTTGTCTGTGTGGTGAGAAAGAGGAATCTGGGTTATTCAGCTTTTGGGTTGAAGAATGAAGATGGACAGGCTGTTTCCTTACAAGAGAACAGAGAGTCCACAGGAAAAATAGTACTTAAGGTTACTCGTTAGGCTTGAGCTCTATTAGACATCCTGGTGGAGAAGTTCAGTGGCAATTTGATAGGAGTCTAGAGCTCAGAGGAGAAGTGTGAGATGGGGTTGTAAGGTTGAGATTCATCTGCACGTATTTAAAGCCTGGGTGAAGACCGTAACTAGAGAACAGGGCTGAGGCCAAAGCCCAGGGCATTGCAGTAGAGGTCTGGGAGTACTGAGAATTGTGGACTCTGAAGAGGAAGGGACTGGATTTGGATAATTTGAGACCAAATAATTTGTCATTGGCCTGGTAGGATGTTGCTTATTGGGAACCTGGTAAGCGCTTTTTCAGTTGGAATCATGGGGATTAAAAAAGCCAGTTGGAATGGGCTGGTTTGTTAATTGGTAGGTGAGGCTGTTGAGATAATGAATGTTTAGTTGTAGAGTGGGGCAAAGAATTGGGGCAGGGACTGGATGGGTATACATATAGGTTCAAGGGAAAATTTTGAAATTTTAAAAATTATTTTAATTTTTAAAAATCAAAATAATATGTATTTTTTTCTGTAAATGCCTATATATGAAAAAAATAGAAAAATACATATACAAAACTCATAATGTTTGCCTCTAGTAAGGATAAATGAGATCAGAATGGCAACACTGGTGTCAATGTGAGCTTAAGCAATGTCTTTTTTTTTTTTTTTTTTAAAGATTTTACTCATTTATTTGAGAGAGAGAGAGTGAGAGAGAGCAAGAGAGCATAAGCAGGCTCCCCGCTAGCAAGAAGACTGTTGTGGGTCTGGATCCCAGGACCCAGGGATCATGACCTGAGTTGAAGGCAGACACTTAACCGACTGAGCCACCCAGGGGTCCCATCGCATTATCTCTGATACTCTAATTTTTATGGCAGTGAATTCATATATTTGGGGTTTTTTTTGGTAAGGCCTTTTTTTTTTTAATTTAAATTTTACTTAGTTAATATGCAGTGCAATATTGGTTTCTGGACTAGAATTCAGTGACTCATCATTTACATACAACACTCAAGGGGAGATTTTTAAAAGATAGGTGTTTTTTTTTTTTTTTTAAGATGTTCTTTATTTATGGGGGGGGGATAGTAGAGAGGGAGAACGAGGAGCAGGCTCCCCACTGAGCAGAGGAGCCCCAACATGGGGCTCCATCCCAAGACCTTGAGATCATGACCTGGGCTGAAGGCAGATGCTTAACCGACCGAGCCACCCAGGCGCCCCTAAAAGATAGGTGGTATTAAGGCATGTTTTATGTCAGGAAAGAGCCAGTTGAGGGGAAGGAATTGAGGATGCCAAAAGTAAAGAGGCTAATGGCAGGACCAGCATATGTTACCCAGCACACACAGCGGGATTGGCCTTCGATAGGGCCAGAAGCAGTTCTTTCTGGCAGCACTGTTCTTGGGAAGAAGAGGGAGTCCTATGGTTGTGTCTGCTTTCTTTTTAAACACAAGATGAACAGAGCTGAAAACGGCAGTGTAGGGAGTGGAGAAGTATTGCAAATTTAAGGAGTGGGGACACGGTGTGAAATAGTGGTCCAGCTCAAAAAAATGGGAGTGAATTTACTAGAGAGGTGTAGTAGGCTTACGATCTGTATTCCTCAGCCTGAAGTGAGTGCAGGCAAGTCAGCCCTGTGATTTTTATCCAGCAGGCTTCTGTTGTTTAGACACAAGGGAGGAATGTATAGGTAGTTGCATTCACCAGGAGTTGAGATTTTATTAGATGAGTTAGATGAAGAGAAAAAGGGGCAAAGGAATTAAGGCTTTTGAAAAAGAATGTATATGGTGTTGGACTCTTGAATCAGAACTGGCTTAGGAGGGAAGTAAGAATGTGGGGAGGGGGGAGGTAGGGGGAGTAGAAAAGTGGTAGGGTCCTTGTATAGCTTTGAGGTCTTCAGGAGGTTGGAGAAATGTGGTGTGGGAGAACTGCTCGAGCGAGCAGACTTGGTGTAAAGGTGGTGTGCTCCAGCTGCTCGAGAGGTTTGGAGATGGTGTTACTGGTGATGAAGGTGCCAGGATGTGGTGCCAGGTGGGGGTTAGGTGAAGCGGCAACAAAATATAGTTGGTGCTAAAAACATGGAGTCAACACAGCTAGGAGGCTAGAGTATTGGGTGAATCACATGGCAGGTGGGGGGGTGGTTTGAAATTGTCAAGAATGATAAAACTAATAAAGGAGAGAAGAGAGGGAGCCCAGTGGCAAGGCTGGAGGAGTTCATCTCTGTTCCAAGGGATTTGCAGTTGGGGTGCAGAATGCTTGTATGGTCCAACACTCTATGGTAATGGGGATCAAGGAGGCTGATGGCCCCCACTGAGGTATACAAGGAGTGGAAGAGAAGCTTTTACTGCAGTAGAAGGAGGATTCTCAGGGGCAGTTAGGTTTCCCTTGGAGCAAAAAGGTGAAGGGAACAGCACGGAAAAGAGAGCGAGTATATAGGAGAGTTTACTGAGGATGGCTCATGGCTTCTGGGGCTTGGGAGGGCAGGACAAGCAGGTGATGGGGTCACAACAGATGTGCACAGCTCCATGAAGTGAGCCACCTGGAAGTCTTGGACCTCTGATGATGATCGAGGTGAATGAGGGTATGAGCCAGGATGGGATCGTTCCAGAAATCTCTTGGAAAAAACGGGATAATTAGTTAAACCTTTAAGCCAGAGCAGTAGTTCTCAAAATTTATAGTGCTTTAGAATGCTACAGATCACTGAGCCACACCTCCAAAGTGTTAGATGCATTATATCTGCATCTGGGAGTTTGCATTTCTAATAAACTCCCAGGTGATGCTGATGCTGCTGGTCCAGAAATTATATTTTGAAAATCAGTAGTCCAGGGAAAATACTCGTGGTGAAGTAAGAAGCTCTTTTGAACTGTAGCTCGATGAAGTATAGCCTGGGCGATGAGCAGAGGTTTCCTTGGAACAGCTGTGTCAGGCTTCTCCGACTTCAGCAATTGAAGGAGGAAGTGAGTATATGATAGTTTTTCTTGAGGGATAATAATTTCTAAGTGATTATCAGCAAACATTTGATGATCACCAAACATTTATTGAGTATCTGTTTTATGCAGCAAAATGAGGATCCCAGGAGTTCTGTTTTCTTTCTCAAGGATAGTGAGGTTAAAGGGGCACAGAAGTCAAATAGGTAAATGACCATACACTGCAGCAAAGGTGACATGCCAGTCTTTCCTTTGACAACCGCCAGGTGTGGGCGGTTGTCAACAGGAGCTCAGAAGAATGGTCATTGAAGATGGGATTGATCAGGGAAGGGTTTCATGAAGGAAGTGTAATTTATGGTAGATCCTAGCAGAACCAACAGAGACAAGCCAGATGGAGAATTGACACAAGCAAAGGTGTGGAGTCAGCAGTGAACATGAAGCTTGATGACTGCGCCATGAGTCCCATTGCTTTCGCAGCCCAAGACTCCATTGTCTGTATCATTATAATAATTTTCTAATGGGCCTCCTGGCTTCTGTTCTTTCCCCCCAACCCCTTCACAAAGTCGGTCCTCAACACAGAAGTCAGAGTGACCCTTTAAATGTCACATTATATTGCTTGCCTGCCCCAAACTCCCTGGTGGCTTGGGCTGTCACTTAGCAGAGAAGTCAGATACCCCCCTGTAAGGCCCCATATGACTGGCTCCCCTGGTTAAGGGTTCTTCTACACTGGCCAGTCTTTGAACATATGAAACACACCCTTGCCTCGGCGCCTTAGCTCTTGGCCTAAACCCCTGCTCTTTCTCCAGATATCGTCAAGACTGCCTTGTTTGTATGAAATCTGTTCCGTTGCCCTGTTGTCAGGTAGCACAGGCACCCTATACAAATGTTAATTCCCACCTCTCTGCCCAGCGTTTCTCATCTGTTTTCCCATCTCCGTTTTTCTCCATAACACCTACCAGCATCTGACTTGCTGTATATTTATTTATTGTCTTTCTCCTATGCTCCAGGGAAGCCCTGGTATTCTGTGTGCGTAGAATGGTACCTGACACTAGCGGGCACTGACCGGGCATTGGTGGAGTGAAAGAAGGGAGGAAGTAAAGATTGGGGAATATGAAGAGACCAGTTTACTGGGAGAAGTAGGAGAGGGAGAGATGGCTTAGACCTGGGGGATCTTGAAGACTAGATCACAACCTGTAGAAAATAAGAAATTCTTACAAAAAAAATTCACTACAGCAATATTTAACCTTCTTGAAATAGAGCCATGTAATTGGGTTCTAGGCACAGAATGGTTTGGGGGGGTAGGCTAGAAGCAGGGAGATTACTATTGGGTTGTTGTTGGGTAATAACCACGGGTTTTTCAGGTATGAGTCAAATGGCTTTAGATCAAGATTTAGATCCCATTTGGAAATGGGAGTAAAATTTTTTAAATAGGAATAAAAGTCTTATGCATGAATGTAAATGAGTAGTTTGCACTTGTGTAAGAGAGATGCCTGTTTTAATATGTGTGTTTTAGGGAGCCTGGGTGGCTCAGTGGGTTAAGCCTCTGCCTTCAGCTCAGATCATGATCCCAGGGTCCTGGGATCAAGCCCCGCATCGGGCTCTCTGCTCAGCGGGGACCCTGCTTCCTCCCCTCTCCCTCTGCCTGCCTCTCTGCCTAATTGTGATCTCTGTCTGTTAAATAAATAAATAAAATCTCTAAAAAAAATGCATGTTTTAATACTCTTTGTTTTGATATGGTATTTAACCTTAAATAATTTTCTTTTGTCATGTTTCTTTTACTTAATTAATAATTCTTTGAAGATTTTATTTATTCACTTGAGACAGAGAGATACAGGGAGAGGCAGATGGAGAGGGAGAGGGAGAAGCAGACTCTCTGCTGAGCAGGGAGCCCGACGTGGGGCTCAGTCCCAGGACCTGGAGATCATGACCTGAGCCGAAGGCAGACGCTTAACCATCTGAGCCACCCAGGCACCCCTTTCATCATGTTTCAATTCAAAATATGGAATTTTGTTTTAAAATTTATATGTCAAAGTGTAAATTTGGAACCAATTAAGCAAATGCACATCTTTCTAAATTTTAAGTTGTTCGTTTGGAGGGCTTGAAAATTAGTGTGGTCAGAGCACACATATGAGGGGGTGGGGGGAACGTACCAACTCCCAAGACACATTTTCTTGGGTCCCTTAGTTTCCTTTTGCAGAGAGTGAAGTGCATTTTAGGAGTTGTAATCTTCCTTCACAACTCCTTTTTTCCCTTCTTGGTTCTGGAAATGTGCTTTTGAAACTTAGGATCTGGTTTCAAACACTGCATTGTTGTTCAGAATTAATACCCTCTTCTGAATGGGAGCTTGCTCCTCCCCTACCCAAATGCTTTTTCAGAATCCCTCACTGTTACTAAGTGAGATGGCATATAGTACTTGTATGTAAGGCTATCAGAGAATAAATACTCACAAATACTGATTGAAAGGTTAATTAGATATTCTTAAGATAATGAGCTGTGTATGTAGCAAAGTGTCCAAATAAAATATTGGCTTTTGATTCTACTCAAATCTGTAAAGTTCTGTACTCTTACTGTGTATTAACTCATTTGGCATTTTACTTGCTTATATGAATCTAGATCGTTAATTCAGACATTAAATAAATCAAAGCTTATCTTTCATTCTTTAAGATAACTGCTATTTTTCCCGAATGTGAGATGAGCCCTTTAATCACTGGCCGTTTTAGCTGGATTGCCAGATCCATGAAAATCAGGAACGACTGATTATAGCTTCATTGTGTATTACATCATATGCTGGTTATAGTTTTGCTTCTGGCTCAGACCTTAACCTGCAGTGCAATTATCACAAGTCACATGACCCTTATGGCCCATGTATCTCTTCTGTCAAATGGGGATGCTACCACTTACCTAGTTGGTTGTCGAATACTATTTCTCAGATGAATGGGCATCTAAATTAAAACAATTTTAATGCTTTATTCTGTTTATTGCACTTGTAGTTGTCAGATAAAAAGCAGTATATATTTTTTTGCTAAGATTGGATTGAAAGTCTCACAAACATTACAGTTGAAAAGCAGATGCCGGAGTAGGGGCCGTGGATATAGGGGAATCGTTGCTCTTTCGTATATGTTCTCATCTGCTATATTTCATTAATTCCAAATGTATATCTTAATCCTTTTGTTTTCTTGTTTAATTTATTCAGTTTATTGAAAATAAGTTTCTTGGCCTCATTGAAAGTCAAAATCTCATTTTGTGCATGTTGTGCACGACCATGTTCTCTGGCACTGGGTGTTTGCAGATTACATCCAATACCAGAGAACTCTTCAAGGTTGTTAAAGACAGTTGGGATTGGAAGAGAGAAGGGAAAAGAAATTCCCAAGTGCTTCCTGTGTGTGAGGTCAGTGCTTTCACAACTATTATTTTATGTTCCATTTTTCATCTTGGGATTCAGAAGCAAGAATCAGGCCCAGTAGTCTTGCTTCAGAGTCAGTACTCCTAACCAATAATGCTTTCTGCTAATCTGTGATAAACCAGGATGGTCCCCAGCGATTCCTGCCTCCTGGTATTCATGCCCTTGTGTCATCTCTTGCCTTTCAGTGTGGGGTGGGCCTTAGTGACTTTGAACTAATAGAATATGGCAAAAGTGACGAGATGTCATGTCCAAGAGATGATGGCAAAGACCATGGCTTTCATCTTTTGGATGCTTGCCCTTCTAGCTTTCTCTCTTTGAGCTCTTGCTTTGGAAGGAACAGACCGCCGTGTTGTGAGTGGCCCTGCAGAGAGGCCCACGTGGCAAGGAGCTGGTGTCTAGGGCCAACAGCCAGTGAGGGCCTGGGCCTGCCAACAGCCAGGTGAGTGAACTTGGCGGCAGGCCTGTGTCAGTCCTGCCTGGAGATGACTGAGCCCAAGCCGGCACCCTGCTTGCAGCCTGTGCCAGACCCTGAGCCAGAGGCACCCAGCTAAGCCTCGCCTGGAGTCCCAGTCCACAGAAACCATGAGATAATAAGTGTTGTTTTGTGCTGCTGGGTTTGAGAGTGAGTTGTTACACAGAAAGAGATAACTGCAGAATCTGGTACCAAAGGTGGGGCGCTTCTGTAGCAGAAATCTACGTTTGTGGGAGTGACTTGGGAACTGGGCAGTAGACTCTGAAGAGTCAGTGAAGATGAGGGTACCTTGAACATGTTGTTTGTGAAATTTGGGGCTTTGAGGGGAATGGCCATGAGGGCTTAAAGGAATGGAAACTGGAGGAAAGGGATCTTCATTCTTTGCTGACAGAAAGTTGAGCAACGCTATCTGTAGTTACGTGGAAAGCAGGCAGTGTGCCTCCTGACCTGGGAGATGGAGCTGAGGGACATTTCCAAGCAACGCACTGAAGGTGCCCCATGGTTTCGTCTTGCCGCTTCTAGTGAAGGGTGAGAGGAGAGAAACAAATCGAGGGAAGGATTGTGAAACAAAAAAGGAGCCAGCACTTGATGGTTTTGGAAGTCCTCAGGCATTCTGTCTGGCAAATGATAGTCAAATTTAAGTTGTGGGTTCCTAGCAAAGGTCAGTTCAAGGGCACCGCCAGGAGAGAATGGTAGTCTAAAGATGAAGCTGCAGATGTGACTGTAAGACCTTTTGTTAAAGACCCCAGAAGAATCAAAGGTAGTAGTACCTTAAGAGCCACACAAAAGACCTCTCAATTACATAGTAGGGCTTCTAGCCATTTTTGCAGCCGTGCAGGTAGCGAAGGGCTTATCTTGAAGATATTTGTGGATATGGCTTTTGTCTAATGCAGTGAATCTCATTGAGATTCACAGGAGACCTACTGCAGCTAAGATGGAAAAGGAAAAGAAACAGTTCAAAATGAAAAGAGGCTGTTGAACCCCCACCAAATTCTTCCGGCAGGAAGCAGGCCAAACAGACTGCTAAGTTGCTAAGGCATGCTACCTTCCATGAAAAAGGAAGGATGACGCCGACAAGAGCCATGGAGAGTTGTTATCCCAGCCTTGAGACCTAATCAAAGAGCTCCAGCATTTGCCCAGCTAGATTTCAGAATCACTGTGGACCAGCGAGGGCTCCTTTGTGTCTCCCACTCCCCCGCCTTTTGAAGAAGTGGTTGTTCCAATTGGAGATTACAAGAGATGCCACAGTAATGGAAACCAGAAGGAGGCTAGTGAGAAAGGTGCCTGGGTACGGTGCCATTTCAGCCAAGCTCCCCAGAATGCCACACCTACTGCTTAGTCAGCTGCTTTCAGCTTTTGTTTACAAGTCTTACAGTTTCCAGAGTATATGTAAGAAAACGAAAGCAATCAGGAGATTTCTTACCAGCACACATACCTGCCTTCTGCCCCCAGTGGCAGTAAACCTTTGGTCTCACCTGTCACTGTACGTGAAGCAGTTGCATTCCTGTAGGAGGCCAGCCACCCATTTTATCCTGGGTCCCATCTGGGCTGGCCCAGTTAGGACCTGGACTCAGCATTTCTCTCCCTTCTCTCTTTGAGATCATCAGGTTTTCTCTCTTTACTAGATTAGTCCCATTAACACACAATTAAGCTATTTTCTTTCATCCATTCAAAAATAATACTCTTGACCTCACTTCTCTGCCAGCCGCTGCTAAATTTCTTTTTCTTTAGAGCAAAACTCAAGAACAGAGTTGTCTGCATTCGCTCACATCAGTTCTTCTCCACGTACCTTCCCCTTAAGCCCACTCGGGTTCTTATTGCCACCGTGCACTGAACTGGCTCTTGTTGAGAGCTAAGACCAGGTCTTAGTCAGTGACCAGGTCTCAGTCTTCTTTGTGTTGCCTGGCCTGTCTGTAGAGTATAACATCCCTCGCCGTTCCCTCCCTCTGATAAACTGTTTTGGGCCCTTGACTTGTAGGAAGTCATACTTCCTGGTTTTCTTCTTCTTCTTCGGTGATTATGTCTCATTTTTAAAGTTGCCATACACTGGGCTAGGTCTTAAAACTTTTTTTCTTGATTTTCTCTCATTTAGTGATTTCATCGAATCTCATGGATTTAGCTTTCAGTTCACCGGGATAGCCAGAATCATCTGTCATCGGGTCTGGTGAATTCTCTGATCTTTTATATTGTTTAACTCTTATAATTAACTTAAGAAATAAGAAGTGGTAGTGAGGGGCGCCTGGGTGGCTCAGTGGATTAAGCCGCTGCCTTCGACTCAGGTCACGATCTCAGGGTCCTGGGATGGAGCCCTGCATCAGGCTCTCTGCTCAGCAGGGAGCCTGCTTTCCCCTCTGTCTCTGCCTGCCTCTCTGCCTACTTGTGATCTCGCTCTCTGTCAAATAAAATAAATAAAATCTTAAAAAAAAAAAGTGGTAGTGAAAATCAACTTTATTAGAAATAAGAAAAAAAATAACACTCATGCAGCTAATTATATGTCACCCCCGTAATGACAACAAATCACATTTGAACGTTGTTCGTGTTTGTTTGTTTTAAAGATTTTATTTCTTTATTAGAGAGAACGTGTGTGCACAAAGCAGGGGCAGAGGAGGAAGCTGACTCCCGCTAAGCCGGGAACCCAGTGTGGGGCTTGATCCTAGGACCTTGGGAGCATGACCTAAGCCCGAGGCAGACGCTTAACCCACTGAGCCACCCAGGCTCCCCTTGTTTGTTTTTTTAATCTTTTTTGGCAGCATCTTGTGTTTTTCTATCCTTTTTGTATCCTCTTTCTTTCTTTTCTCCGAGCCCTATGCTTATGGCTGAGGGTGGACATTCTCTCCTTAGTTCTGTATTTATTCCTGCAAGCTCAGTTCTTAGCCGTGAGAGGAATTGTCTTGTTATTCTGCAGTTTTTCTTGTGATGGAAACTTTTCCTGTCAAATTAAAGCATTCACTGTACTAATATCAATCATAATGAAGCAAACAGACAGTGGCTATCATGCAGTCTCTGGCAAGTATAGATTTTAACTCTTATCAGTGTGTCTGCCACTTCTTTAGCCTTGTTAACAGTAAAGATCATTTTATGTGATTTTTTTTAAACAAGGGATTTTTGAATCTATTAACATTTGAGAATACATTGAGCTGAGAAGAGCATCAGCAGTTTTTTTTTTTCGTAAGACAGAATCATCGAATCTCTTTGAAATCCAAATAATGTGCTCTTGATTTCTCTTCCTTTTCCATCTGTGAAAATATATTGAAATTCAACCCTATTCTTCCTAACAAGAAGGCAAACTAAGGCAAGTTTTTTTTTTGCTGAGTACTACTCAGGCCAATCCCAGACCTGTTCTAAAATTGTCCGTTCTATTTATGCCGTGCGTTTTAAGTTCTGTGTCAATGCTTGTACTGCCTTTGACCCTTTGTTCTGCTCTTGCTCCTTTTGTAGATCTGTACCTGTGTAGATCTGAATCTTCCAAATCTGCGTTTCACTGACAGACACTGTTTAAATTTTTATCCCCTATTTTTCTGGTTTTGAAAGCATCTATAGCTCAAAAGGCATCATCCTTTGAATGAAATTTAATTGCCTATAAACTGTCATGTATCAACCCAGAAAATTCTCCACCTTATCATGAAATCGGATTCTGGATGCTAAATATGTCTCAAATAGGGTATAGCTTATTATTGCTTCTGGTTCTTCTTATATTTACATGGTCTAAGTCCAGTATTTAAGAGTTTTGTTTTTTGTGTTTTTGTTTTTCTTTTAATCTTTGATAATACATAGTTCTGCTGCTTGGACTCTTCTTTCTCTCTCACAGCAGGTCTTATTAGTTCAGCAAATCCTTTAGGCTCTGCCTTTCAGAAATGAGTTAGATCCCATCTCTTTTCACCAGCTCTACTACATCTGTCAGTACATCTTCCTTTCTTGCCTAGATTATTCTGATAGTCTCCTACCTGGTCTCCCTGCTTTATACTATTGACTCCAAGTAATTTATTCTGAGCACAGCATCTGTCATGATCCTTTTAAAATACAAATCTGATAATGCTCAAAATTCCACTAATGTGTTCCACTCAGAGGAACAGCCGGAGTCGTCCCTCTAAGGTTCTGGTCGAGCTAGCTCCCAGGTACCTCTTTGCCACTGGTCCCCTCCTGTTCTTCCCATTCTGTTCTCCCTGTCCGCTTGCCGCACTGGCCCGCTTGCTGTTTCTCAGGTCGGCTGGGCACTTGGGACTTGTTCCCTCTGCTTGCGATGCTCTTCTCCAGAAGAGCTTGATTTCCTTCCTATTTCTGCTTGGGTAGGACCTCTTCAGTTCATTGCTAGTCAGTCTATTTTGAATTCTCCATAGCCCCTACCATCTCGTATATGTTTGGTTTTTTTTTTTCCCATCTAGCATGTTTTAAAAACATCTTTTTTTTACTACTTGTGTCTCCTATAGAGATGGCTGGTTTGTTTACTGCTGTATCCTCTCCTTGGTGTCTAGAAAAGTGAATGGTGTTCAGTGAATACTTGTCAAATGGGCGTTAAATTCCAGAGGTTTTCTACTTGTTACTTTTTCATTAACAAGACCATACTTAGTAACTACAGGAATTTATAGGGTGGAACTCTCTGTGTTTGTCATTCAGCCCTTCTCTCTCATTTACTGGGACCACTCATCCCTGTGCGCATCTGTCGGTTTGTGCTGCAGAATCAGTAGAGCTTCACAGCGCAGGCCTTGGAACTGTTGACTAGGTTTCAGATCGGCCTCAGCTGCATTCTGCCTTAATGATACTTGTATCCAGGAAAGAGGAAATGTTGGAGGTGTTAAAATAAAATTGGAATTCTATTTTTAAAGACCGCATTAAAAAAAATGGCACCAGTTGCTAAAACCCTTGAAAGTACTGCTCCTCCCTAAATCTCCATGGATGTTGCCACTGTCTTTGTCAGCGAATTAAATTTATCTTCTCCTAACCAGTATACAAGATGATTTGCAAAAAAAAAAAAAGTCATTTCTTACTTAATTACATTGGCATTATTTGTAATTTGCTGCCATTTTAACTGTTACGTTTTCTGTTATTTCACATATATGGCATTTTAGGTGTGTTACTGGTTGGGTACACTCACATTCTTTTGCACTACTCCCCATGATATTACTAGGTTCTCGTTATCTGGTCTGGAAGTTCAGCCACCATTTGTAAGTGTGTGTGTGTGTGTATGTTTGTGTGCCTGTATTTCTTTTAATGGGGAAATGTGATCAGAGTTCTGAACAACAGAAATAAAATGCATTTTTAGCATGTGACCCACAACATACGACCCATAGACAGACGAATGGACCCATACAGGCGTCCATTTAAAGAGGCTTTATTTTGGGCGCCTGGGTGGCTCAGTGGGTTAAGCCGCTGCCTTCGACTCAGGTCGGGATCGCAGGGTCTTGGATCGAGTCCCGCATTGGGCTCTCTGCTCAGCAGGGAGCCTGCTTCCTCCTCTCTCTCTGCCTGCCTCTCTGCCTACTTGTGATCTCTCTCTGTCAAAAAAAAAAAAAAAAATCTTAAAGAGGCTTTATTTTGAGATCCTAAGGGGCTTTCATCTGTAAGGTGCGCTGTGGTGTATTACCTACTAAATATCAGAAGGAGAACAGTATTCCTTTTGCTACCTTTTTTTTTTTTTTTTCTGGACATATTTCATTAACAAATTTAAGACAATTGAAAATGCTAATTAAAATAGTTTCCCTTCATATTTACAAACTCTGGGTTCTTTTTATTCTTTTATCTTTTTTGTTTTTGCGTTTTAGTTTTATTTGCAGGAATTAAGCCCCAGATATCAAATTACACTTTTGTAATATAAGATAGGAAAATTCTTCTCCATGCAATCACAGAAAAACTATTTTGGCTATTTATAATGTCCAAATTCTATTGTTTTGTGTAATATAGCTATGAATTGGTATTTTTAGTACTGTAAGTGGTCTCTTTTATTTTTATTTTATTTTATTTATTTATTTTGTCCTTAAAAAATTTTTTTTTTATTTTATTATGTTATGTTAGTCACCATATAGGACATCATTAGTTTTTGATGCAGTGTTCCATGATTCATTATTTGCGTATAACACCCGGGGCTCCATGCAGTATGTACCCTCCTTAATACCCATCCCCCATCCCCTGCCCCTCTGAAACCCTCAGTTTGATTCCCATAGTCCAGTCTCATGGTTCATCTCCCACTCTGATTCCCCCCCTTTCATTTTTCCCTTTCTTTTCCTAATGTCCTGCATGCTTTTTTGTCTTTTATATATTTAGCCCACTCATTTATCAGTTTTTCAGTTTGGGAAAGGATAGTACTAGAAGGCATAATTAAAAGTGTTACTTTTGTATATTGGTAATTTGCTTTTTTTTTAACAGTGACTTTTTTTTCCTTTGAACTCTTAGGATTTTTGCCACTTTTCACTAAAAAGTAAACTAACTTTTAATTATAACTTTAAAAATTTATGTTAGAGTGGACAGTAAAGCTCTTTACTTTTATTGTAACTGTTTTACCAAATAAAGTAGATTAGGCAGATTTCTTAAAATCTGATAGTGAGAGTTCTTCTTTGTTTTGCCAATAAAACGTGAACTTTAAAATGTCAAGGCATAAGCTCCTAAGGGGATAAAAAGAGGTTTAGGGAGAGAGTAGGCAAGTTGGAAAGGGTGTTTGTACTTGTCCAGACTTTTAAAACAGCACTTACTTCTCTCTGGTGTGGGCTGCAAACACACACACGCACGCACGCACATGTGTGCACGCGCGCATTTGAGCATTTGTTATTTGCTGTCAGTGGTGCATAGTGTGGAACTAGGTAAAGGGTGTGTTATTTTCCTAAGTACAAAATCAGGTTTTGACCATTAATTATTTGCTTGAAAGTTTACGGAGTTTCTACTATTTGTCATACCTTGTAGGGAAGGTTTGCCTTTGGAAGTGTTACCTACACCTAGCCAGGGAGTGGCTCGATCCTCATTCTCAAACAGAAAGAAAAGGGGCTAAGGTGTGTGTATATTTTAGGTTTAACAGAGAAGTTAAAACTTTTCTGTTCGAATACTTCGCCAAAGGACTTCAGTGGTTGCTGTGTTAGTCCACTAGGGCTGCTGTGACAAATTACCACTGGCAGGTGGCTTAGCCAACAGAAATTTCTCTTTCATAGTTCGGGATACTGGGACGTGCAAGACCAAGGTGCCTGCAAAGCAGGTTTCATCCCGAGGCCTCTGCTCTTGGCTTGTAGTTTGCCACCATCACCCTGTGTGCTCATCTGACCTTTTCATGCACGTGTTGGGGGAGAGGGCAAGAGCAGGAATGCATGGGTGCACATGTGGCAAGTTCTCTGATGTCTTTTCTTGTAAGGACAGTAATCTCATCCCTTCATGACCTCATTTAACCCTAAGTAGTTCCTTAGAGGCCTGTGTCCGAATATAGCCACAGTGGGATTTAGGGCTTTATCACTGAATTTTAGAGGGGAGAGACACACAATTGGTTAGACCATTACACTTACCTTTTTTTTTTCCCCCAAAGATTTTATTTATTAATTTGACAGACAGAGATCACAAGTAGGCAGAGAGGCAGGCAGAGAGAGAGAGAGGAGGAAGCAGGCTCCCTGCTGAGCAGAGAGCCCAATGAGGGGCTCTATTCCTGGACTCTGGGATAATGACCTGAGCTGAAGGCAGAGGCTTTAACCCACTGAGCCACCCAGGTGCCCCTATACTTACCTTTTTAATTCTTCAAAAATTTGAATATTTATTGTGCACTCACCATCTTTACAGACCTGCCACTATCTAGCTTAGTAAACTCAAAGAAATTACTCTACGTTGTGAGGCCACAGTTTCTTCCATCGGTGAAGTGAAAGTGTTGAGCAGGTCAGTAGCTACTGGTTGAATACTCAACCAGTATTGGTTCCATTTTCATTTTCCTCTCTTCTTTAACTCCTTCCCTGGGGTATTTAGGATTGGGTCCTTGATGTTTTTACCCTATCCTTTTCTCTCCTTTGGTTTCTTTGTATTTTTATTCTCATGTTCTGCCCTCTTTCTCTGTTCACCTCTTCCCTGAATTGGGTTTTTTTTCTAAGAACTTATGAGTTTCCTATATTTTTTAGCCCTTTATAAGTTTAGCAAGCAGGAGGCACCTGGGTGGCTCAGTTGGTTAAGCTTCCGACTCTTGATTTTGGCTCAAGTCATAATCTTGGGGTCCTGGGGTCCAGCCCTGAGTTAAGCCCCATGCTGGGGGTGTTCTGTTTGAGATTCCCCCCACTCTGCCTGCCACCATTCATGCACACATGTGTGTGCTCACTCTCTTTCTCAAAAAAAAAAAAAGTTTAGCAAGTAGATGGAGTGTTTTATATTCCTTTCTGTTAAACATACTGCAGACCTTTAAACAATTTTAGTCTAAATTAATTGCTTTTCAATTACTTTAGAACATATCTGGTTTGTTTTCCTCTAGTCCCCTGCCCTTTACTGGGCAAGATACCACACCATTATTTCATAAAATTTAGTCTGGGGAGGCTAGGGGTATTGTTTTTCATGTGTGCTTTTACTAAAGGCTGTAGGTCATTATGAGAGTTGATGATGACAGTGATGTATTTTTTACTCTTGGAGAAGGAAGAGCCTTGTGCCGGCCCCCCTCCCCAATTTCTCCCTTTTGATCTGTGACATTTGAAAGTAGTTGCTCTGCAGTCTCAGTGGCTTTTCTTCTTTTGTGAATATCACAACAAACTTTGAAGTGAGCTTCACAGGATGTAAAAAAACGGGTGACATGGGTGCGAGACTTTGTTGGTGCTAAGATTTCCATGACTGATGGAGAAGGTTTGCCAGAAACAGTGTCAATAAGACTGTTGTAGAAACTAGATCATGAGTGGGGAGAGGTCTTGTCCTAGTTTTAATATAAATCCTTGGTCTGATGCGCAGAGTCTTAAGAAACCATCTGGAAGCAAATTCTGCACCCTTTAAAGCTGTTTCTTCTAGGATTTAAAAATCTGCTATTCCGGGGCGCCTGGGTGGCTCGGTGGATTAAGCCTCTGCCTTCGGCTCAGGTCATGATCTCAGTGTCCTGGGATCGAGCCCCGCATCTGGCTCTCTGCTCAGCGGGGAGCCTGCTTCCCCTTCTCTCTCTGCCTAGCTCTCTGCCTACTTGTGATCTCTCTCTGTCAAATAAATAAATAAAATCTTTAAAAAAAAAAAAAAAAAAAAAAAAAAAAAAAAAAAAAAAAAAAAAATCTGCTATTCCTACAACACACTAACAGGTATTGTGATAATGGCGGTCATAATTGTAGTGATGGGAATTAGCAGCTACCAATTTTTGAATGCCTCCTATTTGCTAGCCTTTATACTGACCATTTTAGTCATTAACATATCAAATCCTGATAGCCCTATGGTAAGTGGTCATGGACAGGCCACTCCAGTTTCTCCTATAAATTCTCCCAAGTCAGGGATAAATTCTAGGTGTTCCAGCAGTGCTGAACATCTATCAGTACTCATTAGTAGATGTTGAACTGATTTGGGCTCAAGTGTACCATCTTGCTTAAAACTGTCAGTCTCTGTCTGCCCTTGCACTGCCCAGCTACAGAGACACAAGGCATGCAAGTTCACTTACCCACTCTGAGTTAGAAAGTTTAATCTGCCCTTATGTTAAGGAGCTGCTTTCCCACTAGTCAGCACAGTCTTTAAATAATGTGATGCCCTATTACCCATGTGCCAGGGCTTAAACATCCTTATTAGATTGGCTCATCTCCTTGCCTTGGTCTTTTTTGTTCTGGCCGTATGGTGGCGCTCTAGCTTTCCCTGGGACCTGCGCCCAACACTGAATCCACATTCAGTTGACTGAGGGAAGTCACTCAGCCATTTCTTCCTGGTGACTTCTTAAAAAATTCATTGGATCTGGGTTTTCTTTTTCTTGATTTGAGTTTGATGGCATTCCTTCCTGTTTTTCGAGGAAAAGTCAGACTTTGCCTTGTACTCTCACACTGAGCCCCTTGGCTAAGAACGGCTCAGATTAGGCTAGTTCGCTCTGTCCTTACGACTTGATCATTTGGGTCTTGGTGTCTTCCTGCAGGAGGTCAGTGTTTTCCCAGGCTGCATCTCCAGCAGTCTCTATTTCCGTGGAGTAGCTCCTTGCACCCAGGACTTTGCCGCCATCGGTGTTGCCACTGCCACCTGCTGATGTTACGCTCAATCAGACGCTCCATGTCCCCGCTGGACAGAACGTCACTCCGCCCACACTGGGTCGCACAGCTTCCTTCTTGTTTTCCTTTCCTTATCATGCCTTCCTGTTTCCCTTGTTGCCCTCTCCTCCAGCCAGGCAGCATGCATCCCCTCAGGAACCCCGAGGCTCCTTCAGAGTGTAGGTCTCGGAATCATGTTTATGCACTGCCAGAGTTCAGTTGCCCTTCGTCTGTCTCTCCCCAGGTACTTAACACAAATGAAAATAGTGACCTTTTAGAACAGCTTTCAAGAGAGGTAGCAACATACCAACGCCCCCAGGGTACTGTTGAGTGGAAGCCAACTGGCAGGAAGAACTAAGAACAAGAAGACTGAACCTTTAAAATTAATAATTTGGAACTATGGAACCAATGGAAACAAGACCAGCAAGGGATGGGGGAGGTGGCGCTGCTCACTCTAATGTGGAAAATCAAATATTTTTCAATAATAATAAAAGCAGCCCTGAATATATTGAGAGTGAATTGGTTTCTTTAAATTTCATGTTCTCTATAGCCATGCCTCTCATTGCATTGGTAAGTGGACGAAATGTTTCTTTATGCGTTCTCTGAATAAAAGGTCAAAAGAATATAGTTCAGTAGGGGTGCCTGGGAGGCCCAGCCCGTTAAGCATCTGCCTTGGCTCAGGTTGTAATCCCAGGATCCTGGGATTGAGTCCCGCGTCAGGCTCCCTGTTCAGCAAGGAGCCTGCTTCTCCTCCCTCTGCTGCTGCTCCTGCTTATATTGTCTCGCTCATTCTGTCAATTAAGTCAATAAAATCTTTAAAAAAAAGTTAAAAAAGAGAATACAGTTCATTAAACTCCTTCTTGCCTCCAAACAAATCTTGAAGGGTCAGATGCCTGGGAGTCAATGCCTGAAATCATAACGTACCCTACTGATTTTGAGAGGAAACTGAGACCTGCTTTTATCAGCCATTTATCCAGAAAAGGGTATGCTCTGTATAAATCTAGCCGTCTCCTTCTTTGTCTACCCGTACTCTGCAGTATTTATGTTCATAATGTGATCCAGATAGTCTCAGTATGGTTTTGGGTTCTTTTATTGATTCTCGCATATTATAGTTCTCAGTTAACCAGAAACCCGTATTGTTTTTTTGTTTTTTTTTTTTTTTACCCACTTTGTATTATTTGCATTATGACAGAAAGGTTGTTGAAAAGCCCTTTTCTGTTATCATTTTGTTTATAGATTACTATTTTTAACCTTCTTTGAAGGGACCCTGCCACAGAAGTCCTTACTCACATTCTGTATGTTTAGAGCTAGGATCTCAGTCAGGGATGAGAAGGAGGTATATAAATCAGAGTCTAGGGATGGGGTGAGAGAGACTATTTTAAAACTCTAAGTCATAATGAACATTTCAGAAAGTAAGGCTGTTTGTGCTCTTCTGGGCTGATGGAAGATACAAGTGAGTAAATGCTGTAGGACAAGGGTGTTAAAAGTGGTTAAGAAACACTGATTTCAGGTCTGTCATTTTTACTGAGTGACCAAAAGAGTGTCTCTCTTGAAGATTGTTCAGCCTGAAGGCTGTAGAATGACTTGAGGAAAATGCAGGCATGGCCAAAAAGGGACCATAGATTCCTGACCCCATATTTTCCCTTGAGGATTTGAAGCCAGATTGGTTTAAACAACTGTTTAATAGAAAACAACACACACACACATACACACAACAAAGATCTCTCTTAGTGGACTAGCCCCTTAGTAAGACAGTTGGAATGTTGGAGTTGGAATGTTTCTTGTCAGTTGGTCACTGATTTGGAAGAATTACAGTGGGACTAGGATTTGGGTCTCTGGCCTGCTAGCCCATAGAGGAGGAGGCAGTTGGGTTTTGTGAAAGCAGGAGAGGTTTAGAAATGAAATTAAAGGTCCCTTAATCAAAGGGAAACATTCAAAAGAGGTAGGATTAGTATGTGAGCTTAGAGAAAATACCTAAACTAGAAATATTAGTTGTTCACCAAGGAAAAATAGGAGTGTTTGAATGGAACAGCTCCATAAAGAAGGAATTATCTCAAAACCCTGTTAATTTTCTGGCCTATTGGTTCTTAATCTTTATTTTGGGTCTTGAACCTCATTGAGAATCTAATGAAAGCCCTGGACCAGGTCCCCAGAACAATATACATATTTATGGCATTTTGCACACAATTTTCAGAGGATCATGGGCCCTGTGAAGCCCAACTATATTAAGAATGCACTAACTCTTTTGTCATCTACCTCTACCTAGACTTAGCCAAAATTTAGTGAACTTGGTGCCACAGAAAGTATTTGGAGGCTAAACAATGGTTAATGTTGCTTGACATGTGCATGAAGAATGTATTAAATTCAAGGTAAAAATATGTGTACTAGAATTCGGATTTTAAAGAACTTAACTTTTGATCTAGTACTTTAAAAAAAAGAAAAGGTAATTGATGGACCTGAGAAATGAGTGTGTTATTTAATGGGCCGGATGGAAGATACCGGAAAAACAGTGGCAACCCAGGCTTTATCATTCACTGTGACTCTGAAGAAGGCATGTATCCTAGTGTATAAAAGGACACATCCTAAGAAGACACTGCTAGCAAACAAAATTGTAAGATACCAAAAAGTAACAAGTACAGAATTGCTCCAGTCACATGTTCCACACTAAAAATATAGGTGGTGGGAAGTACAGGACAGGGAATCAAGATCACAGAGGCCAACGTGAAATTGGCTGTTTCCATCTCTGGTAGCTTGTGGTGGAGATGGCAGGCTGGATCCCGATGATATATCTGGAGTGAGGGCCTATGTGTGTAGACAGTCACAGCCGGAGTGGGCTTACTCACCCACGGTTGAGTAGGAACTGAAAGGTCAGGCAATATCGAAGATCCATGGGGCAGTCTAGAATCTGAGGATACTGATGCTGAGGTAGATCGGTCAGGTGGTATCTTAGGGAGAGGACTCTTGGTGCCTGGACACTAGGAGTTCAAGGCCACTCTAGTAAAAATGTTGAAGACACTATTCCTTTATCTAGTTTTCTTTTATTTCTGCCAATATGTTGTGCACACCTGTGCATGCCAATACATTGGCCAAGCACTGTTGTATGTGCTGGGAACCTGTAGCAGGCTTGATTGGGATGCTGAGTCAATCCATTGCTTCCTCACAGATCTAACGACTTCTGTATGTTTTGGGCGAAGGTAGAAATGAATTACTGAACTTGTTAGCCCAAAGCTTGACAGAGTGTGAGTGAGACAGCCCGCTTGGACTGGAAGGGAAAGAGATAGCAAGTCAGTTTCTCCATCTTGCTCTCACAGATATTTTAGAACTGGGGGACTGATTCTTTTGACTCAGGTGGTGAATAATGGCACATTTTTGGACAGTTTCATAAGAAATGTGATTTTATGATCACTTTTTCAGGATTTTGTGCATGTTATCTTAGTCTTAAAAGATGATTTTGAAGTCTGTGATAGGTCCTTTGTCATGGTGGTTTTAAGTGGGAAGTGATAAGTAATGTAGTAGTAACCCCAGACTTTCTAGAAAGATTCTACAATTTAGTGTTGGTCTTTAATTGATTTGAACCAGAGCTTCTGTCTTAAACCTTCCCCCCTTCCTGTTTTAAAAGTTCATATAGGTAAAATAAAACCTAGTTTTTAAAAAGAGCTGTGTTATGTAATGTTGGCTATTACATTGGTAAAGTAAGCATATCTAAAAGTATTTGCTGTCTTTCGTTTTTGGCTAAGGTGATGGAAAAGAACTTACTCTGAAGATACTAAAAAAATTTTAACTCTGAAATGGATTATCAAATGGATCACCTTATTTTTTTCTTTATAAAATAATCTTCAAAGAATGCTAATGAAAAAAAGCCGATCAAACATATTAAGAGAGGAAACCTCTTATAAGTTCTAGTAGCCTCACCAGAGCGACAGACTTTAGTTAATATATTTAAGAAACATGAGTAATAAATACAGAGGCTGTTGTGAGGAGGTATCTGCAGACTGATTTTGTCATAGGTCGTGGGCAGCTGTGTGTCTAGTAAACACAAAGAATACATTGTAAAGGCCGTAAAATGTTTTGGTAACTCTGTATGTGCTATAATAATCATAAACATTAAGCATAATTGTTTTGTCGTTTTCTGGGTGACATCAAAATATAAAGCTGCTGGCAGATGTATTTAGAGCATTCTGGATTTCATGGCCAAGTGGTCTTTTTTTAAATTAAACTTTTTATTTTGAGGTAATTATGGATTCACTACACATATTTTAAAGTGGCATTTAATGAGATTTTGGCATAGGTAAGTACCTGCGACACAGTCAAGGTAATGAATGTATTCCTCACACCCCAAAAGTTTTTTTTTCCTTATCATTTTGCCACATTTGCTTTACTATTCTGTCTATAATTCTTTTTGAGCCTTTGAGAATAAATTTTTATTTTTTAATTAATTAATTTATTTTTAGAGATTTTATTTATTTATTTGACCGAGATTGATCACAAGTAGGCAGAGAGGCAGACAGTGAGAGAGAGAGAGAGAGAGGAGGAAGCAGGCTCTCTGACAGCAGAGAGCCCAATGCGGGACTCAATCAGGACCCTGAGACCATGACCTGAGCCGAAGGCAGAGGCTCAACCCACTGAGCAACCCAGGCACCCGAGAATAAATTTTTAAAATATATGTGTGAGTATATATATATATATATATATATATACATACATGTATTTCATGCCCCTTTAGTCCCAAATGCATATTTATTTTCTAAAAACATAATCACAGTACACTTAAAACAACCAAGACATTTCATACAGATACTGTTATCTGATGTGCAGCCCACATCCCAGTTTGCTAATTGTCCCAGTAATGTCCTTTATAGCAACAGAAGGACTTTTCCTTTTCACTAAACTATTTATGTCCTTTATAGCAACAGAAGGACTTTTCCTTTTCACTAAACTATTTTCAGATAAGTGCAGATTTGCATGCAGTTGTAAGAAATTGATTAGAGATATCCCATGGATCTCATTAGTAACGTCTTGAAAAACTAAAAGTACAGGGGCGCCTGGGTGGCTCAGTGGGTTAAACCGCTGCCTTCGGCTCAGGTCATGATCTCAGGGTCCTGGGATCGAGTTCCACATCGGGCTCTCTGCTCAGCAGGGAGCCTGCTTCCCTCTCTCTCTCTCTGCCTGCCTCTCTACCTACCTGTGATCTCTCTCTGTCAAATAAATAAATAAAATATTAAAAAAAAAAACTAAAAGTACAGTATCAACAACCAGGAAATTGACTGTACACTGTCAAGACACAGAATACTTCTGTCACCAGAAGGACCCCTCATGTTGTCCGTTCATGCCACAGGCATTGCCACCCGCCCCTGCTTCTCCTTAACTCATTGCAACCACTGATTTGTTCTCCATTTCTGTAATTTTGTCATCTCAAGAATGTTTTATAAATAAAATCATGTAGCATATAAGCTTTTGAGATTACATTCTGAAACAGCCTAATTCCCTAGAGATTCATCTTGGTCCTTGCCTATATCAGTCTATCCTTTTTCCTCTTTCCTAGTATTCTATAGTTTGGATGTACCATAGTTTTTTAAACATTCACATGTTGAAAGACATCTAGGTCAATTCCGGTTTTTGCCTATTATGGGTAATAGGCAAAAAACTGCTGTAAACATTTGTGTATAGATGTCTGTGTGAACAGTCCTCAAGGGTAGACGCACAGGTGTGCTGTTGCCAGCGATGTGAGGGTAATCGCATACTTGCTTGTTTAGGGAGCTGTTAAACTGCTTTCTAGTGGCTGTACTATTTTACATCCCTACCGGCAGTGTGCTAGTTACTTAGTTTTTCCGCATCCTCCCCACGATTTGACGTTGTTATTTTTTCTTTCCTAGCCATACTGGCAGATACTTAGGGGATATCATTGTGGATGTAATTTGCATTTCCCTAATGGCTAATGATGTTAGACATCTTTGTTTGCATTGATTTACTGTTTGTAGATCTGCTTTGGTGAAACTTCAGTGTCTTCCCCAGGTTCTAATTGGATTGTATCCATACTGTTGAATTTTAAGACTTCTTTCTGTATTCCGCATAGTAGTCCCATGTCAGATGTATACTTTGCTAACATTTCTCTCACTCTGTAGCTTATCTTTTCGTAGAACAAAAGTCTTTAATTTTGATGAAGTTTAACTTATCAATTTTTCCTTTTATGAATCATGTTTTTGGTGTCAAAAGAACTCTTTGCCTAGCCCTAGGTCCTGAAGATTTTCTTCTGTGTTTTTTTCCCTAAAAGTTTTATAAATCTGTAGGGGTGAACATACGGGCTCCCTGCTTCTCTTCTCTAAGGTTGTTTGGGCCGGGTATTGGAATGCCTGGGAATAGCCTGGTAAGGGCTCAAGTTTAGGCTCACCACTGGGTCTTTACCTTCGAGGGTGGGACTGAGGTTAGGTTTGGCTGCATTAGAGCAGTCTAAACGTTTTCTCTCTTGCTGGGCTTCCCCTTTCCTTGTCCTTTGATTGCAGAGAATGGGCTCTCCTTAGGCCCCCCCCCCTTTTTTTTTGGGTCTGCGCCTGCTGACGCTTCCAGATTTTGCTGCTCCCAAGTCCAGGCTCCGTGAGGCAGAAAGAAAACCCAGGGAGTTCACCACTGTATCCTGAGGTCCTGAGCCAGGTTGCTGTCTTCTTTCCACCTGTGGGAGTCTTCTGTTTGTTTAATATATCAGCTACCCAGGGTTTTAAATTGGGAGAAGTAGGGGAAAGTATATTCCTCCTTACTGGAAGCAGAAGTCTGTCGTTTTGCTTTATGTTAATTGGTAGTTTTTTGGTCAAAGAGAAATGTGTGTGTAAATTAATGTATAAATATAAATGTTCCAAGAGAAATAAATACTGTCACTTACCCCTAACCCACACTTTTGAGAAATCTGCCTTAAAATATCCTGCCATTCTTAAAACAGCATACCAGTCTTCAGCATCCGTGGTTCCAGGCGTGTCTGTCTGTCCTGGTTTATCCCTAGTGACGTCCATCTTCAGCACACTGGCTGTGGTTTGCCGGCTAATTATTTTACACAGTATTGCTTATTGTGTCAGCAATTTAAGCCTGTTTTCCTGATTTGCCATTATTCATGTCATGGTTATTTCTAAGCTGAAGAACTATGCACAGTCTTTTTTCTGAAACTCCTGGGCCGGATATTGTATCATAATTGGGAATATTTTGTAGTTTGGAAAAGAAAGATAGTACATATAGTGTGTGGGGGGGTATACACCCCTAGTTGGCTATGGGCAACACCTTGTAATCACATCCATCCATCTGTTTACAGCTAAATGTTTTTGCTTACTTACACCAGTTATGGTGTTGTCCTGTTTTATCACCAAATGAGCCTGTCTTCCACCAGCACAAAAACTGGGTGGGGAAGGAGGCAAGAAAGAAATGTAGTTTTCCAAGATTTTTGGACTTTGGAATTACATATAAGGGATTTTGGACCTGTGGAAGTAGGGCAGTCAGCGAGGCGAGCTGGAGTAAGGGCCCTATTTTTAGCCCTGAACTCCACACAGTTTAACTGCTAAGGTCTGCTGTAGGCCCTGGATTTGCCAACTGTGATTGTTTCCAGTATGAAAACAAAAGCAGCTATTGGTTTAATCCTGTTATATGGTGTTGATCTTAAAAATCGTTGGATTCATATTAGGATTTGGGGTTTAATCCTGTAAGGATCAGACTAACTTTCATCTTATTTATCCTAAATCCCTCTTTAATCTTGTTAATTATGCCAGACTGCTTTCCCAAGGGTCAGGATGTGTGTGTGTGTGTGTGTGTGTGTGTGTGTAGAGTATGTATTCATACAGTTGTGTTTCCAAAGGTATCTTTCTCTCTGATAATGAAGATCAGTTTTCTCACAAAGAGCCACGGAGCCACATGCACTTCTCCAGAGTAGCATTAGTATTGCAAGGATGACATCAGTTCTGTATTCTTACACCCAAGATTAAAGTAAGTCTCCGCAAGGCCTCCTGAGAGGGAATCTAGTGCTCATCTTGGATTTCCTAAGAAGGCATGTGGCACTCTTCTAAAAGGGGAATGTCATTTGAGTTTAGAGGCTCTTAGTCAACAAATAGAGTTAAATTGTTATAATTGAGATACCACTCTCCCATACTAGAACAGAAAATCAGTTCTTACCTTTTGACCTTCACATTGATATTGTGCTGTGTGCCTTAGGAAAAGAAAATGCGTATGTATTTCATCTTGGATCTCTTTGCTTCCACTTCACAGAACATAACTGCTTTGGACCTTGTGCTGTTTCTTCCCTTCTTTCTCTTAAAGGATAGTTGTCAATGTCTGTCCTCTTCAGGCAATAAACACGATAGGTCCTAGCTAAGCATAAGACATTATTTTTTTTTCCTTTTCTTATTTCTTCTTTTAAGGGTGGGAAGTTTTGTAATTGGGCCAAAAGTTTTACTGATGGATTCCGGAACCAGTAAACCTATACCAAATGATCTCTCTTGAAGCCCCACAGAATTACCTCCAGTTGTTGGGTGGTGGTTGCTCTCCTTTTTTTAAACTAATGATTGGAGTATCTGATCTCGAGTCCTTCAATTGCTGGAACATGATGGTTTTATGTCATGGGGAAAAAGAGCCTGGTTGGCTCTATTTTAATCTTTCTATGATTATTTCACTTACAACAATTACTCAGGGATTGCTAAATATAGAATATAAAGCAAATCACGGTATCATGAATTAAAATTAAACTGTCCTTTAGAACTGTTGATATTTTATATCAGCTATCCTTTATTTTTTCCAAAGGAAGTGGGTACAGTCCTTTGATGCATATATGGTTATGAATGTTTACTTTGCATATTCATTTTAAAGGAAATAAAGTATTTAAGGGAACTTAACTTATGTATTTATGTAAGGGAACTTTATTTAAGTTAAGGAGAATTTATTTAAGGGAACTTCTTCGCAAAAATGCAAGATGTCTTCATTACTGGCGGGGCTGTAATGCTGACACTGAGATTGTGGGAAGTGGAAAGAAGTTGTTACCAGGATCTAATTATATAAATGGGAAAAATTTAGGGTAAAGAACTCACTTTAGGTGATGGAGTGATTGTGTATGTGCATGCTTTGCCAGAAGTGAGGAGGGGCGACTTTGATTTCTAATCCGCTTTGGGGGAAGCTCCATATCAGGTCTGCACAGAAACAGTCAGTGAAGCAGCTCCTTTATCATAAAGAGAATTTTAATTAAAAAATGTTCTTGCATCGTGAGCAGAGTAAGCGACAACCGGCTGCACTGGGCATTTATCTCCTTCAGACCACATTACCAGTAATTGCTGCATTAAATCAAAGTCAGAAGAGATTACAGGTCGGAATCAAGCAAGGGGCTCGTGCCAACCCAAGGATTCCCACACTGCTGCACTGCTGCTGTCAGCCTTGTCCCGGTCCCCAGGAGGGATGAGAGTCAGGTGACGCCTGACAGTTCATCTGTAAGCACAAGCCTGGGGAACACAGTCCAAGGAGGGAGGCAGTTACTCGTTCAAGACCCCATGGCCTCGCCTTTCGGGTAGCTTTTCATTCGGAGCACAAGGGAATGGTTCCTCATTGTTTTTCAGTACCATTAGTTAAAAAGAGAGAACATGTTACCTGCTTTGCACTTGAGGAGATGTGCTTTGGGATAAAAATCACTTGTACTTTCTCTGCTCCTTTACATATTTACATTGCCTTCCTGGTCATGCGTGGTCTTCTCACTGGACTGAGTAATTCAACGGAAACGCACTGCCTTGTGCCGCACGTGTGTGGGAGTTTCCTCTTCCTTCCTCCTTCCCCACTACTGCCTTTCCTCCCTCTAACACAATTACATAGCTCTTCACAAGCTTTCTGCTTCCTTTCGAGGCCGCTTAGCCCTCACGTATATAGGTCTGGCTTCATGAATCCGATAATTCTGAATCTCTTTTAAACGCCCTTCCCAAATTACTGGAGATGATGATGATGACGACGGCAGTGACGGTAAGAGCGGCTCTAACCTAATACTCACTCGGTGGATGCCAGGCGCGTCGTATGCGGGCCGATGTAACCGTCAGAGCAACGCTATGAGGTGGGCATTCCTGGCACTGTCTCTTTTTCCAGATATGGGGCCTGAGGCAGAGAGATGTGAAATGGCTTTCTCAAATCTACCCTGCTAGGAAGTGATGGTCTGACTTCAGAACCCTGAGGTCTTAACCGCACACTGTGTGGCTTCTGTGCACCGGTGAGGCACTCTGCTAGGTAGGTGTTAGGGATGCCTCGAGGAATAGGACAGATTATATAGTCCCTGGCCTCCTGGGGTGGGAGAGGCAGAAATTACATGCGTGACAAGTTGAAAAGGACGTGTGCCGGTGCTAAGGGGGCATGCAGCAGTGATCGAAAGTAGATTAATCAGAAGTGATTTTTCAAAAACCTGCTCTTACACTTATGCTTCAATCTCCACCTAATTTGCCACCATACCCACCCTCTCCCTTTTTATAAGACCTCCTCCGTAACGTTGTAGGGCACGCCGGTGACTTTCCCCAACTCCCTTTACCTTTCACCCCCTCCCCAAAGAAAATAACTAGCCCTCCACAAACTCATTGTGGTGAGTGGGGCGGGAATTCCTTTATTTTTGTACAGCTCTGCTGAAGTTTAAGTGACATACAATAAATTGCACATATGTAAAGCGTATAATTTGGTAAGTTTTAACGTATGTGTACACCCATGCAATCACCCCCACAACCAAGATAATGACAATATTAATGATCTCCAAAAGTTCCCTCATGCCCCTTGTAATCCTTCCAACTCTCCCTCCACATCTCCAAGCAACCACTGATAATCTTTCTCTCAGCATGGATTAGTTTGCATTTTCTAGTGTTTTGTAAAAATGAAAGCACAATAAATACTCTCTTTTTCCTGGTTTATTTCACCCAACGTAATTACTTTGAGATTCATCCATGTTCTTGCATATACCAGTGGCTCATTCATTTCTGTTGCTGAATAATAGTCTACATTGAACATACCATAATTTGTTCATCATTTACCTTCTGATGAAGATATAAAGCTGCTGGGACTATTCCAGAAGAAGTCTTTATTTGAATATTTGTTTTCATTTCTCTTGGATAAATACTTAGAAATGCTGTGGATGGATCCTGTGTAGGTGTATCTTTAACTTTTTAAGAAATTGCTGAACTGGTGCTGCCTGGGTGGCTCAGTGGGTTAAGCCTCTGCCTTCGGCTCAGGTCATGATCTCAGGGTCCTGGGATCAAGTCCCACATTGGGCTCTCTGCTAGGCAGGGAGCCTGCTTCCTCCTCTCTCTCTCTCTCTCTCTCTCTCCTTGTGATCTCTTTCTGTAAAAAAAACAAAAAGAAATTGCTGAACTGCTTTACCATCAACTCTACCATTTGACACTTTTACGAGCAGTATTTGAGACTTTCTGTTCCTCCATTGCCTTGCCAGCATTTACTATTGTCCATCCATTGAATATGAGTCGTTCTAATAGGTATGTAGTGGGATTGTTTGTGGTTTTAGTTTCTGAATGAATAATGGCACCGAGCTTCTTTCCATATGCCTGCTTGCTATCTCTACATCTTCTTTGGCCCAGTCACCAAGTCTTTTACCCATTTTCTTAAAAAAAAATTGGATTACCTGTTTTCTTATGGTTGAGTTTCTATATATTTTGGATATAAGTGCTTTATCAGATGCATGCTTTGCAAATATTTTCTCTCAGTTGTAGCTTGTCTTTTTATTCTCTTTACGGTATCCTTTGTAGAGCAAAATGAACGAAGTTCATTTTGTTGGTTTGTTCTTTTACAAACTGTGCCTTTGGGGTCATATCTTAGAAGTCTGCCTCATCCAAGGTCATGAAGGTTTTCTTTTAGGAGTTTTATCATTTCAAATTTTACATTTTTAGTCTGTGGTCCATTTGATTAGATGTTGTATGTGATATAAGGTATGGATCGAGGTTCATTTTTATTATGTGAGGCTATCTGGTTGTTCTGATGCCATTTGTTGAAAAGACTATTCTTTATCCATTGAATTGCTTTTGTGTCTGTGGATCCTCTTTTGCATTTTTTATTCTGTTCCACTGATGTGTTTTTCGACCTCGACACCAATACCACACTGTCTTATAGGGATGTGAGTATTGTGGGATCTAGTGGACTTGAGAAAAGTGATCGTGACCTATCACAAACCTCAGGAATAGCATTTGATTCCAATACATGCCTAGAGAAAAGATATTCGTAAACTTTAAAACCCGTTTTTGAACAGTGGAATGAGAAATATACTCTGAGAGATATTCTCTGAGAGATATACTGTGGTCATGAGCTGGAAGACTTGATATTCCTAGCATGCTAATTCTCCCCAAACTGATCTTTAGGTTCAGTGTAATCCCAGGCAAAATCCAAGCAAGATTTTTTTTATAGAAGCTAACAGGCTAATTCTAAAATTCATATGGAAATGCCAAGGACCTAGAAGCCAAAACACTTTTGAAAAAGAAAATTTCGAGAACTAGCACAGCTTGATTTCCGGCTTCAGTGGTTAAGACAGTGTGATGTTGGCATTGGTAGGGAGGCATGTACCTCTTAATGTTATGAAATGAGATTGTGTCAGTTAGGTTTTGCTGTATAACAAACATCCCCAAAACTTAATGGCTTAAAACAGTGTTAATCATTTGCCTGTTCACCATTCCACGGGGCAGGAATTTGGGTGGTTCTTCTTGTCTGCACTAGCTGGGGCTGGGTTGTCTGGGATGACCTGACTTTCACATCTGGCAGTTGGCAAGCTAATCGGTCACAGGAACACAACTGGAATAGTTCATCTCTGTTCCACTTCGTTTTCCATCCATCCTCACACGGTAGTCGCAGGGTGCCAGAGAATAGCAAGGGAGGGCAAGGCCCAGTGAACAAACACACCTGTCAGGTCTCTGACGGAATCACGTTTGCTAACCGCCCAACGCCCAATGGCCAATGCAAGCCACAAGGAAGGCTAAGAGCAATTTTAAGGGCTGGAGAAAAAGTCAACCTCTTTTTGGAGGAGCTTCGAAATAGCGTGTTGATTTTTATAACCTATCATAGAGGTATTATGAACGAGTTAAGATTAAAGTTTCTGTGGAGGCTAAAAAGCTTTGTTATGTAAGATAATGCATGTAGAATCATTTGTAGATGTATTTTCCTAACAGTATTTGAATAGTTATAGTTATTTTCTGCTTTAAAAGATACCTTTACCCTTACCCTTTACGTACTGTCTTTCTGGATTCACAGTGACTGTCTCTTGGCCTATTTTTTATGGATATGTTTTACTTCTTAGTAGTAATGATGTGGAGTGAAAAGAGTAACAAAAGACACTTCTAAAAAAATGCTAATTCCTAGCCTCACCATTTGCATGCCTCGTCTCCATCTCCAAATAGAAAGATGCATTTTAGTCATAGCATGGCTTACCCTGTTGTTACCCACACTTCCTTTCGTACCACGTGTCACACAGAGGAGTCCTTACTTAACTGTGATTTACTGTTCTCTGGTAGGTATAATTTCAAGCATTTCCATTGGTCTAGAAAATTCAGTAATCCTCACAGTACCTTAGAACCAACAGAATTTTATGTGAATATTTTTGAATAGGCTCTTGACTTCTGTGCGTATATTTACCTGCCTGCCTTTGTGTACGCGCCCTAAGTATGGGCTGTTGTGTGCATGTGGAATGCTGTTCCACTGCCTCTGAGCTCCCACCACCCACCCCAAAGCCTCTGGAAAACTCTTAAGGAGTTTTTCACAATTCATTTCAAGCATTGACTGCTTGTGGACTATTCCTGGCTCTCGTCACTCCGGGGAGTTCAATGGTGGCAGTGGTGGCAGCTGTGGCTTTTCTCCCAGGCCATACTAACACATAAGGGCATTTGTCAAATGGTATTTTGGGGTTTATTGTTTCCTGCTTTCTCTCCTCTGCCGGCAGCTCTTTGAGAACTTTTTCTGTTCCTGGGACTTCACACAACATTGGGGATAGCTCAGTGGAACGATTGCGTATTGACTGAAGGAACACAACGCAGGATGGTCTGTTCCTGGTAGTCCGTTCATTTCAGCCTGACTCATGTTTTCAGGTGTTCTCGGACTATCCCTTCTCATATGCTGGTGGGCAGTGCTGTGTGAGAGGTGTTGGCTTTAGTGTTTCCTTTGAAAGAAATACAGAATTGAACAGACAGGTCCTGCTCTGAAAGAAATCATCTAATAGATTAAACAAGTATTGCTAAAAACATAGAAAGTGGTTAGTGCTGTTAGTCAGCTAAAGATAAAGTACCATGAGGTTCAGACAGAAGAGAAATTACTTCTGTCTGGAAGTAATCAGGAAGAGCTTCATGAAACAGGTAGCACTGAAGGTAGGCCTCGAAGGAATTTGTTTAAAGGTTTGGTAATTTTGAAATGGGTAAGAAAACAATATGATCAAAGGCACAGAGACAAAAGAGGTAACAGTCTACCTTGACAGAGGCGACAGTGGGTGATGGAATGTATCAGAAATTATTTTTGTACTTCATTTGCAGGACAAGTATCCCAAGATAGAAAGTTTTGTTAAAATTTATGCGTAGGTATCGTGTGTATTTTCCATGCTGATCAAGAATTTATTAATTTTGCTGCCATCCTTTTGCTGATATTTCAAAAACAGCTCGCTCACAAAACTTCTTTTGATCCCCTATTTGCTAAATTCAGCTATCCTTCCTAAATTGTCATTTAAAAAAAAAAAAACTTTTCTCTATTTCTACTTGACATTGCTGTATACTCACCTCTGGTATCAATTTATGAAATACTTTCCCTAGTGTAAGAATAGTGACAGATATCCTCTGTGTCCTGGGTTTTGTGAATCAGCCATGACCCTGCTTAATCTTTTTTATCCTTGGTTGCTATTTCTGCCTTCTAGAAGTGAGTATTCCTTAAGGTTCTGTTTTCAGCCCTTTGCCTTGTATCCACTGTTCTTTCTTCTCCGCCTCTTTCTCTCTTTCTCTTTCTTCCTTTCTTCCTCTCTGTCTTTTGTCTGTCTGTCCTCTCTCTCTTTTATTTGTTTTTGAAGTACATTGTTGTTGTTCCCTAAACATTGACTAGGTCAATATGGGAGAACAATCAATCACATTCTGCCCTTGGCTGTTCCTTCCAGACTCCTGTTGGCTCTGGTACGATATTTCCTATTGGATGCCTTGCCCTAACTTCAAACCAGTTTATGCTTCTGATTTCCCTATTTTATTAGTGGGATACTTATTTGGCCAATCAACTAGACTTAGAACCACAGTGTTACATTTAATTGCCCTTTCTCTTATGCCCTGTTTCTGAACAGTCTGCACTTCCATGGATGCTGCCTTTGTAGTGTCTGCTACATCTAGACCTTCCTTATTCCTACTGCTAATGTGTGGTTTTGCATTAATAATCTCTGGATTGTTGTAATTCTAGCCTCTAATTGGCCTCCCTGCCTTCAGGCTGTTCCCTTTTCTCTTCTTCTTCCAGTGGCCAGAGCCATTTTCACAAAATGTTAATTTTGTAACACTTTCCTTCTCAAACAGTCTTTGAAGATATAAGGTCTGAAATACAGAGCTTGATGTCTTAGGCTCTCCACAGTGATTCCAGCCTACTTTTCCTTAACATTTGCCACTGTTCACCCACAGTCCTCCAGACTGGTCACACGGATCCTTAAGTAAGTCTTACAGATTTCTGATTACGTATTTTGCCCACATATATATCTTTCTTTCCCTCATCCCCTCCATCATCTGTCTCAAGCCTTGTCCTTTTTGAACTTCTGTGTTATCCCTGTACACAGAAATCTTTGGAATCTTCTGATATTACTGTCCTTAAAGCTAATTTTATACCTTAGAGTACAGATCTTTGCAGTCCGTGCTAAAACATTCTACCATGAAGCCTCACTGTCTTTGGACACTCAAGGTAGGATTGTGGCATAGTTAGAGGGAAAGAAAAGGAAAGAAGAAAAAAAAATGAGAAGGTAGAAAAGAGAAGAATCTTAACTATTTTCTGGTGTTGCAGTACATGGTAAGTCTTGGGAGGCCTCGGTTGTAGATGGTACAGATTACATTGCAAGGTCACCACTGGTCATGTCCTATAGCGTGGGGCTCACATGGTAGATTGTCTGCTTTATCCTTAGCAAAATCTAAATCTCATAAATCTCAAGGTAGTTTCTAGAGATCTCACTCTTAAATATTACTAGGTCTGTTTCTCTCTGATATCATTACATTCTAACAGACGTCATAGGTATACCAGCTGTTGAAATTGGAAGTCTGTGTGTCTCGCTAAAGAGATGCAGAGAAATGTATATAAAAGGCCATTTTCTGTATTTATGTTTCTAATTGATCAGTACACAAAGGCTTTAATACTATAAAAGCATTCATAATATTGCAAATTATGTGCCTTTTCAAACGGCATAAGTAGTTTTTAGGATTTTAGTTTGGTATTGGTCTTAAATTACAATTGAAAATTTTTTTTACAAGAGATGAGTCAAAAGGCAAGGCAAGAGCAGTTATAATCCAAATTCAGATATTGAGTTACTTTGCCATTTTTCTGAGGGGCTAATTATTTAAACCAGACCTGAGCACAGTTTTGGCAGAATCTAGGTAAAACATGATTAAGATTGTTTATTGTCTCTGTCCTCCAGAGGGTTTATAGTAAGGCCATCATGTAAAGTAAAACAAATGTGATAATAATAGACTAGACTAAGAAAGTATTGCTAATTTTTAAAGTACTTATACTCAAAGGGAAATTTGTCTTGATTCCCTTAAACTTAAAAATAAAAAGACAAATTATATGTGTACCAAAGGCTAATTTAAATGTATTTTGAACATATTAGAAGTTTATCTCTAAAGTAATAAATGAAAACCAACTACCTCCCTACCATCCCACCTCTTAGAAGTGTAGGTTTTATCTTATGCCTATAATATATGTGTGTATGAATATAATACATGTTATGTATAATGCATAGTGTGTATGTGGCATCTGTAGTGTTTCACAAGTCGCATGTATATGCATGTATGTGTAAACATAACTACATAACTTATGTAAGGCATATGAAGCTTAGAAATTACATGATTTACTGATTGGCATACAGAGATACATATGTGCATTTAGAAATACAGAATTATACCGTACACATTCAGTAATATTATGTTCAGTAATATCATTTTCTTCACTCAATAAACTGTCAGTCACATCTTTTCACCTTGTATGTATAGCTCTATCCTCAAGAAGAATGTAAAGCTCTAGAAATTAACGAGGCCCTCAGTAACATAGAGACCATTTTCAAGTTTAAATTATATCAGCTGTTCTAGAATTTGAACTATAGTGTGTCATCTAACTACAGTACCGTCTGGAAACTCCATCTTCTGTAATAAACAGACCAAATACTGAGCAGAGTTAACTCACGAAGTTTGTTAGCCATAGTTCATTACCGCAGCGCTCTGTGGTTTATAAGAAGTATCTGCATTTCCCAGTCTTCCCATCAGGAAGAATCTTGATACCAATCACATCAAGAATGTAACAGTGATTTCAGACGTCAGTGTACAAGGATCTCCGGGGCCAGCACCACTGTATGTGAAGTGAGGTCTGGTGGAGAGGAATGGCCTGGTGCGCAGGGAAGAAAAGGGTTCGAGAAGGATTTGATTTGATGTGGAAATTTAGTGTAAGATTTTAATACAGAAACATTACCTTAGCTATTTCTTAATTACCATTTTAATAGCTGTATGGGGGACAGTCAGGATGTATATTATAGGCCCTTCGTGTGTGACAAATCAGATCGACCATGTTGTGAGGCTCAGATAATGTCTGTTGAGAACTGACAAAGCCAGAGTCGCATAGTTGTGGTGAGAAAGCGATACAATGGATGTGTTCATTAAGAGCAGCTTCGGAAAAATGTCCTTCTTCGTGTGAGAACTTGTTCACAGGGTTTAATTTTGTGCTGTAGCATCCTTTCAGCTTTTGGTTTTACCCTTACGCTGTTTCCCCCCAAACCGTGAAGTCCTTGACACAGATGGTGTCTGCTCCTATCTACAGTTCTTAAGCCCAGTACCTAGTGTGTAATAGAGGTTTAGCAAGTTTTTTTTTAGTTGTAGTGGACTGATGCATTATTGTCCCTCCTCCGGAATCCACTGCCCCATGTCTGAAGATAGTCTGAAGATAGTCTAGTACCTTGTAAGGTCCTCCTAATCTCTCAGAACTGATTGGAGGCAAAATGTTTAACCAAGTGAACTGTCTTCAATGTACTAAGGCCATTTTGACTCTTAAAAAACAATTTCTTCTGAACTATCGGAAAATAAAATGCAATGCCCATAAAAGGAGAAAAATTGCCCTGGGGGTGGGGGGTGGCACAGTGGTGGCCTTTAGTCCTCACGGTTTAATCTTCCGGAAGCCTGCTGTGTTCCTGGCTCTCTCTGAGATGAGATATCGTAGCCCCTGAAACTCATTTAGAATTATTTATCATTTTGAACTTTTGAATGCTTGCCCCAAGCAGGGGATTTCTTGGGAGCAAGAGTTATAAAATAGGGTACCTCTTACGAAGCGTTTACTTTCTGCTTACTGTATGCCCTATTTTCTAAGAATTACTTAGTAAACCATTTCTAACCAGTTCTCTGTTTTTAGATGGGCTGTTCAGACTTTGAAAGCTAACCTGCCATGCCTTTTCAGACTGACTTCACACCTGTCCATGTTCGTTACTGCTTTTAATATCTGTTAGAGAAATATGCGTGCACATGTGTGTTTGTATGTAATGGTAGGGTGGGTCCCGCAGCTTCCCAAAAGAGGAAAAGCAGCTGGCTTTTCTGAAAAGACCTTTCCACCCCCACCTTTTTGCAGGCAGCCGGAGTTAATCCTTACATGTTTGATCGGAACAGCTGAGAGAGTGTCTTGCATATCTGAAGGTCTCCAGTGGACTCATGTTGCCTCAGAGTTGGGGCCACCTTCCTCTTTTCTAGTGCTGATCCTGCCAGCTGTCCCAGCCTCTGTTAAAGCACAGTGAAGGAGGTGTTAAATGATACACAAACATACATTGTCATGAAAGGGATCCCTTTACTACATGTAGCAGTGTGACTTCTTTCTTCTCCCATTCCTTTCCACGACAGAGGGGTTTTATGCTGTTAATCCTAGCACCTGTCTCTGCCGGAGACAGTTAGAAGGGGTGTGTGTGGTATGTGTGTGTGTTGGGGAGGGGCGGTGTGCGCGTGCGCACCATCCTCTCCAAGAAGGAATAGAGAAATAGTACCAGGCCCATCTGCCTTTCCATGTCCTGGATTGGGAGTGTTCCTTCTGACGCACTTAAAGCCGGGAACATATATATCATTTTGGATCCTGGATACCTTGTGCTTCCTACCGTTTTTGTTTTCCTCTTTACGGAGCCCATGGTCTTTTCCCCAGCTGTCATTCTCTGCCTCTTGAGTTTCTGGTGGAGTTGTCAGTTTAAAACCAACAGTAATAGCCAATCTCCTGTACAGTTTTCAGTCTGCAACTGGTCACTCCATTGGAGCTTTTTGCTTTTTCCCTGAACAGTTCTTCTGGGTAGTGTTGACTCTTACTGGGGTGGAAGCCTGGGCTGAACCAAGCTCCAGCTTCATCATCTGAGCCAGCATACCTATCCGCGTAGACTGGGAGTCGGCCAAGGATTTTCTGGTGCTACCTAGTTCTTTTGGAAGGACAGCCAGAGCAAACAAGGCAAAAGTGTAGACACTTTGGGTACTGTCTTTATCTGAAGATTTTTTTTTCCCCCTTTGCTATGTATGGTGTATATTGTATGGATTATCAATATCCTGTTGTCCAGGTAAGCGAAGGGCTATAACTTGGTTTTGGGGGTTTTTGTTTTGTTTAAGGGACTGTTTGATTGATGTGAAGGCTTTATGGTAGGATGAAATGCTTATAAGCTTTCTGTCTTTTGACCTGGTACCATTCAGGGCATAGACTTCCCATAGAATTTGGTAGTTTGCTGTAACAGGAGATCTCAGTTTTATAGTATTGAGGGCTGGGTGGCTGCTTTCAACTCTAGAAGTTCTGAAACTTAAGAGAGATTCCTGTGCGTGCATGTGTGTGTGTGTGTTAAGCAGTGGACTTGGCATTTATAAATGTAACCTAACTAAGTCACTGGCGTATAGTAAACTTGAGGCTTCATTTTGAGTAGACAAGAAGCACAGATGGCAGTTTCCAAATGTTGCTTTGTTTTTCAGAAAGGTAATGTACAGTAGAGGGCACTCTCTCTACACTTAATATTTTAGACTATTTGCGATGAGCTAAGTAGCATCGTAGTTATGAACTTACTAAAGTCTGAAATCAGAAAATTTTAAGTCAATATCAGATACATTTCTGGATATCCATTTGCCTTTAAATTAGTAGCTTTCAGTGAGTAAAGTTGAAGAATCCTGGATTCTGATTCAAACTACAGTGTTAACCACCTCCATGATATGCTCAAACAGCTTCATTTTACTTGACTTTACTATCCCTGTATGAAATGAAGGGTTCGGACTGAGTGATCCTTCATATGCCATGATTTTTGGAAATACTAACTGATTGTGCTGAAAACCTAGAATAGGAAAATAAAGACAGTTAATACAGTTAATTCTGAATTACAGTTCCTAGCTGTTCTCTCAGTTTGTTTCGGTTTATATGTGTTTTCATGGCACTTAATTATTTTTTTCTTCTCCTTCAGGTGGCCATTTCTCTGATAGTCGGCTCCTAAGTTGTAGGCTGGACAGAAATGCATAGGGCTAAAGGAAGTGACAAACTAACCAGTACATCCTATTAGGTATTTTGGGCCTAAAGGCTAAAGCAGACTATTTTTAACTGGACCTGGACCTATTGGGTAGGCTCTCCAGAGTAAATTCACAGCTCTCATTCAGGTCTGATGGCTACAGTGTTGAAGGCAGATGGGAGAGCGTGTGGTTATATGATTATGATTCTTCAACTGTATTCCAGCACATTGGTCTATATTGTTGTGGTTTACTCCTGTTCTGTTATATATACGTATTTCTTGAGTTATTCAGATGAAGAGCACATTACATTTACCATAATGAAATTTTGATATATTTTTGGGTCTTACTACCTGTGGACTCAGTCTCTGCTGGCATAAAACAGTAGATTGGTCTGCATAACAGTTTAAGGCTGGGAGTGTCATGCCACTGCCGTAGAAGCAGAGCTTCTTAACATAAGAATTGATGTGCTTTTGAAGAGAAGCATCTGTGAGCAGTTTTTTTCTGGGACCCAACTAGCAAAGTAAGGGACATGTAATAGCAGGCATATAAGTAAAATTGTCTGAGAAAATAAAACTGGGAAAGCAAAAGTGTTTCCAAGGAAGAGTGAAGTATCAGACATATATATGAAAAAAAATCATAATATGTAAAAGAAGTTTTGAGGTAGAAAACTGGCCACCCCATGGCGAAGCAAAGGTTGTGGGTGGATTAAAGAATTCCTGTTTAGAAATTATGACATGAGGGGTGCCTGGGTGGCTCAGGAGGGTTAGTGTCTGACTCTTGGTTTCGGCTCAGGTCCTGATCTCATAGGTCGTGAGATCCAGCCCCGTGTGCGATCCAGCCTTGGGCTCCGCACTCAGTGGGAGTCTGCTTGAATACTTTCTCCCTCTGCCCCTTCCTCCTCTTGCATACACTCTCTCTCAAATAAATAAAATCTTTTTTAAAAAGAAATTATGACATGTTTACTGAAGTCTTGCAGTAAATTTATTCATTTATAATAAAATGAATTTGTCCCACCAAATCTTTTTGGTCATTAAGAGTTAGTGTTGATAAATGTCATGCTCAGTATTTGAAACAACTTTCCTGGCCTTGCTCAATTGATTAGATTTATTCTATCTGAAATTAAGGTAGCTAAGAAAGGCGGGTAATGGGATGTTAAAATTTAAGAGTATACTTTCCATTCCACCACATCAGGGAAATTAATAGGGTTGAAAAAACAACTTGAAATTGAAGCATCCAAAACTGTTTTACAATCTTATTTATTAATTCACTTACAGTAAAAGTTGTCTTTCAGTGTATTTATAAATAGGTAATAGATTGTTATTTCCTACTTAAATTTTTATCTCAACTATGGTTGCAAGATTTTCTTACTGGTTTCTGTTATATTCTTATACTCTGGTAAATTAAAACTCCTCACTGGATAACACTGTGTGGTTCTATACCATTAGGTACAGACCATTATGCCATTAGAAATTATGGAAGATATGGATGAACAGTATTTTTTTAAAAATTAAAGATTTTGCACCCTTTTTAAAAATTTCTCCCCAGCATAAGGCAATGAAGTATTTTCAGAACTTGATAATTCATTGCTCTTGTTCGTAATAAAATCACTCATGTCTTAAGAGTGTACAGTTGAAACTGGTTGTTTTATTATAATTTTTGCAGAACTAAATCTGGACCAAATCAGGTTAAAATACAAGCAGAGTAAGTAGATAAGGGCTTGCTAGAAAAGATTTTAAAGGACAATGACAATAGCCTCCCTGCCCAGAACAAAAATCTGTTCATTGAGAATCTATTTCTGGAATTATTCTTTTGGATTAAACATTACTGACTCTGACTGAATGGTTAAAATATAACTTTGTTAGGGTGTTTCTGTCAAAAAAAAAAAAAAAAAAACCAAAACCCTAAAACCCCCAAAACAGAAAACAAATGTTGGTGAGGATGTGGAGAAATTGGAATCCTTGTGCACTGTTGGTGGGCATATAAAATGGTACAGCTGCTATGGAAAACAGTATGGTGGTTGCTCAGAAAATTAAAAATAGAACTACCATATGGCCCAGCATTCCACTTCTGGGTGTATACCCAAAAGAATTAAAAGCAAGGCCTCAAAGAGATACTTGTACACCCTTGTTCACAGCGGCATTATTCACAATAGCCAGAAGGTGGAAGCAACAACCCAAGTTTCCATCAGTGGGTGAATGAATGGATAACCGAAATATGGTACACCTGCACAGTGGAATATTACTCAGTCTTAAAGATTTATTAGAGAGAGAATGAGAATAAGTAGGGGGAGAGGGAGAGAGAGAATCTCAAGCAGACTCCCTGCTGAGCAGGGAGCCGATGCAAGGCTCCATCTCACAACCCTGAGATCATGACCTGAACTGGAATCATGAGTCAGACGCTCAACCGACTGAGCCACCCAGGCGCCCCTCCTCAGTCGTAAAGAAAGGGAAATTCTGGCAGAAGCTGCAATATGGATGAACCTCGAGGATAGTTACGCTCCGTGAAATAAGCCATTCACAAAGAGACAAATACCATAGGATGCCATGTCTGTGCGGCACAGAGGGTCGTCAGATTCACAGAGACAGCAGGTAGAGTGGTAGTTGCCAGAGGCTCCTGGGGACAAGGAGAATGGGGAGTTCTTGTTCAGTGGGTATAGAGTTTTCCTTTTAAAAAATGAAGAGTGTTCTGGTGGTGGATGGTGGCAGCAATAGCACATTATTAATTGATTCGGTGTCACAGAGCTGTGTTCGGTGGACCCTTGAACTGTTCGGGTCCGCTTCCACGTGGAATTTTTACAGGACGGTGTTGGGGATGTATTCTCTTGCTCTCACGATGTTCTTTTCTTAGGGTGTTTTCTTCCCCTCTAGCTTACGATGAGAACACCGTAGGTAATACTGCCCGTAAAGTCTGTGTTCAGTGACGGTCCTAGTTCTCAGTACATCTTCCGGTCAGGACGAGGCTGTTAGTAGTGAAGTTCTGGGGGAGTCCAAGGTTATACATGGGTTTTTGACCACCTTGGGGGCCAGGGCCCTTAACCCCTGTGTTGTTCAAGGGTCAGCTGTACTTGAAAATGGCTAAGAGAGTAAGTTTTATGTGTATTTTGCCACAACAGAAAATAGTAAGGGGGAAAATGTAACTGTTGTTGGAAGTCAAGGGTTTGTCTGTTACCCCAGTTTTTCCCGAGGCAGTTTTGCTTGACTGGCACCTGCTGAACACATCGGCACTGATTATCATTTTGAGGTGAATGAGCCGTTGAGGAAGAAGCGAGGCCCTAGGTTACACGGGGTGCAGCTAAGTGACCCTATTCGAGAATTTAGGACAGCCAGATACAGCTTACGGATAGTCCGCATCTGAAAGGTGGGGAGAAAGTTGCCTCTAAGAAGCATCCGTTTGCCCACCGCGTGCTCGGGGCTGCAGAATGCCGCAGACTGAATTAGCGCATCGGCGATCCATCTTTGTGGGAAGGTGACCTTGATGTAGAGGGATATATGTTTTCTTTAATTTCTCATTTTGAGGACTTTTTCTGGAGTGCCTATTCTGTGCCAGATACTGTGCCACACACAGGGATTTGGTGGTGAAGAAGACAGTCGCGTCTCCAGGAATTTATTTAGTAATAGAGACAGCATATTTTAGTATTGAAGAAACAACACACTGCAGTTTTCAGAGGTTCATTAGGTATTATTGTCTCGATAATCTGGTTATTGATAAATTTGTTTACATCCCATCCCTTTTGATATTTATCTCGTATTTCCTGAATCTCGCAGAATACAGAGAGTGTGTACATCATTTCAGTTGTTTATATAACTCTAGTTGTCTAGATTTGGGGATATTTTAAAGATCCAAGAATATGTTACCCAAATCTAGATGATAATTTGTGAAGTAATGTTTTCTAATTTCTCTGGCCCCACCTCTGCCTCAGAGTATGTTATTTGTGGTCTTGTTCTAAAGGTTTGAGTTTTAGGGACAAGAAATAAATGTGAGGGTTATTTTGGCTTGATGAACATGCAGAGTCTAAAGCAGTCATTTCAGATGTTGCTCTCACCTTTTTTTTTTTTTTTTTTGAGAATGGGTTCTATAAAACTGAACCCTGCCAAAACTAGTGAATAGCGAGGAAATATTAGAGTTAGCCTTAATTCGGCTTCATTTAGGCTAAAAGGAGTGTGGGGGCAAAGGCCATTAAAGTGGCATTGTCTCAGAGATGCTTCTGGGAAGGTATTTGATATCTATTAGGTGTAAATTGTTATTTACACTTAGGTTTATTGTGTGGGGGTGTGCTGTGAAAAGCTTTTATACTAACAAGTTTTTATTATTGCCGGAAATGCTATCCCTTTAATGTTGCTTTTCACTTGGGTGTCAGAGGCAGCCTGGGAAAGTATGAGCAAAACCTGCCTTCCAGCCAGGGACTGGGGGATCTGCCTCTGTAGCATGGCTGGTGTGTGGGTGGGAGGTATGGAAGTTGAGTCACAGCTGATGTAAAATTGTGAGGAGCAAGGGCACCTAGACTTGTGGCTTTTTCCCCCCCTTAAATCAGTGAGTATTATTTTTTCCAGAATCTGAACTGTTCTGATCAAGTTGAAAATAAAACCTTTCTCCCACTCTCTTTTTTGTACATCTTCCTTTCAGCCTCAAATTTCTGAGATACTGAAGTAAATTTATAAATTCGAACATATTTCCAAGTACCTTTTTGGAAGAAGAGAATACTTTTATGATGTTTTGATAACCACATGGATACTTTTTATTCTTAGGTACCCATGTATGTAAAATAAATGGGTAGAGTTAGAAATCAAGGCATTACAGCTTGATTTCAGCAAACATTTCTTCCTTCATCTACTGTATATTTAGGCACTACATTGAGAACTGGGGATACAGTACAAAACACACAATTCCTACCCTCACATTGCTCATCGGCTGGTCACAGTTACGCAGAAACAGTAAACCCAGCAGTTACGAACCATGGACTAGGCACTAAGGTGTAAGGAAAGGGGGCACTTACCCCAGATGTGAGAGCAGGTGGGGTCAGAAAAGGCTCTGGGCCGGGAATCCCTGAAATGAGCTTTGAAGGAAGAATCCACCAGTTAGCCAGATAGAAGGCCCTGTTCAGGGCGCCTGGGTGGCTCAGTTGGTTAAGCGACTGCCGTCGGCTCAGGTCATGATCCTGGAGTCCTGGGATCGAGTCCCACATCGGATTCCCTGCTCAGCAGGGAGTCTGCTTCTCCCACTGATCTCTCTCCTGCCATGTTCGCTCTCTCTCTCTCTCTCTCTCTCTCTCAAATAAATAAATAAAATCATTAAAAAAAAAAAAAGAAGAAGAAGGCCCTGTTCAAGGGAGTAAGAACATGAAACAGAAAAGAACAAAAACATGGTATCGTTGAGGAGCGAAGTTCAGTGTGCGAGAAGAGCAGTGGGCAGCAGAGGGGGAAGCCGGGACTCTGACTTGGTATGGCGAGGCTAGGTTGGTTATAGGGTAGGCACCTACTTCAGAGTTAGGACTTTCCCCCCTTTTAGCCTGTGGGGAATAGTTGAGGATTTTAATCAGGGAAATGGCGTGGTGGCATTTACACTTAGAAGGAGGTCCCCAGCAGTGGTGAGCAGCTTGGATGGCAAGACTGGTAGACTGGAGGCAGAGGGACAAATGGGAGGCCGAATAGAAAATAATATGGTCAGAACTGAGTTTGTGGTGCTAGGGGTGGAAAGAAAGGGCAGATTTCACAGAATCACAAGGACTTGCTTCTGGTTTGGTGTGGTGTTGAGTGAGAAGGAGGATCTTGGAAGGGGCCCAGACATTCCATCCCCAAAAATGCCCTGGAATGAGTTGCTTGTTGGTGCGCTGCAGGGCACATTCAGCCACTAGGGGACTCCGGTTGTTTTGCTGGGTCAGATCCAGGCTGTTGAATTGCTCTTCTCTCTCTTGGGCATTAGGGAGCAAATTGTCCTCTGTAATGCAAGCCTTGAAAGGCAGGGACACACTTCAAAGTACCCGAGAATTTGTCCAGTGTTCATTATGATCCTGTTATTTGGTGAGTTTTTGAAAATCACTGTCATATTTATTTTGACATTAGCTCATACTGACTCTTTCTTGCAGCAATGACTGTTGTAAGCTTATTATTTGCAGCATAAAATGTTGGTCCTGCGTGAGCAAAGGGAGCATGAATACCAGGCCAAAGGAAACTTGTGTCTTGGCCCTAGTCCTGGGCTTTTTGCAAGTAGGGATTCCTCATCTGACTCTTTATTTTAAAAAAAAATGTTTTTTCCCTTGGGGCCTTGTTGTCTGTCTTTATGTATGGAGGCTGCAGTCACACACAAGCTTCAAGATAACCATGGCTTTCATAACGGTAGTGTGTGTGTGTGTGTGTGTGTGTGTGTGTGTGTGTGTGAGAGAGAGAGAGAGAGAGAGATGGGGAGTGGGGGTCTGTCTTGCTCAGGGTTTTTTGTCTTTCGCACTGTATGGACTAGTGGATTCAGAGAATGGTATATAGTTATTATCAGATTTGTTTCTTATATTAGAACTAAAAATATAAATAATTATTCCATAAGCATGATTTAGATTTTTTGAAAAGTACACTGGGTTGCCTTTGCTTCCAGTGCAACTCGCCTACCTCTTTTCTGCTTACTCTTGTATTTTTAAAAATTTTGACTGTGTTTTATCTCTTAATTGGCTTTTCAGTTGCAGACTCAGAAAATGCACTATGTCCTATCTTCCAGATCATTTCTAAAAATGTTAAATAAGAACAAGTCTAGTACCAATGTATTCCTTTTCTCATAGTGGAATTCCCCCCCCCCCCATGTTTAAAGATCCCATTCTTTGGTACAAATTTCTTTACACATTGTGGATTGTACCAAAAGTGTGCAGATATTTGTAAAATGCCCCGAATAGTGCCTGATGTATTGTAGGTGTTTGGTAAATAGTCTGCAGGTTTTCCAAATTGGTAGTTTCTGTATTCTTTTTAGAATTGTTAAAATGATTATTAATTTGGGTAGGAGCATGATGATGTTATATTGGCAATGTGCCAGCCCACGTTATTATACAGTACATTTAAAAAAGCCTGATTATGCATTTCGCCAAACAAATCCTCATAGAGATAGCAAAACACAGTGTATTCTCGGTGTGATCTGTGATTTTATTTTACTTTTTTTGATTTGTGATTTAAAATTTTGATCTCTTTAGGGTTTATTTTAAAAATAGGAAGCTTAATTTTAGAATTAATCTCTTTGCTTTTGGGTAATCTGTTAGAGATTTTAACAATAAAAATATCATAATGAAAGTGTGAGAAATCCTTTAGAATAGGATCTTATTTATTAGAATACTAAAAAATAGGACATCTTCATTTTTATTAGGTAAATGACAAACACCATAAACTCATCATCTACACAGATTATTTTATTTGAAAATTTAATAATTTAAAGTAGGGAGATTATGAAATTTATATTTGGAAGTTAAAGACTTTAATGAGATCACTTGGAAAGGGCAGAATCAGGACTTAGACCCAGACTTCTAGACTGAGTCACCCCTTTATGCTTTTCTCATTATGTCATTTTAATAAGAGAATATTAAAGAAACTCTTACGTTCAGTAAATGTTCTCTCAAATCTTTTATAACTATAGTACTCAATAGTAACAATTACTGTTTACAGTATGACACAGGTGCCCAGGGTGCATATAGGAAAGGGTTTTTGATTTTCAGGAGAGGCTGAAATCCAGAAGGCCTGGGGAACACAAAGGGCGGCTTCTGTTAACCAGAATTTATAATGAAACTGGAAGCTTTCAGCAGTCAAATCTGTATGCGCTTTTGTATACACCTTCAGTTTCTTAAGCAGTCATGTTTATAGACGACCTTTTCCAGAACCCCCAGGTTTTTTACAGTAGAAAAAATAAGTACTTAGATCACCTTCCTCCTCTCTTTTCAGCCTTTGCAGTCATTAGACTGATTTAGGACAGGCAGGTTCTTGCTCATTCTCATTCCTTGAAAACCCTCCTGTAAGTGGTCATTCAGCAGCTTCCCTGTCTTTCATTAAATCCACTACATCTGTAAACTGTACATAAGTGGAATTTTTTTTTTAATGATTTTTGTTTCATTTCTTATTTATGATCAGATATTCACGGGTGGAATACTTTAAGTCTGTATTAACGATGCCAGGCTGCTCTGAATGCTTCCAGTGCTGTGTAATTAATGCCCCCATAGAAGATATTCATTCCTTAAAATATGCCTGCACATGGCGCCTGTCCCTCCCTCCCTCTCCCCCTCCTTCCCTCCTACACACACACACACACACACACACACACACACACACGCGTGCGCAGAGCACACACCAAACTGCCATTCTCCAGCAGGCCTGTTTCTGGAGTTGGGAGATGTCAGCCTGCCGGGAGGGGTGGGGGGAGGAGGAAGAGGTGGGGCTCCACTCTGATTAATTACCTTAGGCATTCAGGGGTGGGGCTTCCTTCAGCCATCTGCCTGAGATATGGGAGGGAGCTGGAGAGAGAAGGAGGGGGAGAGGCTGCCAGAGAGGAAGAGAAAAGAAAGGAAGAAACGCTAGAAAGAAAAGGAAGGGGAACGGGGTAAAAGGAGATCAGTTGCCCGCCCCGAAATAGCTGGCCTGGGGGGGGTGGGGGGGAGCTGTGGAGGTGCGCCCCAGCACGACCGCCCTGAAGGGCTCATCCTCTGTGCCGTTTGGTTTATGGAGGAAAAGAAAATGGTCACTCAGGTAAGATTTGTGTTTCTTCGGTGTGCCTCTTTGCTGGTTTCTGCGATCTAAATAAAGACCTGGGGGTCGGGCATAGTAGGCAGAGTTTTAACAATGATTGTCTTCTCAGAGAAGGCCAGATTTATTGTTATTAACTGAGAAGTGTTAGTCTGTGTCTGCTGTGTGTGTGTGAGAGAGAGAGAGAGAGAGAGAGAGATGTATCCATATCCTTTTCTCTCTCCCCCTCCCTCAGCTCCGTAGCAGATTCCTGTTTCCTGTACTGTGCAGCTGTAGCTCAGGAAAGACCCTGTGGGGATTTGTCTACCTCTTTGTCTTGGTTCTGAGAAGAGGGAGGGAGAGAGACTGCAGAGGTAGGAAGAGATTCTTAACAGACTGCCAAAAAAGAGGGGAAAAGGATTGACTTCCTTTTAAGAATTGCAGAAGAATTTGTGTTCTAGGGAAATCTGATTCCTGATCCACTGGAGTTTCTCAGGATTGGCTGTGGAATTGCCGTTCTGCTGGCTTCGCCGTAAATGGCTTATTAAAAATGAAGGCTAGAAAAATAGGCTTCGTGTTCATGGCTTTGTTACTGGCAAAGAATGTTTTCGGTAGGAACCATGGGAATATCCAGGTGTAGCAGAGGCAGGTAGAGCCCTCTGTGAGACTCAGGAGAACAAATCTGAATGCATAAATGACAATCACAGGGGCAGTAAAAGGCATTTGAAGGAGAGGGAGTAGGAAATGGAAGATCTCTCTCTGTGTCTGTCTCTCTCTCTTTCTCTCTGCCTGTCTTTGGTTATGCCAGGCAATATCTAATCTGCATTTTAGCAAGTCATTCCTGAAATGACTTGAGAAATGAAAACGTGAATACTCTTCCACGGTTCCCCCCTGGCCATGCTCTTTTTCTCGTTGGCACCCTCTGTATGTTCCTTTTACCCTCTTTTATTTACGTGTATGTGGAGAGGGAATGATGAGACTGCAATTGGTCAGTGAAATCATTTGCTACGGTGAGCGTTCCTGTCCTTTAGGCTCAGACTTAGGATCAGTGTCATTCCAGGCTTTGATGCTCTGTAGGGAAATTTCATCTCTGGACAGTGCTTTCCTTTTAAGGAGTTTGCCTTTTTGGGGGGGGGGGGGTTATTCTCTCCTCTTTTCCTCTCCGAGTCACCACCGGAGGGCGAGAGAGTCAGCTAGCTATCTGGATAGAGGCATCATTTTTAGGAGCAGGAACACTGTTCCGTTAAATGTTATATAATGCCCTGCAGTGCTGTTTGGAAAGAAGGAAGGCATTAGGGAGATTCTGCCAACGTGACCTAGAGGGAAACAAAGTTCAGAAGAATATATCTTTCCAAAGTGATTTTTCACCAGATCTGAGTTTGGAGATGATCAAGAATCCCTCCTCTTTTGGAAAGGGGAGAAATCTTTGACATATTTTCTCTCCCAGTTCTTATCCCTTTGTTGTTAGCCTAATTAGCTCTTTAGAAATATTGCTTTACTTTTTAAAAATTTCCATAAAAGAGAAGACCTATTTCTGGATTCTCTTTGTTGCTTGGGAAATGATACTTCTTAACCCTGGAGCCCTCATTCAATTTTCATTAACTGGCACTATTACAGGGCGACAGCTCTCTTCTTTCTCAGCTATTACTGAGGGCTTTCCAACTACTTGACTTTTCATTATATATATATAGTGAAAGAGTTCTCTAAACTAGTGCTTATTCTAATCAGAGGGTTTCTGTGGCCTCCTGGAACATGTGCCCTTCATTTCTGGAGGAGCTGGGTGAGCATGTGTAAGCACAAGTTCGAATGCTTACGCTCATGCGTGCTTTAGTGCAGGCTGAGTAATTAGTATTTAAGAAAACGGTTGTCTTAGCAGCGAAGCAGAAGAGAGAAATAAGAACTGGAAAGAAGGATTGATTTCTTGGTGGTTAAGAATTCTAAGAGGTAAATTAGAATCACTGTGATTGTCTCAGGATGTGCTGGATGCTGAGAAGGAAGTTGCGCCTTTTTGCCCATCCCGAATCTCTGTAACAGGCAAGTACAGAGCATGAGATTTGTGGATTTTTAGTATGTATGTCAGCATATTTTATTTTGGTGTGTATTCTCACTGTGTAATGTAACATACGTGGTTGCTAGTAATCTTTAAAAAAAAAAAAAAAGGAAATAACCAAATGGGCCAGATCTTTTTAATTTGTCCTTACAAGATTTGGGGTTTTTTTTTAATTTGTTTTTGGTTTTTGTTTTTCAAGCCAGACATCTAATCCCAATATTTGATAATGATCTGTCAGATAAACTTTGCGAATATAAAATGTCTGCGCTGTTCAGGGTTCAGTTATCACAGTGAAATGGTTAATTATGGTGTCTAGGGTCTTGACTTTAGTATATTAAGAAAGGTATTTAGATATTTTTTTATCATTTTATCACCTAGGTTCTCTGCATATTAGATCTTGACATTTCTGTATCCCTTTATTTTAAATTAATTGCTCACTTTGACGGAAGAAGGCGAAGGGCTTTCCGTGGATGACAACATTAGACCTGTATCAGTGGTTGTGCCTTTAGTATCTTACCGGCTCTAGTTTCATAAGGCCGGTTTTGGGGGTAATTAGCAAACTGCTCTGTCATTTACAATAGCTAATCAGTGTTTTGTTTTTTTAAAAAAATGACAATTTAATCACAAAATTCTAATATAGTAGACAGACATGCTCCTGTGACTTTTTAAGATACAACTTTAGGTGTATCCATTGTTCATGTAAATGTAATAGGAGTATTTCCCTGAGCTACTCTGTTATTTCTGAGTATGTGAATGAAATTACCGCATCTCTTCACGTCTATGAAAACAACGCAGAATGAAAGGAAGGAAAGAGAAGTCATTGTTAGTATGTGTAAATTTAGAAAAACAAAATTGCAAATGACTTTAGTTAATAAAAAAGTGTTTCGCCAGACTCAGACTCCGATAAACTGTTTGTTGTTGGAAGGAAAAGTATACCGGGCAGAGAGGAAAAGATCTCACAGTATGGATGTGAAAGAAAATTTTTGTACTCCTATAGTGTAAGACTGCCAGTTTCTGTGGAACACAAAGCCCTCCCTTTCTTGGACAGCTCAGTGCTTTGCTGGCATTTTCTTCAAAATCTGTTTTCCATCAGGACCGAGAGGAGGGAAGGTGTTAAGAAAAAGGGAGGTTGGAAAGGGGGTTGCTGTTCCTTTAAATAGTGCAGTGAGCCCATGTGGCAGCAGGCCGGCTCGGGAGTGTATTCTTCTGTAATGAATCACCAGTTCCATTGTCTGCTATCTCCCCTCTTTGTAGCTGGGAGGCTGAAGTCTTTCACCTGAGCCGTGGCTGGTTCTCGCTGTTCTGTTCCAGGGTGGTTGGGAGAAGAGAAGAGGGAGGGTATTTTCTGCTTTAATTAAAGACAGATAACAGAGCAGGTATGTTTTTGCTTTGTTTCATTTTCTCCCCTTTCCTCTTTGTGTTTGTTTTTTTGGAACGAGTTGGAGTAGGGGAATTGGTTCTGTGATCTAGCTTAAGCATAGCCCATCTTCTGTGAATTTTGAAAGTGCTCGTGATTATTTAGTCTCCATTTTGTGGCAGTGCTTTAAAGTGAGTCCGCTCCGTCGCCAGCCCGGCCCACCTGAACCTCATCCCATTCTTCATCCACAGAGCTCCTGCCCCGCTGTTGGCTTTGGCACACTTGGCCCTTTCTATGGGCTGTGCAGGGGACGCTGGGAAGTTGGGGCTAGCTGCAGATTGTGGCTTGGAGGCTAATTTATGTTCCTTTACAATGAACCAAAAAAAGCCTCACTTTTTCCAGAGATTTGGTTTCTTTCGGAATTTTTCTACACTGCTCCATATCTTCAGTTCTAACCATTGCCTTGCCAGAGCCAAGATGGACTCTTGAAAAAGATTGCTATGCCAGCAATTACTGAGCTTTCCTGAAAACATATCCAGAATTGCATAAATGTGATTACATCTGAGCAGTTTGGACTTGTTAGATGATTTTTCTTCCCGGTCATCTCCGTGCCTACACCCCTGCCACCCAAACACACACCTCTTTGGCCCCTTTCTCTTTTTTTTAACTCCACCTTTCTCCTTAGTTTTGCAGTTGAGACTCAGTGAACTTAGCATTTGATAATCCAGTATTCAAGTTTGCACGGTCCTGGAGGACATCTCCCTGGGGCAAGGTAAAGGACACTTCATCCTCCCGCGCGACAGCGTGTGGTGTAAAGGCCTAGTTTTGTTCCTCTAGTTGTGTGTTCTTGCCTGAAAATTTCCAGACGCGTATCCACGCAGATGGCCGTGTGAAAACAGTCTCATCCCTCTTTTGACTTCTGGTTTGTGGACAGCCACATTTTAACATCTCTTTGTGTAACTCCTTACCTCGGGTTGTTTCTTGGGCATCTCTAGATGACACTTGGGTGGTCACCAGGAGCCAGTCACAGAGCTGCTACCGCCCCTCCGCCCAGCGGCCTCTTTCTGGTGTTCTGGTTCCTCTCCGAAACCCGACATTGTTGGTGTCCCAAGGCATGTCGTTCTGGAGCCATAATCCCTTGCTCTTTCTGTTTCATCATTCCAGAACCACTGTCCAGTCTTTCTTTTAAACTTCCTTCACCATGCTTGGTCTCTGAAATCCAACAAACCTAGATGGGACACGCCCCTGCTGTAAATGCTCTGCGGTTCTGAACGCAGCTACTTTACGCCCGGGCTTCGGTGCTCGGCATCCAGGCTAAGGCGTCAGAAGCCCTGCGGCCTGTCCGCCATGCTGCAGTGTTGCCGCCTCCCGGGTGCTTCAGTGTGCTGCTGATTCTGTTCGAATGATGACATTCGGGAAACCTTAGAGTCAGATAATTCATTCGAGGTCATGGACAGAGTGAATTATTTAAAGTGCAAGTCTGATTTTGTCACTCCCGTGCTTTAAACCTTCCCGGTGATTTCCCTGCAGACTCAGGATAAAATCCGGTGTCCCTTACTCTGGTCTCTGAGGCTCGGTGTGGTCAAGAACCTGCCTGCCTCCCCAGACTTCTCTTTTTCTCTTCCTTTTATTTCACTCCATTGATGATGACCTCTCTGCTCATCTCTTAACACACCAGTATCCTCCTGCCCTGGGCCTTGCCCTTCTTCTTTTTTGCTTGTTTGTTTGTTTGTTTGTTTGTTTCTCAGCCTGAAATGCTCTTCACCCAGATAACCACAGGCTTCTCATGGGAGAGCACTCCCTTGACCACCCCATCTCAGCTGAACTTCCCTATCCGCATATGCTGCTTTTTCTTCTCTTAACACTGATTTTAGCTTATCGTTACTGGTTATAGGTATGCTTGATTGATTATTTTCTGTGCCACCCAACTCCTACAAAGACTGTAAGCCTTCGAGGTCAGGGACCTTGTCAGCAGTCTGTGGCACACTCTGCCTCTGGTGGGTAGTCATAATGTGATCAGAATACAGCTAATCAGCTAATCCTTAAATACAGGATGTGGTACTATCAGGTACCGTGCTAACCACTTTGTCTACATTAGCTCATTGAACTCCTCTCCACAACCCTGTCATTCTCCCCTTGGTATAGAAGAGGAAACCTAGACATAAAATGGTTAGGTTACTTGCCCAAGTTTATACAGCTGCTAAGAGATGTGGGGATTCATATGCATATACTGGCTTGGGAATCCACACTCTTAACAGTGGTACCCCAGTGCCTCTTGTAGGTATTACGTATTCGGTACATGTTTGTTGAATGTGTGAATGAATTAATCTAGTTGAGACTCTCTGATTTACTTCTGGAATTTCCATCTCTGACTTACTCTAGGCTTTGATGGAATATAGTTGACACTTGAACAACACGGGTTTGGACAGCACACACCCACTTGCATGGATTTTTTTTTTTTTCGATAAGTGCAGTACTGTAAATTATTTCTCCATCTTATGGTTTTCCTAACAACATTTTCTTTTCTCTAGCTTACTTTATTGTAAGAATACAGTACATAGTACATATAACACACACTATTTGGGTTAACTGACTGTTAATGGTAAGGGTCTGTCAACAGTAGACTGTTTACTAGTAAAGTTTTTGGAGAATCAAAAGTTATATGCAGATTTTGGACAATGTGGGGGCAGAGGCAGGGTTGGCACCCCAAGCCCCATACCTTTCAGGGGTCAGCTGTACTTGCAATAACCTACGTACAGCGCATACCTTACATGTACAATAATATACATAATTTACATGCATAATCATTATTGTGGTCACATCATACATCACTTGTCAATCTCTCTCTCTCTCTCTTTTTTTTTTTTTTTAGATTTTATTTATTTGAGAGAGGTACAGAAACAGAGGGAGCAGGGGGAGGGTCAGAGGGAGAGGGACAAGCAGACGCCCTGCTGAGCAGGGAGCCCGATGCGATGGGGGGGCTCCATCCCAGGACCCCAAGATTATGACCTGAGCCTAAAGCAGAAGCTTAAGTGACTGAGCCCCCCAGGCATCTTAATCTCTTTTTGAGATAGGTGGTATTTTTACCATACATTAGACTTGGAGATCTGAAAGGTCAGGCACTTGGGTGGCCCTAGACACAGAGATAGGTTTCCAACTTGAAATCTGTTTAATTCTGTCTTTGCATACGCTTCCATTATACTAGCAGCCTCATGAGATAAATAGTTCCATTGTTGGCCATTAAAAGGTAGAAGAGTTTTCTTTACAGCAGGCTATTTTCATTAGGGTTTTCTCACCTCACCTCATTCTGTCATCCAGAGTCACACAGAGAGATTTAATCTCTCTTCTTCATGAAAGCTAAATACGTGAAGATAACTGCTAAGTGTTCCCTTTCATCTTCTGTCCTTTGTGTACTTCTTTCTTACTGCCTTGCATCAGGCCTCACAGGTAGAAACATACGGTTTCCAGAGACTTGACTGTCTCGGACTGATCGCTTCAATTTCTGTGAATGATTTACCATTTACTTCTAATTATTAGGTGAAATATCAATTATGAGTGTCAAGGATCATATCTTTGTTATAAATTTTATTTTTTGATGTGTTTTGACTTCACTCAGCTTTCATAGCTTATCGATCATGTAGTGTTATCAGCAATTTATAACTTCAAAAATGAGGGGATCTCTTTTTTTAAAAATTAACACATAATGTATTATTTGCTTCAGGGGTATAGGTCTGTGACTTGTCAGTCTTACACAATTCACAGCACTCACTATAGCACATACCTTCCCCAATGTCCACCATCCAGCCACCCTATCCCTACCCACTCCCTAAACCAGCAACCCTCAGTTTATTTCCTGAGATTAAGAGTCTCTTATGGTTTGTCTGCCTTCCTGGTCCCACCTTGTTTTATTTTTTTCCCTCCCTAACCCCCACGACCCCCCACCCTGCCTCTCAAATTAAAAATGAGGGGATCTCTTAGGTAGAATATTAATTATACCATTCTAAAGCTATGCAGGCTGTCAGCTGTTCAGTTCAGCAAGGTCAGCAAAAGTAAATATGATAACTTCCCTTGAGATGTTGAAATTTTATCAAAATATGTTGAAAAGACAAAATTAGGAAGTGTAAGAGGCTTTTCACTTGGTAGCGACAGTAAAACACGATCTGGTTTTTCTGTTGAGAATAGAGGTAAAACACAACCAAAAGATGCCTTCAAGCCTTGAAAAATAATCTGATGTAATAATACTTATTATAAATCACATATCATAGAAACACTCTTAGATTCCCTTCCTTTGTTATATTCTTTTCATCCTGCCTCATGAGTTCTTTCAAAGCACTACCAGTTTCAGGACATTAGAATGATATTTCTTATTTAATTAAGGCTCGGGAAATAAGTATGGCCAGTCTTGCTATAAACAAAAGGAAATGCAGTTTTTAAAATTGTAACTTGAAATCGTATAACTAATGACATTTGATTCTTTCAGAATTACAGGATAAAGTTCTGCAATCAGAATTTGATATTTCATGTATAAAGGAATATTTAACTAGAAAATATGAAAATGGAAATCAGTAATTATTTATGAAATTATAAAATAATGCGTTTATATCCATAAATAACAGAATGATATTTTAATCTAATATTGATGTCGAGATTCCTTGTGAAAAGTTCTGAAGAGATGAACTGAGACATGAGTGAAGAAGATGAGATTTTTTTGAAAGATCAGGGTCCACAAACTCTCTGCTAATGTCTTGATAGTAAATATTTTCAGTTTTGCGGGCCATGGTGTTTCTGTCACAACTATTCAGCTCTGCTGTTGAAACATAAAAGAAGTCATAGACGATACATAAATGAATGAGTGTGGCCATATTCCAGTAAAACTTTATTTATGGACACTGAAATTTGAATTTCATGTAATTTCCATGTGTCACAAAATATTCTTCTTTTGAATTTTTTTTAGCTACTTAAAAATATAAAAACCATGTTGGCATTTAGATTGTACAAAAATGGGTGGTGGACCGCCTTTAGGCCAGAGCCATAGTTTGCCAACCCCTGACTTAGAGGGATGTGGGTCCTCCTTCCTTTACTAATAGTAGGAAGGTTTTCTCCTACAGCTTGATGACAGGGGACCCAGTTCCTAGCAGTTTTGGCATGTTATCTTGGGGCCCTGTTACAGTGAAACCCTTGCTCTCTCATTTTCCTCCAGAAAATATCAAAATTATTTCCCCCTTTTCTCTTCCTTTTTCCTTCCATTCTACCCCCAAATCTGAGCCACTTGCAGTCCCTGAATATGTCATATTTTATACCTTCCTATTTTTCATAGTTTTTCATGTACTATTACTTTGAGCCAGAAGACCTTTCTCTCCAACATGGTTAATTTCTTGCCTTAAATGTGCAGCTTAGACTTCACCGCTTTCAGAAAGCTTGCCCTGTCTCATAGGCTTGTCCCTTTTTTGTGCTTCTTTGGCATTGTGTGTGTGTTGCTGTCTTAGCACATACCATTCAGTGTTGTAGTTGTGAGTATATTGATCTGTTCTGACCCACCACACTGGTTTCTTTCAGGACTGTGACTATACCACCAGTGTTCATTATTGTCTGGTTTAATTTGGTATCTGGTAAATACTTTGTAATTGAATTAATGAATTTTAACTTTTTTTTAATTCATTAACAGGGTTTTCTTTTGAAATGAAAAATGAGAGAGTTAAATTGGGTAATCACACACATCCTAGTGCTTATTACTTAAATCAGTAAATAACTAAAATATAAGTGTCATTTTAGAAATGGGTGCTTTATTTGGCTAGAAGGAGAATTTGGGGGAACAAACAGTTTATTGGGGAATACACAGATCTTCTGTAGATGTGCTAGTGGAAGGCAGCGTGTATCCAGAACATAGCATGCAGGTAAGTGGCATAGTAGCTCCAGTCTGCAGGGAAGCCAGGAAAGGGGGAAAGAAGAGCCTGGCCCCAACCAGTGGGAAGGGCAAAGAGACATGGGAAGGTGACAATGAAATTTCAGGGTTTGGCCAAACCTTGTAAGTATATTAAACACGGACATAAGTACTGCCGTCTCCCTCTCTTTTCCTTCTACTCAGGATGACCAAGAGTTAGATTCTTTGCATATTCCTTTTGAAAAGCTGTCAGTACAGATGCATATTAGACCATGACCATTCCATGTCATCTTCAGGGCTCACTATTCATTGTTTTATAGGCTTTTCCTCTCTGTGTATTTCCTTTTGGATAGTTTCTTTTGTGGTATTACCAAGAGTGCTACTTTTTTTCTTCTGAAACGTCTAGTGCCATTAATCCAAGCCAGTGTGTGGTTGGTTAGTTGGTTGGTTTTTTTAATCTCAGACATGACAGTTTTTGTCTCTGGAATTTGATGTATATATGTATTTTTTTTTTCCATGTCTCTTTAACATGCTCAATTTTTCTTTTACATATAGTTTTTCTTGAGTGTGTGAAATACAAATGTTTTAATATTCTTGTCTGCTAAGTCAAACATCTGTATTAGTTCTAGATCAGTTCCTATTGATTTTTCTCATCATTATGGATTGTATTTTTCTGCTTGTTTGCATGCAAGGTAATTTTTGATTGGGTGCCAGACACTGAAAGTTTTTTTTTTCTTTTTTTTAACCTTGTTGGAAGCTGGATATATGTCTTTTTATATATCTCTCTATACATTTTACGTATGTTCTTGAGCATTGTCTGCAGCACAGCTGAGTTTCTTAGAAATGGTTTGCTCCTTTCAGGTCTTGTTTTAAGTTTTTTTAGAAGGGTCCAGAGCTGTTCAGTTTCTGCTTAATTTTTCTTCACTGTTGAGGTGCAAGATTCTTAGTCTCTACCTGATGTTTCTTAAATTACCAGCTCGTGCACACTAATCTTTGGGAGCAGGCGCTCTGTTCCAGGCACTGTGTGACCTCCTGGCATTATTCCCTCCCACTCCTTTAGGTGGTCCGTTCTCCAGCCTCAAGTAGCTCTTCACACGTGTGCAGTGGTCATGACCTAACTGAGTATTCGAGTACAGCCCTCTGTGCCTCTTCAGCATTCTCTCTCTGTGCTGTGGCACTCTGCCCTGAGAGCTCTAGCTGCCTTGGCTTCCCTCTGTCCATCCCACAGCCTGGAAGCTTCCTTCAGGCAGTAAGCTGACCAGTTACAAAGCTCACCTTGTCTCATGGATCAGTGTCCTTTGCCAGACATACAGTATCTTGAGTGCTGTTGTTCCAAATTTTTTTTTTTCTGGGTTTTGTTTTGTTACAGCAAGATAAGTCCAGTTCTTATTACTCCATCTTGATTGGAAGCAGAAGTGAGACCACTTATTTTTAAATGAAAACTGAGTGGTACCTCATTTAATATATTCCTAATTTATGAATGAAAGCTCATTTGAACAGGAAATCCCAGGAGTATTGGAGAATACATATATGTATTAATAGTTGAAATACAAGGCGGAACGTGGTAAATTCCATGAATATGATGTCAGTAAACTACCATTATAAGTTCAGATGAGGAGAGAACTAGTTTGGGAAGTTTGGCAGTGGCCTTGGGTGAGAGGAAAGGGTGTGTGTGTGTGTGTGTGTGTGTGTGAGAGAGAGAGAGAGAGAGAGAGAGAGAGAGACACGCAGGATGTTTATATGAATCTGGAACCAAATTCTTGAGTACTGAATGAGATTCAGAGGTAGAATCGTTTCAGAGGGTGTCTAGGACTGACTTACTTAAGGGTAAAAATAGTTCTTTAACAAAAAATATGGTCAAGATCATAGGAGAAGTAGGGTTTCTATGTTTTTATAGTTTAGCATGCTTTGCGGTCTGTTGTGGAAAGGGAAAAAGATTTTTTTTCTCCTGTGTATTTGTTGACTGCAGTTCTTACAGAATAGGGAGGGAGAAAAGTCAACGTACCATTTGTTCATTTGGTGTAGAAAATAGGATACTGTGGACTGTGGATATGATGATCATTGTTCTAAAACGTGTGGAACTTTAGAAAGCCTCAGTAAAGCAGTAGTTAGATTTTTAGCCATTGCTTTTTCCCTGATTTTCAGGTTATCTAGAAATTTCAGCAGGGAGAGGGCATGGGGAACTATACACATTGTATAAACTAAAGAAGCTAGATGGCATTGCTTACAGTGCTCTTGATTTCCGGTGACATGGTTGTCAGTCATTTGCTAGCAGAGCAGCAAAGCAAGAGTTCACCCACGTATATGCTTTCAAGTCTTCTCTCTTGAGGAACCAGGAGATTTTTGAGAATCTGGGAATGTCTGTGCTGCGTTCGAGTTAATTTCACTTCACCTGTGTTTTCATATAAAACCTTTAGTAAGAAGAATGTGGTTGCTTTCCCCCTGTTTATGTTGATGTAACTGTTTATTTGAAAAAGAGCATGAAGATCTTCAAGGTTAGAGCTCAGCTGTTAGGTCTCACACTGTGGACTGTATTCTCTTTCCCTTTGTTGTCTTCCTCCGCAGATAGTGGTTATTATCTGTACCATGTGTGGTTTTTTGTTTGTTTGCTTGCTTGTTTAGGGGTGAGGGGCAGAGGGAGAGAGAGAATCTTAAGCAGGCGTAATGCCCAGGATGGAGCCAGATGGGGGGCTGGATCTCAGGACCCTGAGATCATGACCTGAGCTGGAACCAAGAGTGGAACGTCCAACCGACTGAACCACCCAGGTTGCCCCCGTTTGTGGTTTTTAAAGCCAGAAATGAAGAATTTCGTATACACGTTGTCAGTTAATTCTTAGAGATACCCCATTAGATGGCCATCTTCTCTCTAGTTCTACAGATAAAAGTATTAAGGCATTGAGAGATTAAATGACTTCTCCAGAGTCACACACATGGCAGAGCCTGGGGTTTATCTTACTCCAACGTTTATGTTATTTGTACCCCTTTTTTGATGATAGCCACTGTATAAAGTATAACATGAATATAGGCCCTTAATATTTAACTTTTTTAAAAAGATTTTATTTTTTCATGTAATCTTTGCACCCAGTGTGGGGCTTGAACTCATAGCCCCAAGATCAAGAGTCGTATGCGCCACTGACCGAGCCGGACAAGTGCCCCTAACTTTTTCTTTACATTAGAAAAATCTCTGACTCATCCTTAGCCAAAACCTAGAGAAATGTCTGGCAGTTTTCTTGGAGCCTTAGGTACCTATGGGAAAGTGCAGAATTGATCAATTCGACAATTCTATACAAGTATTAACTTCCTGAAATTTTATCTCAGCACAAAGGTTTTGCAGTTTGATGGTTTAGTGATCATGTGGGAGCATTTGTTCAGGAGAAGAGAGAAATCAAGGTATTAGCTCCTTACAGTAGCTCTTAGCCACTTTGGGCCTGGGAGCAGATAAACTACTTAATGGCACTTCGTTGGCTCTCTCTGTTACAAAGGAAATACTTAGTTTCGCATGGTAATACACCTAATGTTTCTTCTTTTTTAGTGCATTCTGCCCCTTGGGTAGGGCTTCTTTATCACAGAATCACTGATTCTTAGAACTAAAGTGAACTTTATTTTACGGAGTCAGGATGTGGATCCCAAGGGGAAGTGAATTTTCCAAGGTCATATGGCAAAGTAATGGCAGAACTGGAACTAGAATACATTTTTATTTTTTTTTAAGATTATATTTATTTATTTGACAGAGATCACAAGTAGGCAGAGAGGCAGGTGGGGGTGGGTCGGCGGGGGAAGCAGGCTTTTCCTGCTGAGCAGAGCTCTATCCTAGGACCCTGAGACTATGACCGAGCGGAAGGCAGAAGTTTTATTTAACTTAACCCACTGAGCCACACAGGCACTCCTGGAATTCATTTTTACGTAGTCTCTGTCTGGTGTTCTTTCTGCTGTCAGAACATCCTCCTGAGAAGTTCAGACCTTTAACAAAAGTTGTTTAGTCTGTAAAGGCTAAAATACCAAGTCTTTATGCTCCTCATTCCTCAAAGGGAAAATCCTAGAATGAGTAAAAAGTTCAACTCCTGTATTTTGGGCATTCTTTGCTGAAAAATTATTCTTGAATGAAGCTGGCTAGTCCAGTTGATGGGATAATGATAACTTAGTTATAGGGAAGGAAGATGGTAAGTAGGAAGAAGAAATAGATATGCCCTTTGTTTTTTCTGTTTGTTTATTTGTTTTTTGAAGATGCTTAAAGATTTTTTGTTTTTGTTTTGGATCATTTGGTTTGACGTGGAAAGAAGTGTAGAGTGAAGTCTGAGAAGTGTTTTGTTACTAAGCAACCACTGAAGTTTAGACAGCTTCTTTTTGGTGCTCCTAGGAACTGATTTTGGATCTCCATTCTGCGTTTCCTGCATGCTTGTTTTCTTAAGTTGAATATTCTCTCTTACTCTGGGACAGGTTTTCCCGTTTAAGTGTAATAGCTTACTCAAAATCACTTTTTGGGTGAACTTTTCCAGCATAGGGTTCTAATTCCTTCTTTGGGTTTATTTGTCTCGCTATGATAAAGGATTAAATATTGCAGCCACTCATTTATATTTCATGGCCATTCCATTCCTGACTGAAGGGTCAGAGTCTATGGCATGCCTTATTGATCCAGGTGCTAGAGATCAGAAGGGTTTGGGGGAGTGTTTTTCTCCCTTTCAGACTGCCATCTGACCTTGGCTAGAGCCTACGTTCTGTGAAGGAGGTAGGAGGTGAAGAGTTAGGCATTCTAATCGGTAAATACTTGATTTGGGGGTTTTTGCTTTGTTTTGTTTTTGCTTTGTTTTCTGAGAGTGATTAGACCCGTGAAAGTGTTTTGTATTTATCAGGATTTATCACATAGTGCTGAGTAAGCTTGTAGGTGATGTTTGGATTGTGACATATAGTGTGCGTTTAGTGCTGATATTTCCTGAATTGCTTTGTTCCCTGTGATCCAAATGCATCTAATTTACAAAAACATAAGTACAAGGGCTCTTTGAGGAATTGCAGTACATACTTTTCATTTTCCTTGAAGCTTCTCTAGTTCGCTTTTAATGAATCTTGGTGTTCTTAAAGGGTTATTTTAAAGAAACAATGAAATTCACGAACCCATGTTGTTTCACAAAATTAAAAAGGAACCTGAATTATATAGCTTCCTTGTGGTTGAAATCTTTTGCAGAAAATAAATCATGACTTCTGGGTCAAGTTACGGGGTACTTTCACAACCTGTATCTCTTTGTGAGACCCCACTGAAAACATAGAAAGAACTAAACCAGTAACAGCAACGAGAAAAGGGCGAAAAGTGGTATTACTAATGAACAAGAGAGTTAAACAAATTTCTGGAAAAACTAAAGCAAATGGGAACCAACGGATGGGTACATGGAGTGGAAACTAAAGCCTACCAATGAGGACAAGGAGGCTGCTAGGGCTATGGAAGCCAGTCTGCCCAGCAGGAACCCCAGAGAGGCTCTGGACTCAGAGCAGGAGTGAAGGAGGAAGAGCGAACAGGGATTCCGTGTATATCATGCGGAGATAACTGACCTGTTCGGCATCTCCAGTGCTTTCCCAATGGAAATGGCCAGCAAGTATTGGGCTGTCCCCTTTCTCCAGAATTTAAAAAAAAAAAAAAAAAAAAAGGAAAAACAAAGACGCCAGATGGTTTGGCTCTAAAGAAGTAGATCAAAATGCTTGGGGAAATTTAATTTAATTCTTTTCCTATTAGGTATTGGCAACCCTTCCTTCAGTCTTACATTTGGGGAAGAGATCATTCCACACTTCCCTAGCAGCTTACACCAAAATGAATCCTGCTGGTTGACATGCTCTTTTTTTGGTCTTATACTGAGTTTCCAGTTAGAAATTTTAATTCTAGGGAGAGAGCTAACTGGAAAACAGGTTTACTTATACAATAGCAGAGAAAACCCACACCTGCTAATCAAGTCCTTATTACCTGGATAATTAGTGCATGAAGACCATTAGCCATATGAGAGGAACTTTCAGTTTGAAAGAGACCAGTAGGAACAGAAAGGAAAGTTGACCCTCAAGGAAACAGGCAATCCAAGGGAGAGAGGAAAATTTAAAGCAGCATTCCAGCTAAAGTCCGGTTCAAGAAGATAATACATTCATAAAACGATGGTGGGCGTAATGGAAAAGAGCAATTTGAAAATGCACAAGAGGATTAGAGATCAAGAAGGTGATTGTCAAAAGAAAACATGCCTCAGACAAATAGAAAATAGAATTGAAGGTACCTCCCAAAATGTTGAGCCTTAAGACACAAAGATGGAAAATACAAGAGGTAAGACAGATGATCTCCTCAGTCATCTTAGAAAGCAAAGACCAAGACAAAACCTTACCTGCTAAATTATTCACAATGTCCAAGATACGGAAACAACTTAAGGGTCTAACAGCAGATGAATGGATAAAGATGTCACACACACACACACACACACACACACACACACGTATGAACTGTGGAATACTACTCAGCCATAAAAAGAAGGAAATCTTGCCATTTGCAACCCCATGGATGGACTTGGAAAGTATTGTGCTAAACAGTGTAAGTCAGAGAAAGACAAAGACCATATGATTTCACTTAAGTGTGGAATCTAAAACACAAAACAAAACAAATGAACAAAACAAAGCTCATAGATCCAGAGAACAGATTGGTCTTATCAGAGGAGAAGAGGGTCAATTGTATGGTAACCGGTGATAATTAGACTTCCTGTGGTGGTCACTTTGTAGTATATACAAATATGAATTATAATGTCGTACACCTAAAATTAACATAATGTCATATACCAATTTTACCTCCACTGAAAATGAAAAAATGAAAAAAAAAAAAACAGGAAAAAAACCTTCCTCATTTACATTTTACTAGAGTCCTAGGAAAGCAGGGGTGTGATAAGGGGAGTGAAATAAGGAAGGTGGGCTGGCCAGAACTTTGTAACAGATATTCCAGATTACAGATTTTCCTTGATTTATGCCCTGATAAACTCAGCGGAAGTTGAGAATGTGGTAAGTCAGAATGCATTTAAATGCATTTAATGCTACCAAACGTACAAACTCAGCCTACCTTAAACATGCTCAGAAAACTTCAAGTAGCCTGTAGTTACCAAAATCATCCAACACAAAGCCTATTTTATAATAAGGTATTGACTGTGTCATGTAACTTGCTGAATACTGTACTGAAAGTGAGAGACAGAGCGGCTGGCTAGGGGCAGAAGGGATGTCCGTGTGCAGGTTGCCGACCCTCGGGCTCACCTGGCTGATGGGGAGCTGTGGCTGCGTCTGCCCAGCATCAGGAGAAAGGACCGTACTGCGTATCACAAGCCTGGGAAAACATCCAAATTCAAACTTTGAAGCACAGTTCCTGCTGAATACGTATCTCTTTAACACCATGGGGAAGTTGAATCGTCACACCATCCTTAAGTTGGGGATCATCTGTACCAGATTCTGGTAGAAGTCTTCAGAGAGGTTCTGTAGAACTGTTGTTCCTCTGGTTGGTCCTTCAAAGGGAGTGCGGAGAGGTCTTTTATCTACTTTTTCCCTTTTGTCCGTTCCTCCCTCTTTTGGACAGAGTTTACCATATGAACAGTTAGCCCACCTGATCCCCGATAGTTGCCTCAAGGGGGAGGCGAATCCTACATCCTGTGTGCACAGATCTACAGAGTGACGTGTCCTCTAAGCCTGGAGAGGTGAGAGGAGTCAGTACCCCTAACGGCAGCATCCAGCCTTGAACCTGCTGCCTTTTAAGAAACTGTTAAAAGAGGGTCACTCACAAGAGGGTTGGCCAAGGGAAGAATAGTAGGAGACTGCTGTTTTTTTCTGATGAGTTCTTCTGCACCCATTGATGTACTATCAGGGACGTGCATTAATTTGAGAAAAATAAAAACTAAATTTAAAAGGGGAAAATAAATTGCCCCAAACACCCTCGAAATAACTATGAAAGACCTTTTAGAATGCATTTGAAAAGAGAAATGAACTTCAAATATTGAAAGGTAAAATCTAATTAGTAGTTTATATCAGGAAAATCTTTTTTAAGAAAATTAGACTTCTAGAATTGCCTACCCATTCCCCTCTCACTGCCTTTTCTCATGCAGCCTCTCAGACTGAGATCTAGGAGCCTCTTCCCCCCACCCCATGCCCGTTTCCAGACTCCGAGCCCCCCACCGCCCCGACTACCTCCAGCACTTGTCCACTTATGTGCTTCCCTCTGCCTCTGCTCTGGCTCATAATCCTGTTGTAAGCCCGTCAGAGTTTGTGGTGTCCCCGCAGACCCATCTGTCCGTGCTTCCTTATGTCACCCATGTTTCCTCAATGCTGGGTGGGTTTGGGTCTCTTCCTGTACTAATGTCATTGTCTCTCTTAAAAACTAACAAAAGTCTCTAGCTAGTTATACACTTTAGTAATTTGAATGTATTTCTTTTTTTTTTTTTTTTTTTTTCCTTTGACAGGGATTTATTGGAGGGCGCCTGGGTGGCTCAGTCAGCCTTTAGCTCAGGTCATGATCCCAGGGTCCTGGGATCGAGCCCCGCATCAGTGGGAGCCCCCTCATCCCCTGCTCAGTGGGGAACCTGTTTCTCCCTTTCCCTCTGCCTGCTGCTACCCCTGCTTGTGTGCTCTCTCCCTCTGTCTGTCAAATAAATAATTAAAATCTTTAAGAAAAAAACAAAACAAAACAAGGACTTACTGAACATTTTTAAGGCAGTCACTGGGGATGTAAAGATTAATTAGACCTGGACAGTTACATGCCCTTAAAGAATCCATGTTCTATAGAAGCGGTATTTATGTAAACAGATAACTATAATAGAATATAAGTATTAGGTTCGGGGGGGATAAAGGGAAGGAATGTTTTTGTCCCTATTTGGGTGAGTCCAAGAACAGTGGATGACTGAACTAAATCTTAAAGAGTGTGTACAAGTTAGCCAGATGGGTAGGAAGGAGAAAGGCTTTCCAAGCAGAAGGCATAGCAGGTGCAAATACACCGGAGGTGAGACAGCACAAGATGTCTTCCAGGAATTAGTACATACAAGAGCAGCACCTGGGCTGAACCACTGTCATCTCTCCGGTGGGGTATTGCGATGGCCTCCTAACTGGTCTACCTGCTTCTGCCTTGCTGAGTCGTCCCTGGAAAACCTAGACCTGACTGTGCCCCTTTGCTCAAAATCCTTACAGGAGAATAAGAGTCAAAATCCCTGTAGTGCCCTTCAGCTTTATAAGATTTCTGCCCCCCCCCCCCCCCCCCCCCCCGTCTCTCCTTGCCCACCGCCACCTTTCTCCCTTTCATCTCCTGCTGCTCTGTTCCTTGCTGCTTTTTCCAGCTCTGTCACGAGGGGCCTCCTTGTTCTAGTTCCCAGAATAAGGTGAGCGTGTTGTCAGGGCTGAGCCTTCGCATTTGTATTCCTTCTGTCCCTCACCCCACCCCGACAGACACACGGCTTGCTCTCTGGTTTTCTTTTGGTGTCTGCTCAGTCATTCCCCTCCCTGGCCACCCTGTATCAAAGAGCAGTTCTCTGTCGCTCCAGCCCAGTCAGTGCTCCCCGCAGTGCTCCTGTACCCCCTTTCTTGCTTTATTCTCCTCCATGGCTCACCAACTGTTTCCCCAACTGGTTCCCATTTGGCTTGCCTGTTGTTTTTTTGTCTTTCCTTACTAGAATGTAAACTCCCTGAGGATAGGAACTTTGTCTCTGTAGTCACCCTTGTTTCGCCAGACCAAGTGTTTCCCCCTCAGGAGTACTCAGTAAATACTCAGTGGCCAGAATCGAAGCGGAATGGGTGAAGGGGGTAGGAGGTAGGACTTCCATACAAAGGTGTTTGGACTTGAGACCAGGGGCATCTAGGAGCCTAGGACTTTCAGAAGAGAATTGATTAACAATATCTGATTCAGACTTATTTTAGAGAGATCGTTCTGGGAGCTGCTTGAAAATTGATCAGGTTGAGGTTGTTCAAGACAGGAGAATTCCTAGAAGAGAGATGCTCGGAACAGCCTGGGTGGGAGCTGCTGAGAGCGGAGACGATTGTTACCTCTGTCTCCTGCGCGCTGAGCAAGGAATTCTCCCACAGCCTTCCCATCAGCACGTGCATTTAAAAGACCTGTAATCACTTGTTTCTGCCGCGCATACTCAAGAACAATTTTGATATCACAGTGAGCTTTCTTCAGACTTCCTAAATCTAGAAGAGAGGGTTCTTGGGTTTCTTACAGACCTACAGCCTCAGAAGCAGATATTCAACTATCTGGCCACTTCAGTTAGCAGACACTTTCTAAAAATTACCTGCTGTGCACTTACCATTTATTTGATGAGGAAGCAATGACAAAGGGCAGGTGATTCAGCCCCTGATCTACACAGGGGTTTTATTGATGAAGCCAAGAGAGGAAATATAAACCATCCTGTGGTTGTGGTTGCAGACTGAATGCAGTTTGGTTTAGGGGAGGGTATGGGGGAAAATTCTGTCTGTTACTATAGGTAATATGACTTATTCATTTTGAATATATCGGACATCCAGTCCTATAATAGGACATCCAGTGCAATATCTATAAAGAGAAGAATTCAGTATTTTCTGATTCAGGAGGCACTATAAAATCTTGCTTGTGTTTTATTCTGAACCTGAGTTATGGCTTTTTTCAAGGATATTGCAGTTCAGCATATAGAGGATACAAACTTAATTGCCCATGAAGATGAAAATAAAGAGTAAGCTAATTTAAATTGTATTGAAAATTTGGTTAAGAAAAAATAATCACCCATGAATTGTATAAATCAATTATATTGACTAGAATAGACAACCAGCCATGTTGGGTCTAGGGACCTAACGTTTCCAAGGAAGCAAGTAGCTGGACCAAAGTATTTCCTGTTGTCTCTTGTGGATGGAAGACATGATTCATGATGTTTGAGGTTCTAAATACTGCTTACAGAAGATACGGAAGAGAGAGCTTTTAGGAGGTTGGAGACATTAAGACTATTATAGGGTTTCTCATTTTTAACCTAATAGACTATTGGTTTGAATGACTTTGTTCTGAAATATTTATTTTTCTGTTTAAATATTCATTGCTTTGAGATGGCAGAACTCAGCCTCAGGGGAGAGGTCAGGCTGGCTTTTCTCTGAGTAATTTGAAAGATGTGTGTTGTGTGTGTGTGTGTGTGTGTGTGTGTGTGTTTGTGTGTTGAAGACAAGTGATTTGGAGACAAGCATGTAGGTGACTTGTTGGCCAAGCCTGTATCTATCCTTAGACTTGCATATTGCCAAATCCTCTAAATTACTTTAATTCTAAGTATGAAATATTTCCTCTTTTATTTATTCTTCATTTGCAAGAGCTCAGGTTTGCACTGGGTCCCTCCTGCACTCCTTACCCCCTTCATGTGGCTATAGCCCACTCCTGCTCTGGGTGCTGGGGCATCAGTTATACCTACTCTGAAAGAAGGACCATTGTTAGGCTTGTACTTCATTAGGTTTGCCTTTAAAAAAAAACAGCAACAACAACTAGGGTTGATTCTCTTGTCTGTGGGTTCTATATAAGAAGGTCCCTAAGCTTTCAGGTAACTTAACATTTCTGGCCACGTCTACTTTCCTCTCATAATTTCCTCCCTCTGTAATCTCTGTCCTTCTAGGAGGTGTAGATGCTGCAGGGCATTTTCTCGATGTACCTCTCATCCCCATAGTGCTCTCTCATGGTGCCAGCAAAGCCTCCTCGTGCTTCTCCATGTTTCCCAAACCGCTGTACCTGGAGTACCAGGGCCTATTCCCAGCGCACTGAATCATAATCTGTGGGGCAAGAATCTTGATTTTTTTTTTTAAAAAAGAAAACATGTTCCCAGGGTGATTGTTATGCACAATTAAATATGGGAATCTCTGTTGTCAAGGAATCAAGTAAAAGGAGTTTGTGGGTGTGCAAGGCGGAGTGTCGCGGAAGTGGGTACCGCCTAGGGTGAGTGATCTTGTTGAGACTGTGGCAGGAATAAATGGGTCCCTAGACTCCTTTCTTGGAATCAGATAATACTTTAGTATAAATTTAATATTTTAGTTGGTGATGGGTTTTTTATTACTATAATCATTATCATATAATCATTAAATCTGTTGTTGTGAATTTCCTCGGGATCCCAACCATCTACATAAGTCACAGACAGCCAGTGGAAGAATGAACTGTTGGAATTGAACCTGAACCTGAAAACCGGAGGCTACAAGGAAACTCCATATATAGCCTTTTCCTTCAAATTTTTATTTACCTGCAGATTGTCTGACATCTTACGGCTCTGGTTATGATTTATAGTCACTGCTAAAGAGAAAGCACATGACTTTTATCTAACTTACCTTTGCTACCAGAAATAATTTCAGGACTGTTAGATACTAATGCTTTCAGCACTAGGTGTTCAGAGGGTGAGACTCTATGGAGATGAGAAGTGGAAACTCATCTCTTTAGAGCCCTCCCCCCCAGGTTATTATGGTAGTTTTTTTTTTTTTAAAGATTTTATTTATTTATTTGAGAGAGAATGAGTGAGAGAGAGCATGAAAGAGGAGAAGGTCAGAGGGAGAAGCAGACTCCCCAAAGAGCTGGGAGCCTGATGCGGGACTTGATCCTGGAAGTCCGGGATCATGACCTGAGCTGAAGGCAGTTGCCCAACCAACTGAGCCACCCAGGTGCCCTATTATGGTAGTTTGAAGAACAAAAGGAGACACCAGTAGTGTAATAGAGAACCTGACTGTTTTTAGACTGATGGAAGGGACATTTGTTTTCAATACAGAGTATTTCAAATACCAAAGGACATAGATTTGGGGTGGCCCTGTTTTAAGTGTATAAGTAAATGGAGACTCTAGAATGGATCTCACTGTATGTCTGATAAATGCATTGTTTTGTCTTTGTACATATCCTTCCGTTCATTTTTTTCCTCTAAGTCATCTTCTTGGTTTGTCATTCTTCTACAGAGCTTTTTTTTTTTTTTTTTTTTTTTTTTTAAAGATTTATGTGAGAGCGAGAACACAAGTTGGGGAGAAGGGGCGAGGGTAGAGGGGGAAGGAAAAGCGGGCTCCCTGCAGTGGGGGACCCGCTGGGATCATGACCAGAGCCGAAGGTAGATGCTTAAGCAACTGAACCACCCAGGCACAGATCTTTAAAAAAATTATTTTAATTACTTCTTGATGATTTTCAATCCGGTGTTCTTTCTGTGATAGGGTCAGGGACATCAGGTAGACACCATTCAGGACAAGGTCTCAGAAGAATGGTGGGCCTTTGCTTAGGTTCTGTCAGCTGAGTACTTTTGTAAAACTCTTTCTCACAAAGGCAGGTAGAATTTGAAATTTGAGCCTGTCTAAGACGGCAGATCCCAGGGGATACAAATGATCTAATTTGTAAAAGACTTAAGGGCAAAAATATTTTTTGTTACAAAGCTGGAGAATTAATTTCCATTTTTCTACAGCATGACAAAAATGCTAAGTGACACTGACCGTGGTGATAAACTGGTTAGAAGTGCTCTACCTAAAGCACAAGATGATTATTGTTGTAAAATTCACATTGGTCTCTTTTTATCAGTGATTCATTCTGATCATGGATGTCATACAGAGATTGGAAACTTTTCTCTTGAGGTAGGATTTGCAGCGTGTTGAGTAGAAGCATGAGAGCAGATCGGGTATGTCAGTGGGCCTCAGGATTACCAAACTGAAAAAATTAGAATGAAGTTGAAAAAATAAATGGGAAGATATAAATAAAAGTACTCTAAGATTACATAGACTTGAAGTATCCTGGGACAATTCGGGCAATTCCATTTGGCCATTCTTTGTGTATTCTCCTATCGTTTTCTGTGCTTAGCTTTATTTATAGCACAAATAATATTGATATAATTATTAGTTTAAATGCCTTTCTCACCTTTTAATTTTGGTCGTACAAAAGCAAATCTTATTTTTTCCCATGTGCTTTCGCTCTCCCTGATGTTAAAGACTAGCATGTTGTAGCCGCTTAAACATCATTAAAGGGGGATTCAAGTAATACTCAGAATAATTCAGTGTAACAGAGAATATGGTTAAGAAACAATAACAACACAGACTCGTTTACCCCAAGTAGTGTGACTTGTAAGTAATGAGCAAACTGTTCTTTAAACTGTTGATGAAAGTGAGAGGGTTAATAAGTCCCGAATAGTGAAGCTGCAACTGTAAGTCTTAAAATCATCTTGTTTGCCCTTTGCCTATAACTGGTTGGTTACCACATCTTTAAATTCCCTCCACAGCATCTCTTAATTCCCTTGCCTTTGCCCCACTGGCCTTGCGTAGGGCCACATGTCCTCTTCAGCAGGTTCCAGTATGCTCTTGTCTGCGTTCTGGTTGCCACCCCCTAAGTATATCCTGTCTGCTATTAACATTACATAAGCTATGAGTCTGTTATTCTCCTATTTTGATGGTTCTTTCTTACCAGGAAATACTGTTTAAAACCATCACTAGCCATTGGACTTGGATATTGGGATACTCACTACATAGAGCAAAGTATCATAAAGGATAAGGGAGAGGTTCCAAGTTAGTATGTTTGACTGGAAAAGATGATTCACTCAGTTAGCAGAACTATGAAAAGACGTCAGTAAACTCACTTTTTAGACACACAGTTTGTAGTGGAAGTGAGACACCGAGGGCAGAAGGATCAGATCTGAGGTGGAAATACGCAGCTGCGAGCACCGCAAGAGGGACAAGAGACCTGATCGAGGTGGGTGCCTGGCACCGTGTCAGTAGTTCACTGGCTCCCAGTGCATCCACTGCAGCAGACTCTGCAGTGAACAGTCCATTTTGCAGATGAGCAAGCAGGCTGGAAAGGCTTGTGTGATTTCCCCCATATCTGGTAAGAGGTACAACTGAGATTTTAACTCAGGTCTGTCAGGCTCATGGTCCTTCTTGTTTCTGTTTTTGTTTTTACTCTCCCTCCCCTGAAAGCATGGGAGAAAGGACACGGTTGGACCTAAAAAAATATTTGGAAGTCACCCATAAGTGGGTAATGGTTGAAGCTCTGAGATTGTAATTGGAAATTGACCGATAAAAGGGTTGAAACTTGGTCTTTGGGTTATACATTTTTCCTGTGTGATGGGACCTGTTTACTATGATTGTGTATTTGAATTTAGAATCAAAATATTTAGCAGAGTCCACATTTGTATACCAGAAGACCATACATGGCAATGCATTGCCTCTGTTACTACCTAAAGGAGAAAGACATCATTCTTAACTTTTGTGTTTGCAGGAGTGAAGGAAATTGTGGACCTAAACTGCAAACCATGAACGTTGGGTCTTTTCTCTCTTAATGGTACTCTACCAACTCTCAGTTCCTACTCCAACATTCTTCTCCAACTCGATATCAACCCAAGATAAGATTTGTTTCAGTATGTATTATCTTCATTAGTTATGCTCCCTGCTTCAGCCAAACAAGGCAGTCTGCTATGGTGCACATACATGTGACTCTCCATCTTAATCCTCCTTCATTTACATTTTTTATTTAATGCTCATTGTTCATCATGCACTGTGTGAGATTCTACAATGTGCAAAACAATCCCCTCTCATCATAAAGAAGGTTTTTTTAAAAAAAAAGATTTTACTTATTTGAGAGAGAGCACAAGCAGAGGGGAGAGTCAGAGGGAGAAGCAGACTCCCTGCTGAGCAGGGAGCCCGATGCCATGTGGGTCTCCATCCCAAGACCCCAGGATCATGACCTGCTCCGAAGGCAGACACTTAACCGTCTGAACCACCCAGGCACCTATAAAGAGGCTTTTAGTAGGAAAGATAAGACACTTACCTTGATAAGTTAAGTCTAAGTCTTTGAATTTATAGATCTTGTACAGTCATAGTGCAAGCTAAGTGCTATGGGAATACAGGAGAGGAAGGAATTTCTTCTAACTGGAATGGGAATGCAACACTTGCTGGCAAGTGTGCTCTATTAGACCTGGTCCGTGGCCTTTTCTTTGTCTCCTGTTAGCCTCACAGTCCAGAGCTGTCCTGTGCTGTAGTTGGCAAAACTGAGACTGACTCTCCTGTTCAGTGTCACAGAGCTAACAGGTTATCAAGTCAGGATTCGATCCCAGGCCTATTTGGCTCTAAAAGTTAACCTCTTTGCTTTACATCAGGGGTCAAAAAATTATTCTACAGGCCATATCTGGCCCAGGGCCTGTTTTTGTAAGGCTCGTGAATTAAGAATGATTCTTAAATTTTTAAATGGTTAGAAAAAGATCAAAAGAACAAGAAGATTTTGAGATGGGAAATTAGATAAAATTAATGTGTCGGTGCCTATGAATGAAGTTGTCCTGGAGCACAGCCATGCTCACTTGTTTACATAGTGTCTGTGGTTCTTTTCATATTAGAACAGCAGAAGCCCATAGTTGTGTCAGGAATCAGACCGCCTGCGAGGCCTAAAATACTATCTGACCTGACCCCTGCTTTATGCCATACTTCTTTCTAGGGATAGCTTCAGGGAGAAGGGATTATTTGAGCTGATCCTTTATGTCCAGCTAAGTTTTCATTATTCATGGATATTCTTGATAGAGGATACAGCATGGGGAGCAAAACCGATCCGTGCGGTAGCGGGCTGGCTGTGGTTTGGGGAGGCACCGTATGCGGGGGATGTAAAAGTCTAGATTCATTGCAACACAGAATTAATAGCTGGGAGTTGTGTGTGCTCTGCCCTGGGGGGGAACATGGTTGCGGACACCGCCGGAGATGCCACATGGAGCAGCGACTAGCGACACCAGCTTGAGAAACGGCTTAGATTCGGATTTGCGTCTGCTTATGCCAGTTATTAGCCAAGTGGTTTTTCAGTAAAGTACTTAGCCCTTTTAAATGGTAGCTTCCTTCTCTGTCAAAGGAGAATAATGGCAGTATCTACCTGTTACAGCTGTGAGAATCAAATCCGTTCGTGGATATGGTGTGTAGGTACATTCGAAGTGCTTGGTCTATAGCCAGATACTTAATAAGCATTCATTAAATGTAGGCATTTACTACATAGCCTTGAGGGAGGGCCTCGAGGAAGTTAGAATTGTTTAGTAGATGATGGTGAACCTTTGTGTCACCAATTTGGGGCTCATATGTAGCGCTCTGACTTGTACTGAAGTTCATGGTAGGCTTGAAAACCCCTGGAAGGGAGATTGCTAACTTGTGTTATGATGTTTTCAGTGCCCACAAGTCATGAACCCATAGCAGGTATGAGTGTATCTTAGAATTGAAATAGATAGAATTACAAATCTCTCTCCCCTCTGCCTTTTTGGCTTGTGATTGCTTTAGAAACGACATTGGTGGTTTTTTTTTTCTTTTCTTTTCTGTTTGTTTGGTTGTGTTGTCGTTGTTGTGGTTGTTTGGCTAGTTGTTTTCCCTTCCACTGCCGTTAAGGGAAACATGGGAACATTATCTTTAAAATTTCACCTAACATCCACAACAGTGGCCTCTAGCAGGATTTTAACATCTGCTAAACTGTGGAAGTTTGGTCCCACAACCTGCCTAATGCTTGCAGTGGTTGAGAACAATCTTTATTGGGAATATAGGGTTTTAGTCACTTTCCATTTTATCTTACAAGTCTTTGTAACAAAGTGTGACATTAACATTGCTGTTTTATAGAGGAAGAAACCGAAGCACAGGAAAGGTAGGTAATGACGTAACTAAGTGTTTACAGCTATAGTAATGAGAAAGCTGAGATTCAAATTATGTTCTAACCATGGACTTCAGCATTGCCCTTGGTGAAAGGTTATATTTATTGGGTCTCAGGCGGATTGGATAATCTTTTAGGTAGTGTCTAAGTCATGTAACAAATTTGTTTGTGTTGAGGAATAATACATTGGAAACCTGATTGTCAGTCACTATATCCCCACATTCCTTTCCTGTGGGGCATCATCTTGAGGTTTTCATCAGAACGGCATCCTAAAAATTAAGTCACAGCGGCCTGCATTCCCTGTGAAATAAAATACTATTTTTTGTCCTGTTAATATTTCTCTTCTTGAACTTCTGTGTAGGTGATAAAACAACAGTGAGATGGTGGGACCTGGAATTGGTGTGTTGAGTAATTATTGAACTATCAGATAATTCTGTATCCCACGTGTATCTGTTTCATGTCAGTCTCGGGCTTTTTCTTCTTCTCCTTCTCCTTCTGTTTAAAAATAACTTTAGAAAAGCAGCTTTGCTACTCATTGATGAGTGAGCCACATCTTATTTTTTAAGCCCGAGTGTTAGAAATGTAAGTAGCTTTTTTGGAAATTTGGAAGATGTGACTGTTCAGTCGTGTTGCTGATGGGAAGGCGGTTAACCAAAGAATGGCTTCGTTTCTAATTCCCTGCCAATTCCTATAGTAAATTCATGAGGATCCTAGGAGAATTAGATATAACCCACTCCGTCTTCACAGTTAGCTTTCCACAAGATGGGGACCACTCTTCATCTTAGATGTTCTACTTCATTATTCTGCTCATGCGAACCCTGTAAGTAAGAGACGCGCTGTGAGACCCTGTGCCTGCTGTAGCTCTTAGTGCTGGGGATGTGTCGGGGCCAGATGGGCAAAACCTCTTGCTTGTGATCTAACAGAGGGCACGAAATGAATGAAGTATTATTATAGCTGAGAGGACAGAGAGAAATAGGGATCGAGATTTTAGAGTGTTCAGGGAAGCTGGCATTTTAGCATAGCTCTGAGGGAGATGTGAAGTCCACAGACATCGGAATACTTGGGGTGCAGAGTGGTCTGTCCTGTGAGGGCTTCTTCTGGACCCGGGCCTCTCTGTGGTGGGCAGGGCGTCCTGCTCTCCAAGAACTTCCATCTTTCTGGGATATACTGGTAAGAACTAACAGGAAATGCAGTTTGTTTTTCTCATCTTTCACATAAAATCGCAATTTATATTCTAGGGAAGAAAGGAGTTAAAATTAAATCTTTATTAGATTCTTGTTAAGTGAGGTACAAACTATATTTGCATTTAGGAATCTGTATTATTGTCTGTTCATCTTGTGGGAGGGAAAATTTATAGACTGCTAAATTAGGTAAAAAGAAATTATGCCTCGTTTTGCGGATTACAAGAAAAAAGTTAATAACTCATTTTCTCAGGTGATACATACCTAAGCTACTTAACCTATGATTTTAAAAACAAAACATTTTCATATTAAACATAGAGGTAAAATCTTGCCTGGAAATGATCATGTGAACTGTTAGCTCATAGTTTGCCTGGGGGCTATCATATTTCTCTTCTGAACTTATAAATTTGGAATATAGCTTGGGAATTTAATAGAAATCTGAAACCATTTAGCAATCACAATCATCATCATCATCATCAATTATCGGGGATATTTTCAGACATTATAAAGTGTATGAAATAAAATGCAAAGTCGCTCCTATTCCCATTTCATTCCCTTAATACAGAAACAGGATTATAAAAAAAAATTTAAAAATTCCTGTAAGGAATAAAATAATCTGCTAAGAATTTCATTTTGGCCTTGTAACAAAGGTTTACATTTCCCTTATTTCAGGAAAGAATAGTTCAGCCTCCGCCTGCCTTGTATTTCTCTGAAACACGAAGTGTCAGGGATACAAGTAGATCCTATAAAATGTTTTTACCTTTCTCCCGCTACCCCCCCACTGCTAATTGATGTGTTGATTCAGTTGACTGAGCCAGCTTTGTTGAGTGGGAGAGCCAGTACCAGCAACTCAGGTACCAGTGCCTCTCTCCCAGCACGGCTGGGTTGGGGGCAAATGGAGGCCAGAGCCGGACAGAGTCTGCAAGGAGCAGAGTTGGAGTATGGGTAGGAAGTCCTTTTGCTGTGTTAATCATAACTGGAAAGCAGTGTCTTTTAGCCTTATCGATCATTTAGTAGACCCATATATACTGTGAGAATTTATTTGTGCCTGGAGCTGGAATTGAAGCTCTCCGGAGACATTTGGTGCTCTTGCTCTGTTGCATCCACCAATCCACCTGAATGTGAGTTTTCTCATTTGCATCTGACCTTAGGCCAGTAAATCCCGGGAGGGCTTCTAAGACAGTGTGCTTCAGGGGGGCCCAGGCAGGCAGGTGGATGTGAATACGGCCCTGTGTGACTTGAAGATGAGCTAAGAAGAAGTCATATGCAAGTCATATACAGTACCCTCACCTGGAGATCACGAGAACATCTTACATGGTGACAGGTGACAAAGACAGACCTTTTCCTAAAAAATTATAGAGAAAACTTAAGATTTTTATGGCCTAATTTCTAAAAACTAAAATGAAAGATTTTTATGTAAAGCAGTCATTAACACCACTCAAAGATGATTCTTGGACACTGGAGACAGCTGAATTTTGATGCTGTATAACTTGAAAATGAAAGACAGTTATGAATTTTGTCTTTAGACAATGTCACTACCATTTTCTTCAGGAAAGCCCAGGAATTACTCAGTGCTTCAGTCAGTGTATTGGCTTCCTCTTACTGATTACATTTTTCTTGTCATCCTCTTTTATATATTAAAAAAAAAAATACTTGGTAAGCTTTATTACGAAAGCAATACATGTTTATTATTAGGAGCATGAGGAAACTTTTGGGGATTTGGAGTAGATGTGCCCACTAGTTTGACTGCAGTGATGACTTCACGAGTGTGCACATATATACATCCGCGCTCATGCTATGAATAAGTAAATGCAGTTCATTGTGTTAGGTCCATTCTATCGCAGTAAAACTTTTTAAAAAAATTTGTTGATTAGATGACTAAAAATTGGACTTGTTTTGCTGTTAATATGTTTTTCCATATGTCAGTGGGATTGAACATTTTAATGGTATTTCGTCATCTGTGAATTGTTCTGTTATGGTCTTTGCCTTTTTCTGTTCTGTGTTTCTTGTCAATTTGTGTAACCTGCTCTTACGTTAGTGATGACAACCCAGTGTCTGTCTTTTTTTTTTTAAGATTTTACTTATTTGACACAGAGAGAGAGATCTACAAGTAGGCAGAGAGGCAGGCGGGGGCGGGGGGGGGGGAAGCAGGCTCCCTGCTGAGCAGAGAACCTGATGCAAGGCTCGATCCCAGGACCCTGAGATCATGACCTGAGCCAAAGGCAGGGGCCTTAACCCACTGAGCCACCCAGGCACCCCCCCCACCCCAGTGTCTGTCTTAATCTGTTGCAATTCATTGCCCCAGCTGGTTTTTCTTTTGACTTTAAAGGCCATTCCCTCCCCCCTTCCTTTGTCTTCCGTCCCCCCCCCACCACCTTCCTCCCTAACTTCTGTGGCCATGTCAGTCCTTTTTGTCCTTCCTCGTTTTTAGGTTTCCTACCTTGCTGTCTTATGTGAGAGTCCCCCAACCCCAGTTATACTCCTAGGTTTTGTTATATTTTCATAGTTTTCATTGTTACCTTAGATTTTATTCCTGGGGTGCCTGGGTGGCTCAGTGGCCTTCAGCTCAGGTCATGATCCCAGGGTCCTGGAATCGAGTCCTGCATTGGGCTCTCTGCTCAACGGACAGCCTGTTTCTCCCTCTCCCTCTGCCTGCCACTCTGCCTACTTGTGCTCTCTCTCTCTCTCTGTCAAATAAATAAATAAAATCTTTAGACTTTATTCCTTCTTGAATTTTTCTCATGCAGAGTATACACTGTGAAGGGGCTCATTTATTTTCTTGCTGGTGGGTAGCCAACTTTTACAAATCCTCTGTGGTAAATAAACAGTTTCTGCCCATGAAGTGAAATGCAACTTTTATCTTCTATTAATTTTCTCTATAAACTTGAAACCGTTTTAGGATAATCAGTGTTCTGTGATCACTGTGTGTACTCTTATTGTTTTGTCACAGTAGCTCTGTGGCAGGTCTTACTGTATGATAGAGCATGCCCTACTTCATAGCTTTTCTCCTTTCCAGACTTCCATAGTAGTTTTTCACATCCCAGTTAGAATTCTGTTTAGTCCTGTTCTGTTTTCTTCCTCGATGCTCTGTTTGCTTCTGATTGGAAACGACATTATGTAGGGAACCCAGGGTAGCTCAGTGTTTGAGCATCAGACCCCTGGTTTCAGCTTAGGTCCTGATCTCGGGGTCATGGGACCGAGCCCCATGGCAGGCTCCGCGCTCAGCAGGGCGTCTGCTTCAGATACTCTCTCCCTCCTCCCCTGCCCCCCCCCCAAGTATTCTCTAAATAAAGTCTTAAAAAATGACATTAGGTGTACATTTTATTTCTATATGAAGCATTACTCGAGAAACAAAATACGTGTCTGTTTATTCAGGCCTTGTTTTGTATCCTACATCGTGTGTTTTATCCTGTACATTTTCTTGCCCTTTTGAATAACTGATTACTGCTGGCTATAAAATAGTTAGTGTATAAATGTGACAAAATTTTATTGTTGGGTCTACTCATTTGTAGTTAATTTTGTGGGCTTTTCTAAGTACTTAACTACAGTTGTCTCTGTGTTCTCTCTTTTTTTTTTAAGATTTTATTTATGTATTTGACAGACAGAGATCACAAGTAGGAAGAGAGGCAGGCGGGGTTGGGGGGGAGAAGCAGGCTCCCCACTGAGCAGAGAGCCCAATGAGGGGCTTGATCACAGGACCCTGAGATCATGACCTGAGCCGAAGACAGAGGCTCAACCCACTGAGCCACCCAGGTGCCCCTCTGTGTTCTCTTCATCTCCATTTCAGGTTTGTCACCTTACTTTGTGTAGCATGAGTCATAGGGACAGTGATTTATAATGATGATAGGTACTTCACAGTTTAATATGATGTTTGCCAGTTATAGCCTTATTTTTCCTTTGTTATAATTAACATGTAGTGACATATTTATCAAGTGTCTGGCTTAATGAATTTTAACAATTTGGTACCATCATCCTTAACAAGTAATTTAACATTTCTGTCATCCTAGAGTGTTCCATCCTAGAATGTTCCAGATCTCCGTCATCACTCCCTGCCTCCCCCCCCAAAAAAACCCACTACTTTCTTCCCTTCTGTTACAGTAGATTTATATCTCATTCAGCACATCTTTAAGATTCATCAATGCTGTTGGTGGTTTATTCTTTTTTTTTTTTTTTTTTTTTTTTTAAGCTGTGTGACATTCCATTTTGTGAATAAACCACAATTTGTTTATCCATTTTCCTGTTGATTTCAGTACAGTCATTTTCAGTTTGGGGCTATTATGAATAAAGCTTCCATGAACATACTTGCACAAGTGTTTTTGTACACATATGCTTTTATTTCTTTGGGGGTGAATATAAGGAATATTCAAACTGTATAAAAAAGTGGAACTGCAGAACAGTTCTACCATGATAGACTGTTTTACACTTCGACAAGCAATGAGTGAAAGTTCTTGTTCCACATCCTGGTCAACATTCGGAGTTTTCAGTCTTGTGGCCCTTTTAGTGGGGGCAAAAAATGGTAGCTTGTTTGGTTTTAATTTCCTACCCCTGATCACTAACGTTGAGCCACACATTCAGTTATTTTCTGCCCATTGACATATCTGTTTGTGGGAGTTTGTCTGTTGAAGTCATTGACCCATCTTAAAAAAAATATATGCTTTGCTCTTTTCATTATGATTTGTAACAGTTCTTTGTAGATTCTGGATGTGTGTTCTTTGCCAGGTACGTGTACTGTGAATACTGCCTCCCAGTCTCCATCTTGTCTTTCCATTATCTTAGTGGTACCTTTCAAAGAGTAAGAAATTTTTAAATTTTGATGGAGTTTGGTTTATCAGCTTTTTTCTTCAAAAAAAAATTTTTTTTTAAATTTTATTTATTTGGGAGACAGAGATCACAGCTAGGCAGAGAGAGGAGGAAGCAGTCTCCCCACTGAGCAGAGAGCCTGATGCGGGGCTCTATCCCCCTGGATCATGACCTGAGCAGAAGGCAGAGGCTTAAACCCACTGAGCCACGCAGGCGCCCCTACTTTTTTCTTCAGTTGTTCTTGTTTGTTATGACCAAAGAGTTCTTTGTTTATTGTGACATTGTGACAGTTGTGCTCTTTTTTTTTCCCCCTGGATGTTTTAGAGTTTTAAAACGCTCTTATATTTAGGTCTGTTACCTCTTTCCAGTTAACTTTTGCATATGTGGGATGAGTTGAGGTTAATTTTTTTTTTCCCGCTGGGTATTCGGTTTTTTATCTGTTAAAAAGGCTTTTCTCTCTCCTCCTGAACTGACTTTGATGACTTAATACTCACTGTATATTTGGTGTCTGTCTGGATTCTTTTCTGCTGATTAGTTGATTGATTTGTCTGTTGTTAAGCTCGTGCCATACTGTTGTGATTACTGCAGCTTTGTGTTAAGTCTTGAAATCAGGTAGTATAAGTCCAATTTGTGTTCTTTTTCAGAATTGCTCTGCCTTTTCTAGGCTGTTTGCATTTCCACTTAAATTTTAGTAACACCTTGTCAGCTTCTGCAGAAATTTCAGAAATTTTGATTGAGTGTGTGGGATTTGGGGTATATGGCTGTCTTAAGATGCCTAGCTTTTGGGGTGCCTGGGTGGCTCAGTGGGTTAAAACCTCTGCCTTCGGCTCAGGTCATGATCTCAGGGTCCTGGGATCAAGCCCCACAGTGGGCTCTCTGCTCAGTGGGGAGCCTGCTTCTTCCTCTCTCTCTCTCTGCCTGCCTCTCTACCTACTTGTGATCGCTGTCAATAAATAACTAAATAAATCTTTAAAACACACACACACACACACAAAACCTAGCTTTCCAGTCCATGATCATGTATTTCTCCATTCATAACAGCCTTTGTACAGTTCTGTTTCATTTTATGTAGAAGAACTTATCGTACAATGATGGCAGAACCTTTCTTTAAAAATTGTGTGAGATCTTTCTGCAGCTTTGGATTTATTTTGTTTGTGATATATATGAGTTTAATGGCCATCAAGATAGTGTTGAAAGCTTAGGATGATATTTAGAAAATGCGCCTAAAGTTCCGTTTCCTGTAGCTCTCAGTGGATAGAGAACCCCTCTTGAACTGCGGGGAAAGAAGGATAATTGGGACTGGGAGAGAAAGAGGAATTATTGCTCCCTTGCCTGATGGGAGTGATGCTCACGGGTAGAAGGAAACCAAGTGACATAAACCCAGATTTTCTTTGATTACCTAACGATATGATGTCTAAAACTAGGGGTGGGGGGGCACCTATCAAAATGCTGACGGTTTGAAGCATTTATCCATCTCTGCCAACTACTTACAGAAGTACAGTGACCCAAGACTTTGCAGACTTGTGTATCTTCAGTAAAATAATGGCTTTGTTTTTTCTGGAATAAAATGGGAGGCTGGGGGAGGGGGTGCAAGATTCAGACTCTTTTGTATCTGAACTTAGGACAGAAGTGAGGAAGGGGCTTTGAGCCACAAAGGCTCCTTCTGACAGTTCCCTGTAGTTCCTGGATGCTCTCTGTTGGTATTTCAGAAAGCACAGTGAATTCCAGGTAAGCATCTGGGAATGGTTATCACATGGAGAGGTGTCCTGCTGTGCTGTTAGCCTTATAAAACTCATAGGGATTGTGAAGAACCTTGAACTTTTTTTTAATCTGGGGATTTTTTTTTTTTTTGGTGTATCTCTAATATTTGGATTTTAAAGAACCTATATTTTTTTAAACTATTAACTAGTAGCCGAGACTTAAATAAATCTCTATCTTAAAATCCAAACATTAATTTTTTAATAATGAAGTTTCTTCTGAACTCTGTGCTCTTAAAATCTAGAGAGCTAGGTTGTCCTATTTTGAGAACTTAATTTCTAATGTCACCCTACCATCTTGTTATGAATTGTAATTTGATGAAATAGCTTTATTTTTCCCTGAATCTCTAAAGGGATAGAGTGTCCTAAAGAAAATACTAATGGCCCAAATTAACTTCAACTCTTAAAACTCTTCTTGTGTGAGAAATTTCCTGGCATGCATTTTTTTAAAACTTGGGTTAAAGGAAATTTTTTATCTCTTCGGTAACTAATCAACTTTTATATGGTCATGGACCTGTTTAAGAACCACAGATTGGCCCAAGTTGGGTGTATTTTTTTGTGGCTGTGTGCGTACATCTCTATGCCTGGCAGTGTTGGGTGTGTGTTTGTGTGGTTGTATGCGTACATCTCTATGCCTGGCAGTGTTGGGTGTATGTTTGTGTGGCTGTGTGCGTACATCTCTATGCCTGGCAGTGTTGGGTGTATGTTTGTGTGGCTGTGTGCGTACATCTCTATGCCTGGCAGTGTTTGCCCCAGTCCTGAGGCAGTACGCCTTCCATTTTACTGGAGCAAAGAGAGTATTCAGAGAATTTTGTATGCTCACCTTAAAAATAGTCATGTAACAAGAACTAAAGTCACTTTTTTCTCCTTATTTTCTCTTCCACTATTTGTTTTAGGGTAACCAGGAGCCAACAACAACTCCTGACGCAATGGTTCAGCCTTTTACTACCATCCCGTTTCCACCACCTCCACAGAATGGAATTCCCACAGAATATGGAGTGCCACACACTCAGGACTATGCCGGCCAGACCAGTGAGCATAACCTGACACTCTACGGAAGCACGCAAGCCCACGGGGAGCAGAGCAGCAACTCACCCAGCACACAAAACGGATCTCTCACGGTATGTGACCTGCGAGGTGGGACGCGGAAGAGCGCCCGCTGTCCTGCCGCAGTCCCCTCCCGAGTCATCACACCAGAATGCCCTTTGAACTCCTCTGGCATCTACATGACACTACGTAGCATTTATGTCATTTCACCACCACCCCCAAACCCACACTGTGTTGAAATTAGAAGTTAAGGGCTCAAATCTGAGCTCTCAGTCCCTGCCCAGGAGCTTAGGGTCTAGAGACAGGACAGCCAACACAAGGTGAGCGCTGCCGCGAGGGCACACTTAGGTCAGTTTCACCAGGAAGCTTCGTTTCGCCACACCTTGTTGGTCCTTCCTGTGTTGTCGCAGTACACAGTCTCTCAGCAGCGTCCCACGCGTTGCCTCCTCTTTCCTCCTTGACATACTCCGTCTCTTGCTCTCAGACACTCCCTGTTTCCCTCCTGGGTACTGGCAGTTCTCTTTTAGTCTCCTTTGCTGGTTCCTGTCCAGTTTTTGTTTCTTAAATGTTTTTAAGTTTTTATTTATTTATTTATTTATTTATAAGATTTGTTTATTTGAGAGAGAGCTTGCAGGAGTGGGGGTAAGGGCAGAGGAAGAGGGAGAGAGAGAATCTCAAGCAGCCTCCCTGCTGAGCACAGAACCCAACACAGACACCCCTGAGATCATGACCCCCGCTATGATCATAGCCTGATCATAACCTGCTAAAGTAAAAGAAATGTTAAAATTCATCCAGTAGGTATATAACACATATATATCAATACACAGGAAGTCATATTGTCTGTGAGATTGCTGGTCGTCTCCAAAGATAAAAATGTTCTGTACTCTGGATAGAAAGATCTGTCTCTGGTTTTTAGATTTCTTTTTGCCCTTCCTGTTTCAGATTATCAGGAGAGCTTTATTCAGCCTTTAAACCACTTGATATGATTTACTTCCTAATAAAGAGCCTTACAGTGGAAGCTTTTGTTGCATAAGGATGGATTTAACCTTCAAATACTTTCCATTTTCTTTTATTAGATATCAGACCACAAAGAAATCTATTCTTTCCTTGCAAACATGTTATCTTTTCAGTGTTGATCAGTTATACATAAGCACATAATTTTATACTTCGTAAGTAATGGGCTGCAGTAGACAATTTATTAGGAAGATGGAAGCATGATGGGTAACAGATGAGGATTCTGTAGCATTTGTTCTAGAATCATGAATATATTGGCTGCTATCTTGGCTGCATTTCCAAATCACTCAAATGATTATGAACTCACAGTCTTACCAGAACAACTATGCAAAGAAGGAATAAAATAGAAATCTGAGGCTTTATCAAGTATTTTAATTACTAAGTCTGTTTCTTTACTAGTTATCTGTCCTTTTCCTATTTTTATTTCTACTTTCAGTTTCATATAAAATCAATCTTGGTAATTTGTGACTTTCTAGGAATTTTTCTTTTCCAACTAAATTGTCTATTTTGTTGGCACAACAAAATATTATTTATAATAATAATCCCATATAATCCTTTTAAATTTCTATAGCATCTGTAGTGATAGCCCCTCTTTCATTCTTGATTTTGGTAATTGTGCCTTCTTGCTTTTTTTCTTGGTCAGTCTAGCTAATTTTATTAATCTTGCAGATCTTTCCAGAAAACCAGCTTTTGATTTCATGGATTTTTTTTTTTAAACTGTTGTTTTTCTGCTTTATATTTCATTGATTTCCATTTTGATCTTTATTATTTCCTTCCTTCTACTAGCTTTGACTTTGATTTGATCTTTATTTTTTAGCCTCTTGAGTTGTAACTTTAAATCATTGATTTTTAGGTTTTTTTTTCCTTTCTGATATGTGTTTAAAGCTATACCTTTCCCTTTAAGTTTCCCATAAAATGTGATACATTGTGTTTTAGTTTTCATTCAAGATATTTTAAAATTTCTCCTTATGATTTCTTCTTTGGTCCTGGGTGACATAGATGTGTTTCTTAATTCCCAAATGTTTGAGGATTTCCCAGATTTCTTTTCTTGATTTATAATTTAATCACATTGTAGAGAGAAAACATACTTTGTATGATTCAATTTTTAAAAATTTAGATTTGTTTTGAGGCTTAGTAGATGGTCTTTCCTATAGACTTTTCCTAACCAGTTGGTGTTTTCTCATTATAAAATGTTCCTCTGTCTCTGTCATTATTTCTTCAGTCTGTTTTGTCTGATATTCATATAGTCACTTCAACTCTCCTGTCATTACTATTTGTATGACATCTTTTTCCTTCATCTTTGTCTCAAACTCTTAAAATCTAAGATGTGTCTCTGGTTTAAAAAAAAAAAAAATGAATCTTTAACCCATCTGAAAATGACTGCCTCTTTATCGGAGCATTTAGTCTGTTTACACTTTAAGTAATTGCTAATATGGGTAGATTTATGTCTGCCGTGTAACTACTTGTTCTGTGTCTCCAATCTTTTATTGTTCCCCTGTTCCTTCTCTACTGATTTCTGTTAAATAATTCTTAACTGTATCTTTTAAATCCCTTTGTGATTTTTTAATTAGTTATTTGTGTTGTTATTTTTATATTTTCTTTGTTCTTGATCAAGGACTTCATCTTCAGCTTATCATAACTTACTGATGCATGCACTCGCTCACTTACTCGTCGGTGCACACATATGTGTGTGTATTATTCTGGTAAAATATTGCAACTTTGCTTCGTTCCTCACCATCCTTTGTACTGTTCCTGTCATCTGCATTGTACATGTAAGCTCCAGTTGTATGTTTTGTTACCAGGGACACCCTTTAGATTTAAAGAGTTTGAGACAAAATGAAGGAAAAAGATGTCATACAAATAGAAGTCATAAGAGACCTGAAGTGATTATATTAATATCAGACAAAATGGATAAGTATTGATGGAGACAAATATACATTAGAAATGTAACAACACAGTGTTTGTAATTATTACTTTAAAGAATCTTATATTCTCAAAGGAAGTTACCATTTTCAGTAATCTTCGAATCTTCCTGTGGATTTGAATGGTATTCTGATACCATTTCCTTTCAACCCCTAGGACGTCTTTCAGTGTTTTCTGTAGACTACGTCTGTTTGAAATAAATTTCTCTGTTTTTGTGTATCTAGGAATGTCTTCAGTTTGTCTTCACTTTTGAAGGCTAGTTCTGCTCGCTGTAGAATTCTTCATTGACTGTTTTTTCACTGCTTCCCAGCACTTTAAACCTGTCACCCCACTGCCCTCTGGCCCCTGACAAGAGCCAGCTGGTTCTGAGGAGTCCACCATTCATCCTCTGGTCCCCTTTCTGTGATGAATTGCTTTTCTCTCTTGCTGCTTTCAAGATTTTCAGTGTATATTTGGCTTTGAGCAGTTTTTTTTTTTTTTTAAGATCTTATTTATTTATTTGACAGAGAGAGAGAGAGATCACAAGTAGACTGAGAGGCAGTCAGAGAGAGGGGAGAAGCAGGCTCCCTGGTGAACAGAGAGCCCAATGCGGGGCTCGATCCCAGGACCCTGGGATCTGACCTGAGCCGAAGGCAGAGGCTTAACCCACTGAGCCACCCAGGTGCCCTTGGCTTTGAGCAGTTTGACTCTGATGTGGATCTCTTCATTTTATCATACTTGGAATCTATTGAGATTGGGTCTGTAGATTAATTTTTTTATCATATTTGGCAAGTTTTTTAACACAATTTCTTCAGCTATTTGTTTTTTCTCTTTCTCCTCTCTTCCTGGGACTTTCACCACAAATATGTTGGGAACTTGATGTCAGTCACCCATAGGTTCAAGTTCTGGTTTTTTTGTTTATTTGTCTCTGAGTTCAATCGAAACAGAATCTAAAGTTCTGTTCATTTTTCTTTGATGTTTTGTCTTTCTGTTCATGAGAGTGGAGAGTTTCTGTTGACGTCTCTTCCAGTCCACTCACTCTCATTCTGCCACATGGCATCAGCTTGTGACCCCATCTCGTGAATTTTTTATTTCGGTTATTACTGTGCGTTCCAACTCTAGAATTCTCATTTGTGATTTGTTCCTTTGTTGAGATTCCTTGTCTTCATATTTCCTTCATTCTTTGAATACATGTGTAATTGCCACTTTAAAGTCACCTGCTGAGTCCAACATCCAAACCCACTCAAGGGTCCATTTCTTATCTCGAGTCTGGGCCAAACTCTCCTGTTTCTTTATAGGTATTGTAACTTTTTAAATAACCTGGACATTTTAATAATATATTTCAGCAACTCTGAAGTGTTGTATTTTTTTAGAGGTATAGGTGTGTGTATATGTGTATATTTCAAGTGATTTGCTTAACTTAAATTGTGGACTGTGACTTCTGCACAAAATCTTAGTGATTTTTCCCCTCTCATTTTTATTTTCTAGCCTGGCCAGGCGTTAACCCTGTGGCTCCGTAGCTCAGTGGTCAGCCAGGGATTTGGGCAGAGGTTGTATTTAAGCACCTTGAACTTGTAAATCTTCCACCCTCTGTCAATTCATCTGTTTGTGGGTTGGGAAGAGTTGGGAAGAGTTCAGAATTCAGCCAGTTCTCAGGTCTGCTTGGCCTTTTCTCTCTGTTGGGCTCTCTCATGTGTCCCCTCCTTGTGGTTGTAGTTTCGCCGCTGGCCACAGGTGTGAGGAGAGCGTATCTATCTAGCTTCTCTGTGATTCTCTCATTTCCAGGATCTCCCCTTCACGTTGCTGGCTGCTTCAACACTCACTTCAGTCAGAACACAAGCTCAAGACAGAAGAACTGTGTTTCCCCTGTTAGGGCCTCTATCAGACTTGCCACTTTCAGCTGACAGAGCTGTGGGTTTCTCCTGGCCACTGTCCCCCCATCCCTAATCCTAATAATGAGAAATTAGGAGACTCTGGTTGAAGATGCTTCTTATTTGTTTAATGTGTACATTTAAATGGGAGTGTGAATTCATTGCTCTTAAGCCATTTGCCTTTGGCAGTTGTGAGTGTGTAGGTGTTCTGGGGGGAACGTGTGCATAGACTGAACAGTAGAGCAGTACATCATAAAACTTAGATTTGACAACATGAATAGATTATTCTGGTAAACTTTTACTCTCTACTAGCATGTTTCTTAAAGTGGATCTGGTAATTCCTATGGCCAGTTACATTCAAAAGGTAGATAGGAAGCTTTGTTGTTTACAAAGAAATGATTCCTTAAATTTCTGTAACACTTTGTTTAAAACCTGCTTCCACAAACACTGTTTTTTATTGTGGTTCATAAACTAGTCCTTCGTGCATGTGAGGGTTTTGCAGTAGGAGAATTCAGAGTCCGTTTCTCCATTCCGCCACTTGGGTTCCCCAGCTCCAGCTCAGCGACAGGAGACAGCGGATGTGTACGCGCCAGTCCTGATAGCTGGCGTCTGTGCATCTTGTCCCACTCAGCTCAAGTGTCAGCTCTGCTGCGAAACCTTGCTTCAGGGTCCCAAGCAAAGCCAAGCCTGTCCTTCACTGAGGCTCAGGTAGACTCCTGGGCTGACCACTTTTTGTGGAATTTACAAGATGTTGTTTTTAATTCCCTTCTGTCTCCTTAACTAGACCATAAGCTTTTAAAAGAAAAAGTTCTTCTAGTTCATCTTTGCGTTCTCTGACTTACCACAGTGCCTGGCACTTAGCAGTTTCTCAGATGGTCGGGGTAATTAAAGGAGGTGTGGTGGGAGGCCTGAGGAGGGAGAAGCTGAGACTTCCCGAGGCGGGTGGCGTCGGACCTGGTCTTCCTATGAAGAGTGATTAGAATTGGAACGTGAACAGGATTAGAACACCATGGGAAAAATTGGGAAAGTCATTTCTCAAAGCAGAGTTAGGGAGATGGACTAGATCAGAAGTCTTTGAATAAAAACCGTTTCTGGTTTCCAGCAGCCTGAAGCTTGGGGTGGTTGGTGGATACAGAGGAAAATAAAGTGGAAGAAAAGTCACTTGAGTGCAAATCGGGAAGGGTACTTGAATGCCTGGCTGAGAAATGACTTTATCGGAGGTTTTTGAGCCAGGAAATGGAAGTGAGCAGAGCTGTGCTTGCAGAAGACCAGTATGTTGTGTACCAGATGAGGGGGAGAAGCAGGGGGCCGGTTAGGAAAGAGTCTCCCGAGGTTCTGGACCAGGGGCTGCAGCGGTTATGGAGAGGAAGGATGAACGGGAGAGAGGTTGCCACCGTAGAATACACGACAGCTGACTGAGTAAAACAGAGAGCCGAGTCAAAGAGTGTGTCCTCCTTAGTGCAAGAACTGTGTCTTGAATAAATCATTTCACCTCCCAAACTCCAGATTTCCCATCTATTACATGAGCCAGCAGTGCCTAGTTACAGGATTGTACTGAACAGGAATGAGAGATGTTTGGGAAATTACTGGTTTAAATAGTTCTTTAATAGCCTTTTTTAAAAAAAGATTTTACTTATTTAGAGAAAGCGTACACACTGCAGGGGGAGGAGGAGAGGGAAAGGGAGAGAATCTCAAGCAGGCTCCCTGCTGACCACACAGCCCAACTCAGGCTCTGCCCCGAGCCGAAACCAAGAGTTGGACACTTGGAACCAACTGAGCCACCCAGGAGCCCCTTTTATTGCTTTTTTTTTTTTTTTAAAGATTTTATTTATTTATTTGACAGACAGAGATCACAAGTAGGCAGAGAGGCAGGCAGAGAGAGACAGGGGGAAGCAGGCTTCCCGCTGAGCAGAGAGCCCGATGTGGGGCTCAATCCCAGGACCTTGGGATCAAGACCTGAGCTGAAGGCAGAGGCTTTAACCCACTGAGCCACCCAGGCGCCCCTTTACTTGCTTTTTAAAACCATCTTTTAGTTTTATTTATTTTTAATTTATTTAGTTGACAGATAGTGAGAGAGGGAACACAAGCAGGAGGAATGGGAGAGGGAGAGGCAGGCTTCCTGCCAAGCAGGGAGCCTGATGCAGGGCTCGAGCCCAGGACCCTGGAATCATGACCTCAGCAAAGGTACACAGTTAACGACTAAGCCACCCAGGTGCCCTTAGAAACATCTTTAAAATCAGTTGTCTTTTGATACCTTTGATTTGTGGTTTTATTATTGTGAGCCACAGCTATAGTGCAATAGAGATTTTGTTTATTTTGAATAGTCTCATCTTGTGTGAGAGAACCAAAACAAAACAAAACAAAAAAACTACAAAAATGAGAAATAAGTGATGAAATCTGGAATTTTATTTCTAAAATGTATTTCAGAAGTTGGTTTTCACATTGGGCTAGAAGCTTCTTGTGCCTTTAAACAAGACAGTCAGTTTGTCCCATACGGTGCGTTAGCCAAGAGACGGCATCCAGGGGTCCTGATTACCCCGCGCCTGCCTGCGGAGAAGAAAGGACCTCAGCTGGTGTGTGTTTAGATGCTCTTCCAAGTGCTGGCAGGCGTAAGTGACTGGAGCATGTGCGGTAGACAGGCTTTGTGAGTCCTCTTCAGAGGGTTGTGTCCATGTGCACATTCCGCCCACCTAGTCGACTATGTTTTCCTTGAGGATGGGAGTTACTGCTTGCCCTCTTATTACTCCCAGTGGCACATAATGGATGTTTAACAAGTGTTTTTTGTTTGTTTTGTTTTGTTTTAAAGATTTTACTTATTTGACAGAGAGAGAGATCACAAGTAGGCAGAGAGTCAGGCGGATGGGGGGAGGGGAAGCAGGCTCCCCACTGAGCAGAAAGCCCAACCTGGGGCTCGATCCCAGGACCCTGAGATCATGACCCAAGCCGAAGGCAGAGGCTTAAGCCACTGAGCCACCCAGGCACCCTAATAAGTGTTTTTTGAGTGAAGAAAAAAAGAAATCATAAAGGTTCAGCATCTGTGGCTGGTTAGTAGGAAATGTTAATATCCTCTTTTGAAGTATTTGAGCAGAGTTGTTGATGGCTGTAAAGCAGAGATTTGAAGGCATAGCTGAGGGACCTTCCTTTACTGTGTGGGTCAGCTGTAGACCCCACAGCCCTCCTCGCTGGTAGCCTTCAGGCACACTTCTGAATGAAAGGTAACTAGAACACCATGCTGTCCACCATCCTCGGTTTCTTTGCTTTGTTGCATGCCCTTTCTTGGAGCTGAAGCCAGCTTTTCTGTCACTTTCTCTATCAGAAGATCAGTGTGACCATCCTCCATAATCCCACTGACTCCCTTACTTGCAAGTACCGTGTGGACTGGTATCCCACTAAAACAGAGCCAAGAAGTGATAGCCCTTAACATGGGTCCATTTGCCCAAGTGAGGATTTCTGGAACATAATGAGAAGCATGGGGCCCAAATCCTTCTCTTACATTGAGTGTCATGGCCCATGTGACCCCCAGCCTGCAGTGTAGGCATCATGGTTAGCAGGCCTGCTTCCCAGCTAGAACTAGAAGGCCTGGGAGCACAGAGGAAGTTACTCCTCTGACTGTCTGCTCCCAGGAGAATCCCTCATTTCCCCTCCAGAGTAATAAAAGGGAGAAGATGGTGAGCCTGCACAAACCATCCACAGTTGTTTCCAGTTTACCAGTTATGATGCCTGTGATCGTCTTGGCCATTTCAGAGCTCGATCCATGAGCAGACTGTAGCTGGTCTGAAAGTGCAAGAGTTGCTACAGAAAACCACACTCCAAGCCAGGCTTGGATATTTTTGTTTTAGATTCTTTTATTTATTAGAGCACGCAGGAGAGCAGGAGAGAGGGTCAGAGGGAAGAGGAGAGACACAGATTACCTGCTGAGCGCGGAGCCTGATGCAGGGCTTGATCCCACCCTAACCCTAACCCTGAGATCATGACCTGAACTGAAATCAGGAGTTGGATGCTCCAGCGACCAAGCCACCCAGGTGCGCCAGACGTGGATATTTTTAATGGAGAAACTTGCCCTTTGGTTCATGACACTCAAGACACCTTTCAGCATATTGTTAATATTGTTAGCCTCATGATGATTGCTGCTTCTCCCTTGCATGTCTTCATTCATTTATTTACTTTTACTTTTATTTACTTTTACTTACCCACCCCACCAACTCCCTCCCCTGCCAGAAGCAACTAGAACTAAGCAGTGCTGGGAATGGTAATTCTGTGCTCTGCTGCCCTTTCCTGCTCTCCTGTATTGGGGCCAGGATAAAGAAGCACTAATGGTTCATTTATGGGCATGGTTTTTCTTAACCTGTCTAAAGAGTTGTACATTTTTCATAAATATCTTGTACTATTTTTTGAAATGAGTAACTGATTAGAATCACTGAGTTTTAAAGCTAAAATGGATTTTAGAAATCATTTTCTGCCTGCCTTTTACAACAGAGGTCAACAGTTCTAAGTGACTTGAACACAGAAGGTTACAGCTAGCTGGTAACAGAGCTCAGGAAATCTGCTTTCAGCCACGTGCTTTTCTTCAGCTTCCCCATGCAAATTATAAAAAATAAAAGGCATCCACAGGGATGTCTTCTTAGCTTCCACTGATCGTTCGACTTTAAACTGAAGAACTCCACCTAGAATGTACAAACAGATATCTTTCATTCTAAAATGTACATTAAAATATTAAAGAAGCATTCAGTTAAGGATAAAGTTTTTAATTGAGGTGATCTTCTGTGTGTGTTTCCCTATTTTACATTATATGTAATTTTTCTATGATTCTCTCTTGGTTTAAAAAAATAAGTGACTTGCTATGGTTTCTATTTCACAGTGGGATACCAGCTTATGATGATATCACATATGCAAATGATGCCTTTTGTAATTCCTTTTTATAGCACTTTGACCTACTGAGAAGGTAGAACTAGATATTATCTGAAGAAAATTGAATTACTAGTTAATTGAAAAAAAAAAAAAAAAGTGTGCTTACATTTAAATGTCCAGACAAGACCAGAGTCTCAGAATTTGGGTTGTCATAGCAGTATTCAAATACACAAAGGAAATGCATGAGCATTTCTTTTAAAAATAACTAAATCTAAAAATTTTTCTTGACTAGTGAATGGCTCTACAGAGACATAAAATCAGTTTTCCATGCCCTAAAAATTGTGTCTGATGGTGGCATTTAGATAAAATAATTTTATGTTTAGTATATCGCAAGTGTTCTATCACAAGTTTGAGCAAAGTGAAATACCATTATTTTCAGCAAATAAGCATGAGGTCAAGATTTCACTCTTTAGAAAATCATTTGATCATATTAGGGCATTTTGACTCTTGAAGAAGGAATTCATATGCTCTGATTCCACCACATTTTAAGCCATCACACACTCCAATATAAACATTTATAAAAATACTTCAAATGGTGGACCAACATGGGTTGTAGTCCCTCCCCCCTCTTTCTTTAAGGTAATGTAAAATGACCTAATGTAAAGTATCCCAACCTACTTTTTAAAATTTTATCAGGAAAAACTGAAATTTGGTTTTTAAAAGTTGTTTTAGAAAAAACATTATTACATACTACTGTGATTGTGGTTAGGGTGCTTGAGCCCAGAAATCTCTCTGATCGGAAATCAGGTAGAGTTGGGTTTAGCTCCCAGCTCCTCCTTCCATTTGCTAAATGTGTAACCATCTGAAAATTATGACTCTAGTGCTCATTTTCCTCATCTGTAAAAATGGTGATAATAGTTCCTGCCTGATAGGGGTTTTTTTGGATTAAATGAGAAAATGAAGAGCAAGTACTGAAGATAATGCCTGGCACAGAGTAAATGTCAGTAATCATTAGCTACAATACTGTTATTATATAATTATTACAAAGAAGGTGTCATAAGCAGCCTTAATTTATGAAATGAATGGACCATCCAGTTCTCTCTCCTGAGAGAATCTTTCTTCCCTTGCCTGCATAGGAGCTGGTGCCCTAAGAGCCATACCTTTATCAGTGAATGTTACAGCCGGCTCTACAAAAAGAAGGGAATGAATTATATGTGTAATACATGTTTGGGGAGAAAACAGGAAATCTGTTGACTTTGCTTAGCTTAGTATTTCCCAAATTTATTTGACCATGAAACCCATTTTCTGCAAAATACCAGTTAACATCCTGTAGAACTGCCATTCTACCCATTGGAAGGGATTGCTGCGAGATTTTTGAAGTGCCTGCATACATCTGTGGGTTTTGTTTTGTTTTTAAGATTTTATTTATTTATTTGACAGACAGAGATCACAGGCAGGCAGAGAGAGGGGGGGAAGCAGGCTCACCGCCAAGCGGAGTGCCCAATGCGGAGCTCAATTTCAGGACCCCGGGATCATGACCTGAGCCGAAGGCAGAGGCTTTAACTCACTGAACCACCCAGGCACCCCTACACCTGTGCTTTTAGATGCACTTAAAACTATTTTGGGAGTGATCTTTTCGTTAGATTTTCTTGGGTATAAGATACATCATGGTCTTATCTCATATAAATTTGAATCATTCAAATTTGAAAAGGGTAATAGAGAAAAATTAATGAAATTTCATTTTTTTAAAAGATTTTATTTATTTGATACAGAGAGAGAGAGATCACAAGTAGGCAGAGAGGCAGGCAGAGAGAGAGGGGGAAGCAGGCTCCCTGCCGAGCAGAGAGCCCGATGTGGGGCTCGATCCCAGGACCCCGAGACCGTGACCTGAGCTGAAGGCAGAGGCTTAACCCTCTGAGTCACCCAGACACCCCTGAAATTTCATTTTTGTGTAAATTTTTAACTGTTAACAAAATTCAACTGAGTAAATTATGCAGGTCTTCTTGGCCGTGCTCAGTGATTCGTGAGTTGGGCTGCATCCAATCTAAGCAGGTAGAAAGGAGCCCGGAAGAGCTGTACAAGAGATTTTATAGGCAGAAAGGAGCAGGAACAAGGAAGTTACACTGGGCATTTGCTGATTGGTTAGAGCAAGGTTGCTTTCCTTACGTCGTGCAGAGCCAGGTCAGGTAACGTTTGCTGAGCAGGCAAGTCTGATTGGTTGACCTGGGCCTTGCTTTTCTGGGAGAGCCCCGTAAAGAAACGGAGTTCACTTTTGGTTTGCTGAACTGGGGCTTAGTGGCATGAGTGACTCCCTCCTGGACACACTGTGGTTCTTTTAACAGAACCAACGTGAATATTCCCAAGTGAAGCCTTTGGTAATCGTTGCCTGATTTCACAGCTGTCTGAAATACATGGCGGTTGACAAGGCAGCTCTACTTTTAGCAGTGAAGAGAAATATCTGCTATCTTTGATAAGTTTAGTCTTGAACTTTGCAGTTTTCAGAACCATGTCCCTTATACTGTATGTGACTGACTTTGTAACGCTGTGGAAATCCCTGATTCATCCTATGAGAAGGATCCGCTCAAACCTTAACTGAAGACCAGTCCCCATCTGAAAGAAATTGAACCCAACTGGGAATCATGCTTTTGTTCTCAAAATGATGAGATCTTCAGGGAAGCTGCTGCAGGAGATGGCACTTTATGGGGCTTACCTTCTGTAAGTAAAGGAGATTTGTAAGTTAAATTGCTTCTAATTTGGGAGTACATAATAGTGGTTTCAGATTAAATGTGCTTCTTTCTCCACCATGCCAGTAATTTGGAATGAATAGACTTTTCAGCCCATTTCTGACTTTGATAAGTGGTCCACCCTGCATACTGAATACAATTTCAAGCATTTGTCCACAGTTGTGCTTGTGTATACTCATTAAACCAACTTAGACATTCTTTGTGTTTTAATATTCTTTAGGATTTAGAATCTGGCATCCCCAAATACCTTTCCCTTCTTTTTAACTTTTTATTTTGAAATAATCTTAGATTCATAGGAAAGTGGCAAAAATTATGCAAAAAATTTCTGCATAATCCTTCACCTAACTTCCCCTAATGTCATTACCTTACATAGATACAGTACAATTTTCCAAACAAGGCAGTAAGAAGTGTTGGTACAATACTAAGGCAGAATATAGACCTTATTCACATTTTACCAGTTTTTCCACTAATGTCCTTTTTTCTGTTCTAAACCCAGTTCCGGATCCCATGTTGCAGTTAGTTGTCATGTCTCCTTATTCCAAAATATTTTATTCATATTCAGCTTATATCTGGAGTAGTTTCAGTCTCTGAAGAACAGAGAAAGGAAAAAACTTTGTATTTATATTTATAGGCTTACTGGTAGCTGAGAACCGTGTCTCATTGTCAAGGTCTCTGCTTATTCTCCCACAGCCTTTTAAGTGTGCGTTGGCAAAGGGCTGTAATGAAGGCTCTCCTTGAGAAACAAAGGCTATTTTGAAAGCAAGCAGTATTTGCCAAAATATTATATACGTGTTAGCTCAGAACACACATAAATAAGCTTTGTTGCATATGTACATACGGTATTACAAGGTTTTATCAAACAGGAGTTATTTCCAGGTTACTTTTGAATACACCCATCTAGTTTTGCTTCCTCCAAGAATGCAGTAAATGGTTTTGGTGTTTGTGTGTTTTTAGGGCTATAAACCAGTAAGAATAGGAGAATTAATAATTTTGGAAGCTAGAAAGCAGATGTCCCAGTTAGTGATGAGCTTAGCAGACCCACACGAACTTATTTCTAAGCCAGTTGTGGGAGAAGTCTGAGAAATAATTCCATTTACACCACAAAAATTTTAGAAGTTGCAGAAACTGACAGCTCTGGATAGAAGACTGGAAAACTCTTTTCTGGGAGCCTTAACGGACTCAAGAGGAAAGACTTGAAGATGGACATGTCAGTGGGTTCCCCTAACATCGCTTCCCTAACTGGAGTGAATCCAAGTCCTCATGCCCCTCCACCCCACCCCTTTAGAACTACCAGTTTTTTTAGCTACCTCCCCCAACTTGATTCTTAATTCTAAGCCAAAACCAAGGATAGCTAGATTCCTGAGGGAAACCTACAATGTGCAAGATAGAGAACAAAAAGAAGCAAACTAAAAGGAAATTGGGGATGAAAAGAAACTTTTACTTCCAAACAACTACCAAAGCAATAATCTACAGCTTTAGAGAGAGAAAGAGAAGATACAGAAGATACTAAACAAGAATGAAGTTTTAAAGGGTGAAGACTGTGGGATTCAGAGAAGAAAAATGAACCTTGAAATTAAACACATGGCAACAGGGATGTCTGGGTGGCTCAGTTGGTTAAGCATCTGCTTTTGGCTCAGGTCATAATCTTGGGGTCCTGGGATCAAGCCCCTCATGGGGCTCCTTGCTCAGTGGGGGGCCTGCTTCTCTCTCTCTCTCTCTGTCAAATAAATAAATAAATAACATCTTAAAGGAAAAAAAGGCAACAAAATGTAAGAATTTTGTGGGAGGGCTGGAAGAAGTAAAGGTCTATAGTCCCTTATCCACAATCTAAAATCCAAAAATGTTCTGAAAATCAGATGATTTTTCATAAGTTAGCAGCAAAATTCACAACCTGTATATATCTTTGTCACATTTATATGAATGCACATAAAGAAATAGCACTGTCCCAGATCTGATTGAGTTACATTATGGTTATACCCATTACCTTCCTAAAAATCCTAAAACTTCTGAATTCTGGTATCCGTTGGCCCCAAAGTTTTCAAATAAGGAATTAAACACCTATTATCCAAAAAAAAAAAAAGACCCAAAAGCCAGAGAGGAAATAAAGAAGTATGAAAATAAGAGGACCAGTCCAAAACGGCCAGTGTCCAATAATACAAATTCCAGAGAGAAAGACCAAATGTGTAGGGTGGGAATCATCAGCAAAATAATTCAAGAAGACTTCCCAGGACTGAAGGACATTAATTTTCAATTTAAAAGAGACTACAGAATTACCAGCAAAATAGATCAGAATAAAACAAACTCACATTAAGGGATATCATTATGAAATTATAGCACACTAGACACCCTGGACAGTCTCCAAACCGGAGAGAATGGGAGGAAAGAATGCCTTCGGGTTTCTGAACAGCCGCATGGAAAACTAGACAACGCTTTAGAGCTGCCTTCAAAATTCTAAAGGAATTTTTTTTCAACCTAGAATTAACCTAGAATTTCAACCTAGATACCTAAGCTGTCATTGACATGGATTAATGTAGTAGATGTTTTCGGACATGAATCTGATTCTCAAGAAATTTGCTGTGAATGAAATTTCTTCTTCTTCCTCTTCAGCCTCACAGAGGTGAAAATAAGAAATGAAGTCATCTCAGAAAACAAAAGGAATAAATATTGAAGAAAATCAATATTGAAGAAAATCCATAAATCAAAGTATATTATTTCTGAATTTATCAAGAGATTCCTTACTATCACAGATTATGTGTTAAATGTTACTATGATAGAGACTTGGAAAGTAATACTTCATCTCATATTGCCCAGAACACTCTTTTCACAGTCCATAGTGGAAATATTGCCACTGTTTCGTAGAGAAGTCAGAAAATTAATCCACTTCACAGTTCTAGGAATTTTAAAAGTGTGAGTTCATCAAACCAAGACATTTTTAGTTTTCATTTCTAAAATGAGGCTTTGAGACTTATAAATCTGATTTGCTTCTCATTGTAAAAAGCTCCAGGCTCCTCAGTGGTGTGGACAGATAGCTAGACCTCACTGGGGCAGCCAGATTGTTTAAAAAGATACATCGCCACTAGTCCCAAGATTGCATCAGCAGTGCCACGGGCAGCCCTTGCCGTAAACTTGCGGTGCACAGACTCCAGCCTCTTCTGTTTCATCCCCTGCCCAGCGAATAAATTAGGTCAGAAAATGACCACAGAAGGGAAGAACAGAACCTTGGGAGGTTGTTTATATAGTCCGTAAAGTGTCTCAGTAGCTAACAATAGAAAATAAAGCAAACCAGTAGTGTACACTGAGATTTTTCTCAGAACAAACAGTTCTGCTGTCCACTTTGCCAAAGATACAGCCTTAAAAAAAAAAAAAGATACAGCCTAAAAACTCCTTACTTCTTCTGTCTGATGTATTTCAACAATTAGTAGTTGATATTGAGGCAAACTTAAAGTTGGAGGTGTCAAATGGGGAAGTATCTCGTTTAATTACATTCAGTGTATATTTCCTTTATTATTTTTTTTAAGATTTTATTTATTTGAGAGAGACAGAGATAATGAGAGAGCACAGGCAAGGAGGAGAGGGAGAAGCTCCCCAGAGAGCCCAATGCAGGGCTCCATCCAGGACCCCGGGATCATGACCTGATCCGAAGGCAGACGCCCAACTGACTGAGCCACCAGGCACCCCCAATGTGTATTTCATATTCCTATGTCCACTATGGGCAGAAATCTGCTGCTCATCGCCTTTGAGTATCCGTTTAGTAGCTGTCTGGCTGTTTTCCTGTGAGTGCCATTGTGCCTTTACCAGTTTTCTTAGTCTTGTGTTTCCTCCTTTTGTGGCCTGCCCTGTTTCTCTTCCCTCAAAATATAGGATATATGTCATTCTTGGACAGCTTTCCTTGTCTTACCCCATGCCTGCCTGCACCCCAGGGGAGGTCTTGCTCCGCCCATGAGGGTCCTGAGAAAGAGTGGGATCCACAAGTGTTCTCCCTTCTAATGGGAAGGAGGAAGTGTGGGTGCCATGCTGGGCAGGAGGCTGGCACATGAAAGCCACCTGGTTTTCAGTTGCTGCTCTGCCACTTAATGGGACCTTGGGCGCCTGCTTCACCTCTCTGTGTCTTACTTTTTGCCTCTGTCCATTGGGGTAGTAATAGTGCCTGCCTTGTAAATTATTGTGAGGATTAGAGAAGATAAAAGTGCGTATACATTCCAACATGACCTAGTGGTTAAGACCATATGCTCTAGGGCCAAACTACCTTTGTTTGAACCCCTGATTCAGAACTTAGGCAGTCTTTCTGGTTTTCAGATTCCTCATCTGAAAAGTGGGGTAAAAAATAGTACCTCCTACATTCTCACGTTTAAAAAAGAAACAGTACCTACTCTTGGGGTTTGTTGTTAAGAATTATATTAATTAAAAGACATAAAATGCGTAGGCCAGTGTTTGGCAAATAGTAAACACTGTATAAAATATAAGTGTTATTAAAAGGTTTACAGGAGGGTCTATGATGTAGTATGGGCTGAAGAAATAGTTGCAGTTTCACAGGGAGTTCCCGCTTTTCAACAAAATTCTCTTAAGTGGAAAGCAGGGAGGATCTGAGGTTTAAAGAGAAGAACGCAAATTAAAACCACAATATGGTGCCCCTGCCTCCCGCCAGGATTTTTACAATGAAAATGAGAATGCTGAGAGCAGATAGAACTCTCACAGCCATCCATAGCCGAGAATAAGTCAGTACAGCCACTGGGAAAACTGGTGATATCTGGTAAGGCTGAACTTAGTGTGTGTCCTAAATCCAGCAAATCCACTCCTATGTGCATGTGTACCCAACAGAAATGGCTATTTGCACCGAAAGACGAGAATGTAGCAAGAATATTCACAGGAACATTATCCTTAATACCCCAAAACTGGAAGCAACTCCAGTAAGTCCTCTATGTTTATAAAATGAAAGAAGAATGGATGAGTTACAACAATGTAGGTATGTGTATTAGACAAGCAGAATGCATACAGGAAGACAAATACAACAGAGTACATACTGTATAATTCCTTTTCTTTTCTTTTTCTTTAATTTCTTTGTTTTGTTTTGTTTTGTTCCAGTTCAGGAACAGCCAAATTAATCTGTTGAATTAGAAGTTGGGGCAGTGGGGCCCCTTTCACAAGGGGACAGTGACTAAGGTGCTCCTGGGGTTCTGTTGCTATCTGATTTGATAGTTCACTTGGGTATATTTTCTTTGTGAACATTCATTCATGCTTCTGATTTCTGCGTTTTTATATATGTATGTTAAACTGCACTTTTGAAACATATAGTAAGTCAGAATACTTGAGAATTTTGGAAATGATAATTTACTTTTCCAACTTGCCAAGTATCCTTAGAGTTAAAGATTTAGTACTTTTAAAGAATGTAGATGTGCGGGGGCACCTGGCTGACTCAGTGGGAAGAGCGTGCAACTCTTGACCTTGGGGTCCTAAGTTCGAGCCCCTCATTGGGTGTAGAGATTACTTAAATAAGAAAAAAACTTAAAATGTAGGTTTTCACTACAAGGCAGAAAATGATCCAATCTGGCTTCTATTCTGCTTAAATTGTGTCTTCAAGGCCGTAAAAACCTGAAGTGACAAGTACGTTGGGCAACATACTTTGAAATAATCGGTTTTCATTTATCCTGCCACTTCATTGTATGAACTACATGGATAAGTTATATATAAAACTGGTGACTTTTTATCAGAGTGATGCACTGACATCCTGCAGGTCAGATCTGGTGGTTTTAAACTTTGGCTCCAGCTGTGAGATGTAAGAGGCGAGTCTGAAGGTGCTGGGTGGTCATTAGTTGTAGTCGATGCTTATACTTTACTGCTTATTGCTTTGGTGTGCCTGATGTTGTTTCAGTAACTTAGTGAGTTTCGCCTTTGAATGGACTTGTTTTGTTTAGTCTGCATTGTGCCCAGATTGATGATTGAAAACCTTACACTTTCGCGGAACATTGCTTCATAGCTCTTCCCTTTTCTGCTATTTTTGTATCAAATGAATCATTGCACATTTACGCCATCTGCAAGGCCTGAATGGAAGGAGATAAGAGCTGCCATCACTTCGACTGACACTTGAAAAGCTAGCATTCATTCCGGGTTTATTCCTGATTATCCTTTATATTTTAAAGTCTCAGACTCCATTTCGAGATGGTTGGTAATGTCTCTGAGCCAAAAGTATCTGTGATTCACAGTTTCTTTGACTTGAAGGTTGGGTCAAAGGGAGGGCTCTGTTCTGCGTCACGCAGAAGAATTCATTAGGGACTCAGTTGTAACTCACTCGAGATACTAAGAACAGTGAGTTCCCATTCTTGGTTTAATCAGCTCCGCAAGCCCTCCGGTTTGGTGTGCACCTTACAGGGAATAGTGAAAACATAAGGGTCCTAAATTGCCAGATGAATACTTTAAAATAAATGTGTTTTGAATACCTAGAATTTTTCACACCTGTTGGATGTTTGTCGAAAGTGTTTCTCTCTGTCACAACTGTTTTGAGGATTTATCAAGAGGAAAAAAAGCCTGCCGTGTTGCAAAAGAGATTGAAGGTTAAAAGTACACCCATGCTTACATGTGCCCTTTCACTGTGGGGGTACATAGACCCAGTGTTTACATTGTCCAGTAGGTTATGCTGGACTCATAAATCCTCTCCCAGCAGATTTTGTAAACGGAGCCTTGCTCTGGGCTGCAGGAGCCTGGGGGTCCCTGGGCTGCCATCAGCCGCGTTTGTCAGGTGCAATCACATAGATTCGGAGGAGAGTGCTGATGGGTTTCAGAGCAGACTCTCCTTCAGGTTGAAGCCAAATGCCCATTGTAATTAGGTGTCTCCTCGTCAGGAATAATGTTGGGATACTTTGGTGACCCCATAGTCATAAACTCTTGAACTAATAGAGGGAATGAAACATTCAGGTATTCCCTTATTTCCTAAAATGATAAACCAAAAATGCAGTGACCTCAACTACATACAACAGACTCTTCACTTTCAAAATAGAAAGATCTCAGAAATGGAAAACTGCACTAAGAATTGAAGAATAATGGTACCATTTTTATGTCTTCAGTTTTGGTATCTTTCATATCTAATGGATCTCCACGTGGTCTTGGGCAGGTCACTTAGTTTTCCTCTTTTCTCCCATTTCATTAATGTTCTGTAAATATTCATAATACTTGAGGGGCACCTGGGTGGCTCAGTGAGTTAAAGTCTCTGCCTTCGGCTCAGGTCATGGTTCCAGGGTCCTGGGATTGAGCCCCGCATTGGGCTCTCTGCTTGGCAGGGAGCCTGCTTCCCCCCTCTCTCTGCCTGCTTCTCTGCCTACCTGTGATCTCTGTCAAATAAATAAATAAAAATCTTTTAAAAAAAATACTCGAAGTATAAATGATAGTAATTTGAACAAGGTATCATGCTTGGTTTTGTTTTTTTCCCTGTGAAGGGACAACTCTAATTTTTGCTTAAAGACACTTTGAGAATTGTTTAAGAACATGTGGGGTTGGGCGGGGCCTTAATCTTACAGAATTCTTGTGAAGTAATCTATTTATTTTTCGCTCCATGTTGTCTGTTTCTTCGCTTTAGCAGACGGAAGGGGGAGCCCAGACAGATGGCCAGCAGTCACAGACACAAAGTAGTGAGAACTCAGAGAGCAAATCCACCCCTAAACGGCTGCACGTCTCTAATATTCCCTTCCGCTTCCGGGACCCCGACCTCCGACAGATGTTTGGGGTAAGTCTGTGGAGTTCTTCCGTGGGTATACAATTTAATCCGGCCAGTGTACTTTAATAAGTCATTAAGACTTTAGGATAAGACTGTGCATAGATTGAGAGAGATCCTAAGGTGAGTCAGTGTTTTCATTGGTCTTCAGGGACTTCTGTCACCTAGCACTGTCACTCCTGTCATTCTAGATGTGGACCTTGCAGGTTCTCACGTACAGGAGGTGACTGTGCCACCTGGTTTGCCTGGGACCGAGGGGTCTCTTGGGGCGTGAGCCTTTCAGTACTAAAATCAGGACAAAGACAGTAATCCTTTTCAGAGTGTTACAAGTTCAGTGACCTAGTGTCTGAAGCGGATAGTACCTGTGTTTTGTTTTTACTTCCCTCCTTGTAATTTAGCAGCATCAAGACCAGTATCCAAAATCAGGTGTAGGTGTTTGATTCGCTACCCTGATGGATTCTGCCAGCTTCCCCTTCCTCCCGAAATCACCATCATGAAAACATAGTATGACAGCAAAGATTTAAGTTACTAGAAAGTGAATGATTGCTGGAAGTCTTAGGTTTTTTCTGGGCGTATGCGCTGTTGCCAGATTTCATTTGAGCAAGCTCTTAACTTGAACTAGAAACAAGAGATCATGGTTTTAAAAAAACCGTCATGGCTGTTGCTGTGTGGTGCTCTGTCGGGAAACAGGCACCCTGCGTGAAGTCCTGATCATGGCGACAAGACGCTGGAGCGAAATTTTGTCACTGACAGCTGAGTACTTGGAGTGTTTTCTGTACCGAAGCCAAGGCCAGCATTGAGTTTTAATAACATTCTTGAAGTACTAGGAAAGACTTTACACAGAAAAAGGTAGCCAACTCATCTCTCCAGAAGAGAAAACAACAGAATATATAAAGGGCAGCTTCAAGAATTGAGGTTATATTTAAAAAGAAGTTTCCCAGGAGTAGGAGTTATGAGGTTCTCTACTGAATTATCAGAGATCATATGGCGTCCTAGTCTCTGGAGATCAGTGAAAATGGAGTATATTCTCATCTGTCACAAGTGTGTTTTCTCTCAGGTCAGAAAAATTGTGTCCGTTGAAGATCTGCCTAGGCGAGTTAATCAGTGATTTCTTGAAATATATTAGGCCTTTCCTATAAGACTGCTACATCCAGAAAGAAAAAAAAAAAAAAAGAAAAAAGAAATTGTTCCTCACAAGGGATACCTGGTACGGTTGCTCTGTCTCCTGCCTGGTTAGCGCCTATCCCTCGGAAGGACACCAGCAGCGGTGTAGAGCAAGGATTCCATGCTTTGTTTTATTAGCTGTGTGAACTTGACCAGTGACTTCCTTCAGCCGCATTTTCCTTAACCATTAAAGGAAGGCAGTCCTAACCCTAGCAGGAAGGTATAAAGACGCATTAGAGAATGTAAAAGGAAAACTCTAAAACACCATTCCAATCTTAGTCATTTGGATAGGCATAGAAATAAAATTAAATCCCCCCCTACCTAAAATAAGACATTTTCTTCTCTCCTTTAATTTCCTAATGTTCTGTTAAATGATGAAACTGGAATCAAGCCCAGAAGCCTTACTCTAGAAAACATGGGCTCTTAGTACATGTTTTCTGAAAAAGATAGTAATGATTCAGCCCAGTGAGAAAGCATGATTTGTTTTGCTCTTTTCATTTTTTTAGTGTTTTAACATTTCCCAAATTCTGATTTAAAATCCAAGTCAAAGAGATCACTGGGTCTGTGAGGCCAGTACTCCGAGGAAAGTGGGGGCAGAAAGATCCCTGGAGATTTCTTGTGCATCCCTCCCATTCAGTTGATCCAAGCATTGAGGCAAACAGGCTGGCTTGTCACCTTCTCCACGTCTCTGCTGTGTAACCGCTGTGACTGCGCGCCCCTCCAGTTAGCCGTTGAGCTGCCACTAACCCAGTTATTTAGGTTTGGTGTTTCTAGCTTGTTCCCAAAGGTTAAAATATTTAATTAATTACAAAACAGAGTTATTACTTAAAATGTTCTTGATGACATTCAGTGCGGAAATATTAAAATGGCAAATAAATGAAATCATGTCTAATGTTCATGAATGTTTAAGTACGATGGAAAATAGCATGTAGTCTGTAGAAATTAGAACACACTGTAGAGTTAATGGCTTGGAAAACTGTCCAGCACATTAAAAAAAAAATTACATATTTCCATTACATGGAAATATGTCCTTAATCAAGTATACGTAAGGAAAAGCGTAAGAAAAAGACGAAGGCTGTGAACCAGAATGGGGAGATGGTAGGTGTGCCGATGATCTTCGTTCTCTGTTTCCTCTTTTCCTTTTTATGTTATCTGTATTTCCTGACTTCTGCAGTGAATATGGTTTACTTTTATCAATTAAAAAAAATAAGAAGAAGAAAAAGAAAAACAGCCTTCACTAGTTTATCTTTGTGCTTAGGATTTGCTTCTTAAAAACAGAGACATTTAAAACATTAAACACGTAGTTAGGAAAAGCCCCGGTTCTTGTCCCTGAGGAAGTACCCGAAGGGTAACACTGTGAGGGTCTTCCGGGAACGGCTCCTGCCAGGTAGAGGTGGGTGACGTATGAGTGGGCGAACTGAAAACGGAGTGAAACAGGAGGCCTTGTCGGCTTATTGACAAGGGAGGATCAGAACTGGTGTTGGGACTTGCCAACAAGTAGAAACATGGAGGTTGAATAAGTAATTAAAAAATAAAAAAAACCTGTGCCTTTTTCAGGAGAGAATAAAGTATGTGGTCAAAAAGCTGACCAGGAATAAATGTTTTTTATTTTTGTCTCTGCAGCAGTTTGGCAAAATCCTAGATGTAGAAATAATCTTTAATGAACGTGGCTCTAAGGTAAGCTCCCTCTCAGTATTAAGTGTGCCTGGCTTCTTTTTAGTTTTGTTTTAAATAGCAAGGAATCAGAAAATTTAAAGCGGTTTTTCAAGCCTGCGGAAAGTATCCCAACCTACCTGGCTTGGATCAGATTATCTCTAAAACTAAGCAACCACATGGCCCATCTTTATCCTGATATGTCCTTTGGGGGAGTGAAGGGGTGGGGGTAGGAGCAAGGCCGGTGTGAGAAGGGAGGTCCGGAGCGGGAGACACCCGCCCTTTCTCGGACAAAATCGCCCTCACCAGCTTATTTTGAAGGAAAAGAGAGAAGACTCAGGTGAAATTCTACGAGAATTCTATTGTGAATTCCGCTTTTAAAAATCAGACTTTGAAATGACATACTTAGAACAAATGTAATATTTCAGTTCCTCAGTTGACTTGCTCTCTCTTTTGAATAAATTCGACAAGGCGTAAAAACAGGGAATAGTGACTCAGGAATTCACTGTAAGCTGATTTCCTCCTCTGAGTTCTACCCAGAGAGGTAAGCTTCGGGATATAGAGTCCCTTCCGTTTCAAATAGTGAGCTGGGGTTTTTTTGGCATCAGAATGAAAGTAGTAACAGTGCACAATTCCATATATGTACTGTCTTCGAAGTGTGTTCTGTATGAGAACTGAACGTTCTAATTAAAACTGATTTCCCCCTAATAATTGACTACTTTAAATTCCCAATCTGTATGATTTCGAATTTCCATGCACTAAAATAAGCAGCAGTGATTTTAGGAAGGAGAGAATGATGAAGTATTACAGTGGTGTGAAAAAATATTTAATGAACCGAATTTCACAGTTTCATTCAACAGTTTTTTTCCTCCTCAACAAACGGAATGCCTACCACAGACATAACCAACCATGGTCAGGCTTGTAAATATTTACCTTGCTCTGTTCACTTCTACTTGCATTTTTAGTGTGGAACCATTTTTGAGTTAATTTTTCATTTGGTTATCTCTCCTGAACTTCGCAAGTTACCCCTTGGCTATGATTAAATCTCTAAGAATATAATTTGAGAAAAGCTAAATAAAGCAAATAAATGAGTGAATACTTAGCTCTTCAATTTCCCACTCCAAATTCACCCTACCCTGAGAATTAATAGCATATACCTACAGAATTATAGGTACCTCCTGCCCCATCTAAACTAGCACAAATGTATGTACTCTTCTAATGGTCCTGATTATTCCCTTCCTTTATAGAATTCATCATCACTGATAGTGTTTAATTCTGATTATAATAATAATTCTTTGTTAATTATTAAAGAGGTAATTATACTCTAAGCTTCCAGTTTTCAGTTAAAACAAAAAAAGATTAACATGCCTATACAGAACTTTCTCCAGCACTTAACTTGGTAAGTATTTTTAAAGTAAAATATGTTCAGCCTGTAACCAGTAAAACTGTTTATGCTTGTAGTTTCTTCACAGTGGATTTCTGGCCCTTGGCTTTTATTTTTGGGGGAGCCTTTTAGATCCAAGGTGGAAAATGACAATGGTTTAGAGATGAGAAGTGCATGTCGCGTTCTATGCGACACTGTTTATCCAAAGTCGTAGTCTAAACGTTTTTAATTCTAAGTGTATGCACTTGAGCTGTTGTTAAGTACACCCCAAAAACCTGACGCCCAGTATGGTTTCATCAGGCTCTGGGGCCTTGCTCCTTACCAAGAAAAGAATTGGATTGAATTCTTGTGAAGCAAAGGAAATCGATCTTTCTTAAGGCTTCTTTCATTGACTTCAAAGATTTGCCTACTACCAAAAATTGTTTAATTTCCCGATTCAGTTGCTTCTCCCTGTAATTTTCATGTATAAATGACACACGCCTCCTTTTCTCTTTAGGACATCTAAAAGCCTATGCTGCTCCCCACAGTAAAATTCTGGGGCCTCACTGCCCCTTTTCCTTTGGGGTGCTAAAGAGTAGGCAGACTGTGTACTCATTGGCAGTTGTTCTTAAAACAAAGCACCGAATTCAGAATTGCCTGGATCTGCCTTCAGGGACTGATACAAAATCTGTCTGCATCCTTTGTCCTTCTTAACTGTCACCTAAAGTTCTCTCCTGGAACGGGTTCCCCGGGAACTGTTCTGGAAATGCGTTAACAGAGGTTTATTTTGGAGTCAAAACCCAGGGGCCTCTTCTGGGATCCTCCTCACATAAATTAAAGAGTACTTTTCTCTTTGTAAATTAAGTTTATTTTCTCATTCCTCCTGTGCTTCTGGTTGACTATAAAATTACAACATGTCTTGAAAGGAACCAGCGATAAGGAGACATAAGTGGTGCTTTTCTTCACTTTAGTGTTGCTCGGTCTTTGAACTGAGTGCTTTTCTGTCCAAAAATTAGCTTTATTGAATTTTTTTTGAAGCAGTAATTGAAAAATGAGTCACAAAATAAATCTGAGATAAGTGATACTAACATGTAAAACAGTTATCAGTGAAACAGATAACCACAGGCCTCCAAAGCAAAAAAGCAACGTGTCTTCTTTTTTATAATGAGACACTCAGCCTATGATTTTAGAACATTCTCACTTAAAAACACAGGTGAGCACAGTCGTGCTGCCTTGCCCGCCCCCATCCCACCCACCCTGGCTTGCCAGCAGTCTACTTTTTCAGCTTGCCTGAAAAAATTGCTGAGTATCTTCCATTTTGTCTTTGACCTTCCTAGATTATGGAATGAATGTATATCATTTAGAATCATACACATGCAAAAATATATACTTAAATTATTTCATGTGATTTTTTAAAAATATTGTTTTAAACCCATACTCCTTTTAAAATACAAAATAAGTCCTATCTAATTTTCTGTGATTTGGTTTTCCTAGATTATGGAATGAATGTATATCATTTAGAATCATACACATGCAAAAATATATACTTAAATTATTTCATGTGATTTTTTAAAAATATTGTTTTAAACCCATACTCCTTTTAAAATACAAAATAAGTCCTATCTAATTTTCTGTGATTAACTAAAACAAAGGTAGGCTCTCGTTTTGAAAATGTTCACTTAGGATGTATGATGAAAAATGCTACCCCTGCCAAAAAATGGAAGGAATATACTCAAACAGAATCTAGAAAATGATTATACTGATATGTGTAACTTTACTGATTCCCCAGATGTCACCAGTCATAACTATAAACAATAGAAAGAGAATATATTGGTAGCGTGACCATATGTCCTGGTTTATCCAGAATAGTCCCAGTCTCTAGCCCTTTTCTTAGCGTAATTATTAATGTCCCCTTCCTCCCCCAAAGTGCTCCAGTTTGAACGATAAATTGTATTGCCCCTCCTTATAGATCCTTTGAGTAACAACTTTTAAAAAGCACCCTTTTCAAAACCATTATAAAAGAAAAACGTGATTTTTCATGTCCAGACTCCCCCAAAAAAGCATAAATAGTTCATTAAAAGAGCATATTCACTAATAATCTCCTGCATTTCCTTCCAGTCTTTTTTCTCACAAAGACTCTTAAGCAGAATTGTAAATAATGGTTACCTAGTTCATCTTGACTTTGCATTGGCTGTTAGATACTTCTAGTGACTAAGAAGGCATTGCTTTTCAAAACTCTTTTTAAGTTTTTATTTAAATTCCAATTGGTTAACATGCAGTGAGGGACTAGTTTCAGGTGTGCAGTGTAGGGTTTCAGCCCTCCATATGACACCTGGAGGGGGAAGTGCGCTCCCAACCCCCCCTTCCACCCATCCCCCACCCACCTTCCCTCTGGGAACCATCCCTTTGTTCTCTGTAGTTAAGTCTCTGTTCCTTGATTTGCTTCTTTCCTCATTCTCTCTTTCTCTCTTTTTCCCTTCTGCTTGTTTGTTTTGTTCCTTAAATCCCACATAGGAGTGAAATCATACAGTATTTCTCTTTCTCTGACTCATTCATGACTCTCCACCATCCTGTTCACTATCACCCAGCCCATAACAATTTGTTTGTGATAATTATCACATACAGTTATATTACTAAGTAAAGAAATGTACACATTCTAACATTTATATTTTCCATAAAGTTTTGTCAACCTGCTTCTGGTGTGCTTGTTGCTCCAAGGGACGTGTATCATAAAGACTGAGTGTGTAGGAGCTCTTCACGTCTTCAGACAGTGCCAACTGTTAATTGAGTTCATTGAAGGACCACAGACCACGTCGCAGCAACCGTTATTGACATTTCTAGCAAGTTTTTAGCTCATGTGTTCTCATTACTTCTCTCAGGTGGATATGGATATCTGGGATGATGGGCATCTGAACTGGGGTTAGGCTTCTGTGTAGGCTGGAGTTAGGGCAGATAAAGCCTCTAATCCCATCCTCAGACACAAGTAATGTGCTGTAATTTCTTGCCTGTTTCCCTGGATTTTGATTTCATGCAAAGGGAAATTATTTATTTCTTTCAAAATATGGTCAAAAAACTGTCTTTGAAATTGCACTAACTAGGCCTTTGCTTTTCAGTAAAATTCGATAGGAAATGCTGAGTTGAAATGTTTTTCATGATATGTAAAACTGAATTAACAGTGCATGTATTTTCAAAGGGCTTAATTTATTTTTTTGTTACCATCTTATGGTTTTTAGTTTTCTTTTTCTTTTATTTATTTTTAAATTTCTGTGTTCTGGCCATACCCAGGAGAACGTCTGCTTTTGATTTCTCCCTTAAAAGTTACATGGTAAATTTTCTTTCTCATTTTTCTGAGATGGAAAAACTCAAAGATTATACAAATTTCAGAATATTTTTCCAGTGCTCATCCTATTGCTTGTTATTTATTGCTGTCTGAGGCCAGACTAAAAAGGTCATAGTTATTCGGTTCCTATAGGCCCTTGATGATAAACGGATGTCAGGACAGGTGATAAAATGTTTGTCACACTTAGTAGAAGTTTTGACCACAACCGTAATCCTGATAGAACTCCCATTCCTCAGTTTTCACAAAACAAGCTAAGATAGGAGTAAATCACACATGGAAAACTGGTTTATTTAAATTATTAACACAGAAAAAGTTTGAGAACTGAGAGCGGTAGGTTATAGTATAAAGCATAGAGACCTGCATTGTCCCATACAGTGTCCATATTGAGCACCTGGAATGTAGCAAGTTCTAAATTCAGATGTACTTTCAGTGTAAAATACACATGATTTCAAAGACTGAGCAGAAAAAAGGAATATCTCATTAATGTTTTTATATTAATGCCATGTTGAAATGATAGTATTTGCACATATTTTAAATATATTATTGACATTACTTTCATATATTTTTACTTTTTCAATGTGGCTAGTAGAATATTTAAAATTATGTATGTGGCTTATGTTGTATTTCTGTCAGATAGCCCTGGTATAGACAAACATGTCAACAATGAGGGGTTTTTTAAATTAAATTTTTCTTTTTAAAGCAAGAGATCCAAATGACCAAACATAATGTGAATTAGATTTCCAAGAATAGAGGTACACTAAAACATAATTTCATGTAAGCATATTTTTCTGTTAGTAACTTTTTAAGCCTGGATAATCTGTGAATATCCTTAGCTCAGTTCCTGGCACATTTTCAGAATGGTACCTTAAACTTCTTTTCAGGTTTTATTTGAGTTAATATTCTTGCAACCGCATTGTAGTTAAGTTGACGGAAACTCTAATAAAGTTTCAACACAGAGGAAAGTATTAAAGAACAGTATTCTAAAAACGCTGCCTAAATTTCTCACCTTTCTAATCACAGACTTCTGAGAGATACATGCTCATTTCCTATTGCTTCTGAACAAATTATCTTAAAGTTGGTGGCTTAAAAACACAGATTTGTTATCGTACATAGTTCTGGAACCCGAAAGTCCAAAATGGGTCTCACCAAGCTAAAACCAAAGTGTTGCAGGGCTGCATTCTTTCAGATGGCTCTAAGGCATAATCCAGTCCTTGCCTTTTCCAGCTTCTAGAGGGGACCCACCTTCCTTGACCTGTAGCCCCCTTCCATCTTCAAAGTCAAAAATAGCCAGTTCTGTCTTTCTCAGGCTGCTGCACTCTGATTCCCACTCTCCTGTTTCCCTCTTTTAGCTTATAAGCACCCTTGTGATTACACTGGGCTCGCCTGGCTAATCCAGGATAATCTCCCTATCTCAAGATCGTTCATTTAATCACATCTGCAAAATCCCTTTTGCCGGGTAAGGTGGTGGTAACATGCACAGGTTCCAAGGATTAGGATGTGGACAACTTCGGGGGCGTTGTTCTGCCCACCACTAAGTCTATTTATCTTCAAAGGAAAGAAGGAAATCTGCTTACCTCTGTTTCCTATCAGAAGTCCCAGAGTATCATCAGCAAGACCTTCTTCCTCCTTTACCCTAGGTGAAGATTGGTTCATTTTCTATCTTTGGCATTTTGATTAGCATTTCCTGTGGAGTATAAGCTCTGCTGGCTTCTGACACCACCCTGAATTCTTCCAGCTGCTGTCACTGCGTTGCAGGTGCTCGGTCAGCGCATTACAGACCAGAGGCTCGCAGAACACCTTTAGCAATTGGATTTGAAAAAGAAAATTAGGAGGGTTTTAGGATGAATGGAGTTTGGTTAATAGAATACTGAACTTGGGGTTTAGAGCTTTATTTCTTATTTTCTCACCATTAGCTGTGGAAAGAAGCCACCTGGAAGGAAGAACACCTTGTCGGTGCTTGGGTGTCTCACCTCAGTTTGATTTACTTTCTTCATCTTAAAAAATGAAAACAATAGATTTATCCTTTCTCTACCTCATGGTTGTATTTACAAGACACACTAGTATGTGAGTGTATGGGTGTGTCGATGTAGGTAGTCAGTCATAAGGCCAGTCGTCAAAACCTTAGGTGTTGGTCTCCACATCATTTGTTACCCAGCTCCTAATTTATCATTTATTTATTTAACCCAAGGCTTATAATCTGTATGAGGCTGTGGGAACCAGTTGGAACATAGTTTACAGTACTTCCACAGTGTGCTATAAAACTCCTCACTACCTGTGACCTTTCTTGAAAGGTTTACTTAACTTTTTTATTGGAGGGTGCCCCAGGATTGGAGAACTGGCTTCCTTTCTAGAGCAGATGCCCAATGTAGGTGACAAACGCACAATGTCATTAATTAGTAACCTGAGATTGTATACCTTGAGCTGTTGATGTGGCTGTAACATGTTGGTATCAAAATTTGTTTCTGAAAATGTGTTTCCATTGATATTTTCCACATACTTATATTTTTAAAGAAAATGTTAATACAATTACCTGGAGCAGTCCACCTCCATCCAGCAGCAGACATCTACATTTTTCTGTCAGCTCAGCATTGCACTTTCCAGGATATTTGTGGTGATACCAGATTATAGGTAAAGATACTCCATTGGGATTCTCCATGGATCGCCACTCAGCAACCATTTAGTCATGTAGAATGCAAAGTAATGAGATCCGTCAAAAGGATGAAATCACTTTTCTAAAATCTTACTGAGCTATGCACACCATTGACCATCTCAGTTAAGGACACATTTTGTATGTATCTGGAAGGACTCGAGGAGGGCAGCAAAAGCAGAACTTCCGTAAAAAGAAGTAACAAAGGTTTCCAGGTTATCCTACAGTGGAACGTTAGAAGAATACCAGAGGGACAGTGCAGCTCTTGAGAAATGGGGACTTGCCCAGAAAATCCTAAGAGTTAACTATTCTACACGTGTGAATAGCTTGGGAAAATGTTACAGTTGCAGAGTGGCAGGAGGAGGACAAAGCAGCAGGATGAAATTGATAGACCGCTTGATGAGATAGTCCTAGAAATACATAGGAAGTCCTGCTTTTGACATTGATGGTACGATTATGACCAAGACCGTCTTTTCAGATACATGTGAATGCAGGAGTAGGTGGGTTAACTCCCTGGTTCCAGCATTTTCATTTTCCACTCAATGAGTTAAAGCTCCATACAATTTCTTTGTGTACAGTGCACAAATTAATTCTAACTCAGGACCAAGTATATTGCTGTTTTATGGTATTCTTTTCCTGTTGGACAGTATACAGCTGATGGCACTAACAGATCTCATTCGCACTGCCTTTTGATTCCTTTTTTCCGTCTACATGGAAAATTACTAATACATTTAGTAGCAGATGTAGGCTTCAACAAATGTGTAATTTAGGCAAATTTGGATAAGCTATTCTCTGGAATTCAGCTGAACCTATTTTTACTCTGAGTGCCAGTCTGGTTGTTTAAAATTCGTTGAAGAAAAGGCATAATTGGCCACTGCTTAGTGGTATTTTCATTAGCTTAGATGAACATGGGTGCTCTCTTCTTCCACACCCAGTCCCTACAGAATTCTAGACAGAGGCTGTGTTTTAAATTATTCTGTTCCCAGAGGAATTATGTTGCTGCAAGAGAACAGGCAGAGTGGAGCCAAATGATGAGATCTCCTAAAAATCCCATTATGCAGTGATTACACCTAAATGGAAGGCCTCATGTAGAAGTTACTGGGGAGTGACAGTTTTAATTATTTTTTAGCATTACATAAAAGGACATGTAAATTAACAGCATAAATTGAAAGAGACAGAACATCTAAAACAATGTTGAGATTTTTGGTGGGAGAGTTTGACCCGAGTAGCTCTATACCTTAATTTTGGTCTGGCCTCACATGCTTTACGTTTTATTTTATTATTCTTGTTGTTAATTACATTATCATTATTACTATTGCTGTTGTTGTTGCTATTATCATTATTATTATTATTATTATTATTACTACTACTACTACAGTTCTATATTGTTACTGGATTTAATTTCCCTTTACCAAATATGCATGGACCAAAAATGTGACTTTGGGAGAGTACTGCTGGGTTGATGCTGATGTCAGTTTCATACTGTGATATTTTTTTCTCTGTTTACCAAGAGATCAATATTTCAATATAACGATGTGCATGTTTTCCCCCCTTCTCCCGCTGCATGCAGGGATTCGGGTTCGTAACTTTCGAGAATAGTGCTGATGCAGACAGGGCCAGGGAGAAATTACACGGCACCGTGGTAGAGGGCCGTAAAATCGAGGTGCATGTCTTCAATAATTCAATTTCTGGTTTATATTTTTATTTCTCTTTTTGTGTATTCCCTCACTTATTTCACATTTGAAGCCCTGTCTTGTGTGTGTGTCTGCACACATGCATATGTGTGTGTGTGTGTGTGTGTGTGTGTGTGTGTGTCCTTCACCTTCTTGCACTAAAATGTGTAAAAGTAACACTTCTGTCCTCTTTTCCCTATTTTTCGGTTGTTGGTGGGGGGTCTCATTTTGATTTACTTGTGTGCGTGTACATGTGTATTTGTTTCTCATTTACTTTTTTCCTCCAAAATGTTCATCTTTCTGCTCTCTTGATTTTTTTCCTTTGCTTCAGTTTGCGAGACTCCGTATGAGTACCTGTGATCAGGCCAAAATAAAACTAACCTTATAAATGTCTAAAAACGATCCAGTTGTGACATTGTGTCCTATAATGAATCAAGGAGCCAGCCAGTACCTCTCTCTTGGGCGGCCAGTTCGCCTCCATGTGCGTGTGATAATCAAGGAATACAAGACGGCAGAGGTGGTGGGGAGGGCAGAAAGATCCCAAAACTCGTGGCATTTTTAAGTATATTTCCTATCACAAATTGCCACCGGGAATGGTGGATAAAATCCTCAGACAAGAGGGTCTGACGGCTGCCTGGCGAATGTGCTTCTACCGTGTTCCTGGCAGTCCCGTGGTGTCTGCCAGTCCTTTTTAAGAACGCAGTGAAGGTTAACTGGCTCCTTTCCCCTTTCTCAGTTTTTTTAAAGTATGAAATATAAAAGCCACCATTTTGAGTAAGATGTCTGCATATTTTGCTTTTTCCCTCCCTTTCCAATGGTTTAGCATTTAGGGCCCTTCACTTGACTCCCTCTTTCCCTGGTAACTATACACAATGCTGGCGATGGTGCCCGTTGGCGGTAAGTGAAACCAAGCACTAGACAAGAAGCTTTTTCAATTGTTAATTACAAAACAATTAAATAAGAAAGAAAAAGTCCATCTGCCATCTCACATTAACACTACAAAATGTGATTTGACTTGTTCCTCTTCCTTTTCCTTTCCCCCTTTTATTTTCAATGCTCTTGAGTAGTGCCGCCTGGACTTTGGATGTACATGTTGTTTGTAGCGGTCTGAGCTGTTTGATTACTGACATCATGGTGATTTTTCCCCCTTGCACATCTTACTCAGAGTTACCGAGCTCCAAGTTTGGCTGATTTTATTAATGCACTTCCTGCCTCTACTTCCCCCCCCCTCCCCTCCCCCAAACCTGTATGTAGCTCTGGTCTTTCCTTGCCCTTGACGGCTCTCTTTGCTGCCCGCGACACCCCTGACTTTCTCTTCTCTTTTCCCCTGCCTTCTTGCTCTCTCGCCCCAGGTTCTGTCCCCATCCTTCTCCCTCTGTCTCTCCTGCCCCTTCTCTCTGTCACCTGCGGCTATGGGTCTCTTGCTGACTGGTGGTTTCTGATTGGTTCTGGCCATTTTCCTTTTAGCGCTTGGGTGCACTCTGCTCTAGCGGCTAGTGTAAGCTCTGACCCCATCCTAATCCTTGTCTGCGAGAACCTCGCTCTTCTCTCTCTCCCTTCTTTCCAAACTGATTGTTTTTTTCTTTCTTTTATTTGTGTGTGTGTGTTCTAACTGCATGCTCTCAGTCCTCATTGTTGTATCCCATTCTTTCTTTTTAAATGTGAAATGTTTCTATTATTTGGTGGGTCGAACTAGAGTAAATGGAGTTTCTTTTCCTCACAAAGGAAGATTCCCACTCTTGCCAATCCTGAAGGACCTGTTAAGACATTTTTGGGTTCTGGTTCTACCAAAAATTGGTCTTTCCATAATACAAATTTATCACCATACAAATTATAACTTTAATGTAAGCCCCCAGAGGCAAAATAAGACATTTATATTCGGTATGTTTTAGAATTCTTTTTCTGAATGCTGGCCTGTTCTCTGACTTGACCACACGGCAGACAGCCAGGTTCTGTGGTGATGCTGCACCCCCCTTGCAAGAGCTTTAGGCTGGTTTTCACCCTGGGCTGCCGTCTCCTGGCTTCAGGCTCCGTTCATCTTGCCTTCGGCCCCATCTTTGTAATGTACTTACCCTAGCACCGAGAATGCTCTGAATTCTGCACTTCTGTAACGAGAGTGGAGAGAACCATACAACAAAAGAAACCGGAGCTTTATTTTTTCAGTTAAGTGCCTCATGTAAAGGCCTTCTGAAAACATTATTCTTAAATGGATAGACCACATAGTCTAAAAAATTCACCATGGTCCTGAAGATGGTCAACATGGAATTCTAAGTTCTGATTTTTTTTTTTTTCCCTCCTCAAACAGTAGAATCTTACACAGTCCTCAAAAATGCTGAACATTAGAACAGGTGAAATCCATAGATTTATTTTCTTCCTGTAAATCTGTTCCCTGACCCGTACAGCAAGCCTCTGTTTTATTAATGAACTTCAAAGTTCATGCACAGAGTTTTTTTTCCTATTGACTTTTTCCCGTATTTCCCATAATGCAGAGACTTTCTGTTTATGAGATCGCCAAAGAACTTGCAAATAGATCTTTCCTTTTGAGCACTTGGTGGTAAACTAGCCCAAGTTTTCTATTTGGAGACCAAGAAACTGCATTTTACTCTTGTTAGCCTCATTTTATAAACACTTTAATTAAAATACTATATATTAATATTTTATATTGCTATATTATTTAAATCAATGTTCTCTGAAATTTACATTTTATTAAACTGAGTGCTGTGTTACTGGATGAGCAACTCCATGTTCCCTAATGTGGTCTACTTTCTCCCTGCCCCTTCTTTTTCCTTTATATTTTTAGGTGAATAATGCTACAGCACGTGTAATGACCAATAAGAAGATGGTCACACCATATGCAAATGGTAAGAGATTACAAGTCATCTTCAGAAGGATGTCACTTATTCTTGTATTAATAAGTGAACTTCTGGTAATCAAAGAATCTCTTGATTTCAGTCTTATGACAGTTTAATTTACAGTGAAGTACTTTACTAGAAGAGTATCCTATTTTTTTTTTAAGGTTTTATTTATTTATTTGACAGAGATCACAAGTAAGCAGAGGCAGGCAGAGTGAGGAGGAAGTAGGCTCCCTGCTGAGCAGAAAGCATGAAGTGGGGCTTGATCCCAGGACCCTGAGATCATGACCTGAGCCAAAGACAGAGACTTAACCCACTGAGCCACGCAGGCGCCTTAGTATCCTATTTTTAAAGTTAACTTTTTTCTTGGAATTAAGCTTAGTTTTTCAGTTACTAAGCTGTAATGGTCGCGGTGAAGTTCATACACAAAGCTTAAACACGTCATTTGGGGTGACCTGTTAACGCAGTGGGGTCCCACCAAGGCACTCTCATTTTTAGCTGCTATCATTCCTTGTGCTGGGATAGGCTTGTCTGTAATACGTGCCCACCAGTGCTCACTTTTACTGCTGATCCCTACCCACTCCTGCACAGGAGTGGAATAATTCTTGATCCCTTGCTCTCCCTCTAAAGGTATGCTCTAGAGATAGCAGCCATGGTTCGCGTTTGCATGTGTTTTCCATCTTCTGTCCCGGGACTGCATGCTATAGAGGGCGTTTCATACATGTGTCTCAATAAGAAGGAAACCCTGTGAATATTTTGCCTGACAAAAGCAAATGTGTCCACTTAATCTGGACGCATGTTATCTACCTGGGACAGAACTGAATTTGGATCTGCAGTACCTACTGGTTTTGCCAGCGGTGCTCCAGGGGCTCTTGGGGAGGAGTGGAGAGGAAACCCATGGGTTGGGTCTTGAGGTTTGTAGCAACTCCTTCTCTGTCGTATATTTTAGCGTCCTGCATGGAATTTTATCCAGAATCAAATGGGGTGTTTTCTGCTGCTTTTTAAAAGTTTGACTCTACTGCTAGAATACGATAGCAATGCTGGTAATGTCTTAAGTCAAATACAAGTATCTTAGTATATTCTTGTATGTCTTCAGTAGATACATGTAGCCCAGCTTTTCAAACGGATGGTCCAAATCAGTGTATTTACATTTTCCCTACCCATTTTATCAATGGTATATAATGTGATACCATCACCTCCCCTTTACCTCTTGTTTTTTGTTTGTTTGTTTATTTGGTGTTCTTTTTGGTTTGTTTTTTTGTTGTTGTTTTGGTTTTTTTTTTTTACACTGCTATCACAAGTTTCTGGGATGCCTGGGTGGCTCAGTTCGTTGAGCATCTACCTGGCTTGGGTCACCAACCCAGGGTCCTGGAATTGAGTCCCACATTGGGCTACTTGCTCAGTGGGGAGCCTGCTTCTCCCTCTGTCAGTCGCTCCCCCTGCTTGTGCTCTCCCTCTCTCTCTCTGACAATTAAATAAAATCTTAAAACAAAAACAAAAACACAAGTTTCTGCCTTGTAGTAGATTATTACTGCTGCCTTTCCAGTGGGTTATTTTGATAACCCACTGTAAAAAAAAAATAGGAAGGAGAAGCAAAATAAGTCAAATTTCCTTTAGATCCAGGGAGAACACTGTCCTAGAAAGAGTCACTGACTGGAATTCAGAAGAGAGAAATTCTGCTTCTAGATTTGACTCTTCGTTTTGCTTTATGTCGTTGGGCCATTCTTTTTTAACCTGATACTGTTTTTGTCTCCATTAATAGGCAGTCACAGAATTTTAGCACCTGAAGACTCTATGGAAGTCTTCAAAACCCAGCCCTCTTAGCTTATTATTTAGGAAATTAAACCTGGAGAAGTGTAGTATTTACTTGTTGTCCTGCTGGGACAACAACTTTCTTAACTCTCTCTTTGGGTTTTGTAAAGGTCAAAATATATTGTAAATTGTACCAAACTAAACATATTCAAAGTATTATTAGCCGCATACCATTATATACCAATATTAAAATGTGTATTTTTACTTAAGGGAATGCTTAAGTAATAGTGGCATTGGCAGGAAGGAAAAAAGTCATTTTTGAATATTAGTCTAAATTAATATTCAAGCCTAACAGAGCCAAACTTTACAGACCTACAGCTGCTTATGGTTAAAGCTTCTGAGAAGAGTATTCGAGGTGCCTTCTGGTGAATTCTCAGCCAGCAGTTTAATTTACGTTGGCTGAAATAACATGATTTGTCAGACATTGCAGAACATTGAGTTCTTACAACTCCAATAGGATTTGAACCGAGGTATTTGCTCAATTTTTATGTGAAATAATGTGCTCATCATCTTTGAGCACCTAAAATAATGAATGGGGATTGGATTGGTTCAGAATGAATGCCTTTTTTTTTTGAATATTGACTCCAGTCTTTCAGGAAAATAATGGAGCATGTTTGCTTATTTATGTGTAAAATTCTATGAATATCTATTGATTAATGTTTTCATCTGGAATTCTCCTTAACTGGACGGTAGTACATTTTTCCTTTTTATATAAAATAAAGGGTACTACTTTAGCTAAAATGGCTGATTAACTTAAGTATGTATATTACCAAATAAAATCCCATGACATGCATGAAGTTGGGGATGTACCTCGAATTTTACTCTTCTTACTCACTTGCCTGAGGTTCCAGTGGTAAATCCCAAAGAAAGGGGATTTTGGCTTACCCAGATTTCCATCAGCGTGGTATTACTGAACACGGAGTCAAAGATCAGCTCAAACTTGAGCTCAGAGGATACCTTTATAACAGCTAGAGTAGCCAACAACAATGTGAAGATGATATATAAAAAAATGCATCACGGTATGGTGTAGAATGACATATTCTGTCTTCCTCCTCTTTCTAAAAAGAAGGAATACATTCTAAGCAGTTCTGTGAGAGAGACTGTACTAGAGCCCAGGACTCATTTCTATTTCTTGTATTTCTTTGTCCTTCTCTCATTCCCTCCCCATCTCCCTTCGTCCCTCCCAGTTTTTCTCTCCCTCCAGTTTGCGCCTGTCCTTGCCCCCACCCCCAGCTCCTCATTATCCCTTCACTGTGCTAGTCCTGCTTAAAGATGCTCAGCTGTGGAAATGTCCTCCCCCTCGCTAGAACCCCCCAGCCGGCATCTGCAGAGAAGGTAGTGATGCAGAGCTAAGCCGGGCTGTGCGCCAGGCTCTCTGGAGCCAGCTCGCACGTGCCCTGCTCACCCTCTGCCCTGTGCTCCTCGCGCAGTCTTCAGTGCTCACTCTTCTCTCTTCCACTCCAGGTTGGAAATTAAGCCCCGTCGTTGGAGCTGTATATGGCCCTGAGTTATATGCAGGTAGAAGCTCTTTGATTTTTCTGGTTATGCTAGTTACCTATAACAACATCTGTTGTTTTTCACTCTACTATCCCTTTGTAATCTTTTTGCATTTTTTAATTTTTCTTAAATGCAATCAGCATCCAGCTTTCAAGCAGACGTGTCCCTAGGCAATGATGCAGCAGTGCCCCTGTCGGGAAGAGGGGGTATTAACACTTACATTCCTTTAATCAGTAAGTAGCCTATGTTGGCCTGGCATGGATCTTGACTGTTGGGAGGAAACAGTGATGTGTGCTCGTCTTTTTTTCTTCCTCAAGTATAAACTGTAACTGAAGAGGAGGAGACCTTCTCGAGAGAGAGTTAAATGCTGCCACAGTGTCCCGTCCCGCTTAACCTGTGTTAGAATCTGAGATACTAAGATTGCCATGAAGCAGAAATACTTGGGAGAGGTCGGGGCGGGTGAGGACATGTGTAGAACATTTTAATCTGCAATTGATTTTAAAGAAAACCAAAGCAATAGGTGTTAGTGGGATATATGACGTTCTGTGCAAGTCTGCTAGGGGCCCTCTCGTAGAGTATCATTTAGAAACACCTCCAGAATTAATGGTTCTTCTCCGCTCTATGGATACCGCTGAAGTCATTCTGACCTGAGCCATTTTGCTCCAGTGAAAGGTATAATTAAAACAAGTTCAGCGAACATGGAATAAACGTTTCTGTGTGCTTTCCAAAGGATAAGACATTTAAAATAGACCTTTAGAAACTGCCTACCTCCCTGAGGGCCACAGGATTACAGGGGAGAAGTCGGTTCCCTCTCCCCTTACATTTCTGGGTTAAAACATTTTAGATAAAAGAACAAAGTGGACTAATGAAATGTCTAAAGATTATTGTGTGCCTCGGAGGTTGGCACCATGTACAAACACAAAAGACTATTCTTACAAAGAATAATTACTATAATGTGCATAATAACATGTGAAGACAAGATTAATAATTGGCCAGTTAGAGAGTTCATGTCAATCCATGTAAACGGCCCACAGAAGTGAAAAGTCTCATCCCTTGGGACGGCCGTAGTTCTTAGAGCTGCTGGGTCTGTTTCTCACCAACGGGCATATAAACGCCAGAACTGAGAAGGCGCAGAGTGGACTCACTCAAGACGGGTGACGGGCGGGGCACGCCTCATTGGCTTTGCGTATTGGCTCTCTCCGTTTCTTTCCCCGGAAAGATGGGGCATGTATCTTTCAACCTTTCCTGGAGGTGGTTCAAAGCAAGTTGGGATTGTACCCCCTGCGACTGAATGCAAGTTGACATTCCTGTCATATTTTGGGTCTCCCTTTAGTTCCTGGCTTCCCTTACCCGACTGCAGCCACCACGGCGGCCGCTTTCAGAGGAGCCCATCTGAGGGGCAGAGGGCGGACGGTATACGGTGCGGTCCGAGCGGTACCTCCAACAGCCATTCCCGCCTATCCAGGGTAAGCATGAGATTCCAAAATAAGCAGCTGGACAGAAAAGAATACCATGGCCCTCTCACAACTTCTGGGATGTCGCCGTGCCACATCGTAGACATTCTATGAATATTTGTACATTAATGGATTAGATGGCAAGAACCAAAACATACCATCATCAGAATGTAACGTAATACCAATTCGTTATATAAATCTTCATTTTGGCCACCTTAAGCCCTCGTGGTAGTGGCTTAAGACAGCAGCCAGAACTGTCTTGTGTTTACTAGCAGTGTGTGGGCATGGAGTTCACTCAGCATCGCACGAATGCGGATTAACACTACTGCAGAGAACCAAACTAGGAGCTCAAGACCGTAGTACGAGACCGCCTCTGCTGTGCTCACCCCCTTACCACCACCCTGTGTTGGGGCTGAGGCTACCACATCGCCCTCCCTTTTGGTTTCACTGCCTGGGTGGTGAGCAGCAGAGCTAGCTACCCACAATGGATTTGCTTTCTTTGTAGGAAACGGATTAAAAGAGGTTAATTCAAAGATGAACCAAGTCCAATTGAATCCAGGGAGAAAGGGAGAAGTAGGAAGAATTAAACCACAGTTGGCTTCTGAATGATGGTAAAACAACTAATGGAGCTGAGCGTCCTTCACCCTTTGAATTTGGTGTGGAGGCTGTCTCATGCAGTGGACTGATTCCATAGCAACAAATCAATCCTTGGCTGTCGAATGGGGGAGAAGGAGCGAAGATGGCAGGTTTTGTTTTTAGTTGTTTCTCAGGGTCAGCCTAAAATGTCTATTTTTATAAAGAGTGGTCTTCAACAAGTTAGTTGTACCAAGGACTTCCCTTTCCTCAAAGAGGTGACATTTGCGCTCTTCATCTTTTCTCTGCCTGTGACAGGTTTTCTCCCATATTCTTCCTGAGGAGTAAAAGCAGGGGCGGAGGAGCCTCTTCGTTGCTACTTAGTTAAAACTCAAAGGGGAAGAGCCTCCTTCGTAGTTCCTTTTCTGACAGCAAAATTGGCTTTGAGGTATACTAATGTAGCATTCATTCATAGACCAAATGGACACACCATTAGGGGTCCTCTGTGGCACAGAATTAGAGCAGTTTTATTAGACAAGTATGCATGTTGAAATGGACAGGCTCCAGAAGCTGCTGGAAGGGAACTGCTTTAGAAATAAACTTTTGTTTGTAGTTTATAGATGTTTAACTCCCATGCATTCCATCATCTCCATCTTCTGCCATGACTTGCTTTTAATTTTATTCTTTCTGCTCTCAACTTGACCTCTGACCTTCAACCTCTGACATCTCTTTAAAGAAGTGAATAAAGATGCAGTATGAGTTCATCAAGAAATACTCATAGTAAAATATAAAAACAAACCTTTCGGAAGTTCTGCACACCAGGAAAATTGCTCATGAGGCGCCATTTCAGTCCAAGACCGTTGACTGTCATGCTTGCAAAGCGATACCTCCCACTCACCAGAAACATGGGACTTCTTTATTTTGTAATCTCCCTGAGTTACTTTATAAAAACCGTTGGATTCGTTCCTATTCGATGTACCTCATTTCAACATACTGGCCAAACTTGAGAACCCATTCTCTGCCAAGTCTGTGTCAGGATTGTGTTCGCTTAAAGATATTTTATCTTTATGTCTAATCATACCAATCTCTGTGCATTACATTGAACACTGATTTCCCATGTTTTCTTTTTTATTAACTAAACCACCGATTTACATGGAAGATGGCAAGGAATAAGTCCAGTATTATATGGGGAATGGCCTAAAATTGCTTTTCAGCTTAGTAAACTAATTTCATCATTAATCATTATGTTCTAGCCTCCTTGTGGCATTTGATACAGGGAATATTAGAATTCTTCTAGAATTTAGGTGAATATTCCCAGTGAGTGATGCAACTTAGGGTAAACTTCATTCATGTTTTTAATGCCACCACTCTTCTTTGTAGAAGAGATGTTTGTAATCTTTGCCTGTGTGCCCTGCTGAAATAGTCGAAGGTTAATTAATTACCACTTGGCTTCAGTGCTTTCCACTCTGTCAGAACAAGTGTCTTTTTGACTCAAATGTAGTTGAGAGGCAGATCACTTTCTAATATCAGGCTTTAACAGCAATTGGAAACTATGAAAAAGAACAGACCGTAGTAGCTAAATGAGCATCACAGACGAGTTCAGCCCGCCTGTTGTACGTGCGATACAAAGGCACAGTATATTGGGGCCGTTGCAAAGTGTGGCCATACTATCCTGTAAACCCAACAAAATATCATTGTAAATAGAATCCAGAAGCTTTCCAGCTACCTGCAAAAAATAAATTGTTTCATATTCAAGTTAAATATATGATTTAAAGACTTGACCGTAGTTTACTTATTACAGCAGAGAGGATAGTGGTGAAAATTATCCAGCTTTCTTAGTTGAATAAACAATAAACAGATCTTCTCATTTAAAATATCCAAATCTTGATTTAACAAATATGAAGAAGAAAGTCTTACCTTTTATCTCTACTGCTGTTCCATGTCTTTTGGTCCCAAAATAATGTTTTGGGGAAAGTCTATATGCAGAAGAATACCTAAAAAGGCTTGAAACCTGTGATTATGATAGTTTAGTGTTGTCCAGGATTTAAAAAATCAAGCAAACAAAAATTCATGTATTTTGTTTGATACAGATTCATTTTTCTAAACAGGCAAATAAACCCTTCTATTCCTAATCAGCTACTTTCTCAGTGTTATCCTTTTAAATAAAACAGGATGATCCTTGGTCATGCCCAGAACCTCAGTTATCAGTTCTGTTTTTCAGAGTTCCGTGAATATGCTTATGGTCAAAAAAGAGCCCTTAAAATCTTCCAGTTCCTCTCCTTCCCGCTCTGGATTATATTGTTACTATCTGGGATCCCCACTGCACCTTTCAATTCTTGGACCTTGGACCAATCACCTTAACCTTTAGCTCATTATCTCTGCTTGTGAAAGCAATGCATTGTGGGTATTTTTGGTTGTGTTTTTTTTTTAATTACATTTCTCTGTTTACTTTGGTCAGAATTGATTGACTTGTTTTTCTGAGGTGTTGCATTGGTTCTTAAAATGCTGAATAATAATACTTTGCATGCTTGTGTGATCAGCCAAATCTTATCGCATGTCTAATGTGCAGGGTAAAAAAGCAGGTGATGTATGGATATCAGAAAAAAAAAAATGTACATACTTCTAGGAAACTGAAAACAAATTACTAAACGTAATTTTGAAACATACTCTGCATACAGATCCTGCCCTGATGGAATTCTTTGGGTTCGTTTTTTTCACGTTAGATCCCTCTCTCCGTGCCTCTCCCCACCCCATACACATGCAATCATTTTGAAACTCGGGAAAAATTTCCTCCTAGGGCAAGCTTTTTGGGAAAAAAAAAAACAAAAAACAAAAAAACAAAAAACAGAACAAAACAAAAACTCCGGGTATGAAAACTTGCTGTTTCTCATCCAGCGGATTTCCAGTAGTTCTCTTGGGCCCTCTGGGAATGCCTTTTATGGTTGTAAATCTTCCTGCAACGATCGAGTAGCCAGGTGCCCCTTCCGGTTGTGCGCTCCTCCCCTCCTCGCACGCACGTCCTGGAGCTGTATAACGTGCCCCCGCACCTGCACGGTCCTCTCACCGATGCGCTGGGCCCCCAGCCCCGGTTCCGTATTCATACATCACCTGCCTGTGTAGAGCGCATGTGCATGCCGCCGTCCTCAATAACCGGAATGTGTTTCTGTTCTTTTGTTTTTTGTTTTTGTTTTTGTGTGGATTTTCTGCAGTGTGGTTTACCAGGACGGATTTTACGGTGCTGACCTCTATGTAAGTACACACACCGGGGCCTTCTCGGCCCCATTCCCTGACAAGCCAGCCTTTTTTTTTCTGTTTCTTTGATTTGGTTCGGTTTGGTTTTTTTTTGTTTGTTTGTTTTTTTACATATAATTTGTTTAATTTTTATTTTCTTTTTCCTTGTGGATATATATATATATATATTTATATATTTAAGAATGCAAGCATGCTTCTCTGCCACTGCGCTTGCCCCTGGGTGCAAAAACTGAGCCTTTGGGTTTCCTGATCATTGCTAGAGTCAGTCTACTGGACATATTCTTTTCCCTTCCCCATACCCACAGATGTTCTGTGTCTCAGTGATTTATTTGCGAGATGATCAGCAGGTTTAAAGTCTTTTATTACTGTCGTGTCATGTGCATACATAAATAACAGGATAGTTATAGTAGCTTAAACCAACTCTCTCTCTTTTCTGCTTTTCTTCTCATTCCATAACCCTCTTTAGATCATTGGAACTTTGATTTACGTAGATGGTAGTAAGGTTTCTGAACTACGTGTTCTCCTGTTTTATATACGTAGAGAGAGCGTTGCCCTGTGAAAGGGGTGGAAGGAGCTAATGCCAGTGAAGAACGGGGATAAGGGCAGGAAACCAGACACTCAGTGCTTCCAGCCTTGCTTTATCCAAAAGGTCCACAACTGGCGGGTCTGTTTTCTTAAGAGCCATCCAGAGGGAAATGAGTGGCGTAATTAGCAACCTAGACTCTTCTTACGAACATTTGACTATCACGTAGGATCTGTTGTTTCTGCCAGCCATGTTAACACCATTATTACCCATTCCTGAAACTGTCTTGTTACATCCTGATTGGTTTGTCACAAATTATTTCAAATGTGGACAAAGTGATCTGACTGACAAAGAATCCAAAAGTTTGCGAGCTTTGAAATCTTTTATTAAGACCTCTCCAGATGATCTGTTTCTGAATGCAGGCTTAGTCTAACCACCAAGTAATGACACTTTCTTAAGAAAAACTTGTCAGCATGAAATTATTCCTTGGGCGTGGGTTAGAATTGTCCAGAAATGCTTTCTCCGCCCTCAGCTCCCCAAGTCAGTAAGGGCATATACCTCCACAGTGAGCTGTTCCCACAGATTTCTGCCAGAGATTCTATGCAATCAGAAAACTTTAATGCACTTTCAGAATATACTTAGAGGTTCTATGTGTTGCAGGAAGTACAGATAGGATTAAGCAGTCCTCTGGATTACTGTAGGTGATTGGACACACCTGTCCTCTTTGGAGCAGACCTTCCAAGTTTGCCTTGGAAGTTTAACAAATGCTTAAAGGAGTCTTAGCCATGAATTGGTGCAACCCTCTCTCTTCGTTATACACATTTCTTAGAGATTGTGACTTTCCCAGATTACATCAATTATTTTATAGCCAAGCACAAAACTCAATCCATATTTCATTACCTCTCTCAGTGCTTTAATTAAAATCCACATCTTTCCTCAGATGATTTTCAAGAAGTAATGAAAGATACCTTTTTTTTTTTTTTTTTTTCCTGGGCTCACAGTGAAACTTGAAGGTTGGGGAAGTACTCCTCCTTTTATACCAAATGACACTTCTAGATATATGTATTTGCATATGATCTTAGCATGTACATTCTCCCATATACATTAATATCCATATTCTCATAAAACTCATCTCTATGTTATTTAAATTGTTTTCCTGAAATCTGATCTATTAGAGCATGCTTTTCCACTGGAATTATTTCTTAAGTCAAAGGCGTTTATTTTTTTTGTTTGTTTTTTGTTTTTTTTTCTCTCTCTCTCTCTAATGTTTTCTTTGTTTGGGGATTTTTTTTAAAAGTATGGCTTACTGCTACCTTATTAAGGTTTGCCTACTTCCACCTTAAGTGAACCAACCAAATATTTGCTTATAGTTCTCTCATTTCCTTAGTTCACAGTATATGATTTATTAAGAGAGAGATGATTTTTCTGTGCTTACTGAGAAGATACTCTTGAAAAAAATTTTTTTTAAAATCTGACCAGATCACCTTAAGAAGATAAACAGAGATAATTTAGTGACCTTGCTGAAATACTAGTTTGACCAGTGGTGCTTTCTTAACGAAAAGAATTAATCATAATGTTATTGTCATTTCTTAGTTCCTATCTTAAAGCAGTCACTTGGAGGGAAAAGTTGGTCCCCAGTGCCGCGGTCAGATCTGACCCCGCGCAGGGAAGACGAGACCGCACAGTGGGGTTGCCGCTGAGCGGGGGCTCATGGGACTGCGGCTCGGGGAGCTTGGTATTCCCACCTCAGCTGTGAGGGAGTGAGGGATGCTTCTTTCACACACACACACACACACACACACACACTGGGAGTGAGGGATGCTTCTTTCACACACACACACACACACACACACCCCACACTGTGTTTCCTTGAGTCTGTTCTGCTTCTCTGTACATTTTCCCACCCGTGGAGATCTGTCCATATACACGGAGTCCTTGTTTCCTCAGAAATAACAGATGAGCGATAGGACGAATGAAGGGTTTTTTCTGTCCCCGGAGTGCACCGACCCAGAGCTTGAAGGAACATCATGGGGGAAAAGAGTTGAAGCTGCCCGTTTTGTCTTACATTATACTAATTTAGGCTGTTAATTGTGGAGTTGTTGGTTTTTTGGTTTTTTTGGTTGTTTTTTTATTTTTATTTTTTTAACTCTCTCTCCCTGTTCTGTCGTTAGTCCGTAACCCCTGCTGGCCATTAGCTTCCTTCTGTTTCTCCCGTGGCACTTTCCTCTCCGGAGGACTGATCTGGCAGTTGTGCCACAGTGTGTAAAGAGACCCCAGAGAGGAGGCTTGACTGTAGCAGAGAGATCGTGAGTCCTCCCCGCCCCTCTTTTTTCTTGACCAGTCAGCAAGGCAGGGTCCACCCTAATTCACTTTTTAGAGGGATAACAACCTGCTCCTAATTCTTACCCTGTGAAAAGCATGCTTGCATCCAAAGGAAAGAAAAGGCTGGTGGGCCCCTTAGCGGGCTTTTTGTATGATTGTTTTCCTTCCACAGCTGTGTTTTTTGAACTGCTCTTCCTGTGTTCTGTTATAGAATAGTCTTACAGGAACCAATCATTAGCGCTAAAATACCTCAGGTAGGAGCGCCAGTGTGACCTGCCGATCAATCAGATTGTGGATTGCAGTGAACAGATTGAACTATACTAACCATTCCAGCTCCACGTTAGAGATGGGAACAGAGGCTTTTTTGGACAACCGAGACTTGTGAGCGTGTGATCTAGGCCCTGCCACCCCAGCCGCGCACGGTCAAGATCTGTGTGCGACGGCGCCTCCCCCGAAATTAAGTGCTGCCGTCCCATGGCCGCTGCCCGCGCCAGGCGGGTGCTGTGCACTGTCCCATCACTGCCGCCTCTTTCAGTTTGTCAGTCGCATTTATCCACCGTGTTCAAACTGGGCTTTTCTACTTGCAGATCTTAGCAGGTGGGGGCGTCTTCCCGCCACCGGGAAAGAAAGGACAGGGAGGAAGTCGAGTGTGTGCAGGGCAGGAGTCCTGAATCCCCCAGTTGGGCCCCACACTGAGACCACAGTAGTGATTGGACCGTGCCATTCCCTAAGTTTGAAGTTGCCTAAAAGTCTAGACCCACTGGGACTCTAAAACTTGGAACTTGGATTCCCCTTGCCCTCTTTGCCTTTCTCCTTAGAGCAAGGTCAGTGGGTTCATTTGGATAATAGTGCACTGTTAGGTGTGCCGACAGCTGGATGGCTAGGGAAGGAGAGACGCAGACAGCCTGTCCTAGTTTGGCCAGTGCCTTTTTGTGCCTAGCCAGCGAGATTTGGGAGATGAACTAATTTGGGGAGATGTGAGATAGTAGGGTATTTGAGAGGTTTGATTCATGAAAGATCATCTCTCCTCTACCATGGAAGTCATAAGTGGAAGATAAGAAGTTCATCATGACCATTCTTCCCTTCACCCCAATTTAAAATGATAATAGAATAAAATTTCAATACTTCTCTTTAAGACCTTCTCATATCTACTTTTCAAAGTAGATAGGTCACTGTCAAAAACAGTAACAATATTCTCATTATTACAGGTGTTGGTATTCACATCTGTGTTAACTCACATTTAATCTGGGTGCCATATTGCCACAGAAGAACAGTGTCCTAAGAGCCCCTTCTGCAGGGTCCGTCTACAGCAGTAGCCCTCAGCTGGAGTAGGGAGGAGGCGAGAGGAGGAAGGGGTCAGCATCAGGCAGGGACAGAGAAAGTGATGCCCAGAGACACAACTCAACCCAAGCTCCTTGGGCTAGATCTCTGCCCCCCGTAGTGACTCTAAGCACCACACCTGCCTTTCTCTGCACCCACCCACCCCCACGCCCCTCATTCTATAAATCTGTACACCACATGCAGAGAACAAGCTTTCATGTTGTCTGCTGGTCTTGAAATACTCTTCTCAGTGTCACATAATGTCACCGTCTTCCAGGTAGAAAGAAGGTGTCTTGACATCACATGCTCACTAAAGTCCTGTTTTAATGTAAATCTGAAACAAAAATATAATCAAATTAATGGCTAGGTTGAACTCAAGACAAGGGGAATGTCTGCCCCTGTGAGATCATGCTAATGGACAATGCAGATGAAGGTCAAGTATGGGAGAGGTAGATAAGTAGAGCTCTTCCGTTTTCTTCTGGTTAAAACAGAACTGTTTTAGAAAAGTCCTGTGGTCAGTGTGGCAACACTATGAAGTTAATTAAATCATAAACCAGTTCAGAGTAGAGGAGAGAATCCCCAGCAGGTGTTTATGGATCCTGGAGAGCTGAGACTTGAACAACATAAGGATCTTAAAGGTAACCACGCTTTCCCGGGAAAGAGCTGGAAGCGGAAGTTAGGGATGTGTCACGAATATGTGGAAAGACAGACTGCTTAAGCCCAGGAACTATGTCTGAAGAACCCTGGGTCAGAATGGATGGCTGGTGCCCAAGGGCCGGCACCCAAGCTCGCGGGGTCAGGAAGGGCTCATAGGGGAGTGATAGAGTATCTGGCCTACCCCTTTTGGGAACACTCCAGAGGCATTCACAAAAGGAATAAGAAAGCAGTCCTGTAAAGGGGCGCATGTGTGTTTGGACCAGGCTCAGCCAGCCCTGGATCAAGTGGATCCAGCCCTCAGGGTTCCGAAAAGCGGTCCGTGTGTGCCCTCCTACACTAGGGTGTGCCGTGGCCATGCTAATCCCCGTTTTTTGTTTTATTTCAAATCACACACAGATAGAGTCTGCAAACTGCTTCAGATCCAACAGGTCTGATTGTGTGTAAATACATATGTCCTTTTTAATTTTTATTCTTAATGGTTGCTTCAGTTTTGCATCAGTGCATGGTTAAAAGCAATACACATCAGCTATTTCATGACTTCATATCTCCAAATGAATTATTTCTCCTCTTTTTTTTTTTTTTGTTTGTTTGTTTGTGCAGTCAGCTGAAGACATGTTAACATCTCACTCTAAATCTCTCAGTGGAGTCTCTGTTCCCTTCTCTGATATAACAGATGGGTTACTGCTTGTTATAATTATTAACATTGTGGTGTGGGCCAGGGCGAGGGCGGGCGACCTTGACTATTTCTTTGGGCTGGGGAGGGCCAGTCGTTAGGGTCTGGAATGTTAACTCAAGTGGTGACTGACTGTTTCCGTAATGGCAGGTGGTTGTGGCTGCACGTTCTAGTAATTGAGGCTGTGTACTTCACCGAGCTTGTGGTAGAGCCTAGGGCAAACCGCTGTCCCAAGAGAATGCTGGGATAGATAGAGTTAGCCGATACGAGTCTGAACGTGGTGATTTTGCTGGTTGTTTTAGCTCCAGATGTTGGCATGCTTAGTTTTTAATGTGATTAATAAATGTGGCGCCATACCCCCCCCCCCACGCCTGACCCCTGTCTCTCCTACTCCCTTCCCCTCCCTGTTCTTTTGGAAAAACTTAAGAAACAGTAATGAAAACCTCGGTGTTTCAAACTGCACTTGGTTCTCATGTTCTATAAAAGATTGCAGACTTGCTAGCAGAGGTAAAATTTGGGGGAAAAAAACATTTCTCGGCCTGGAAGCTTGATGCACTCCAAAATCGGAGTCAAAATACATACATCTGAATTTTCTTTGTCTCACAGTTTTTGGTATCTTTTGTTTAAAGCAGCAGCAGAGATGCTCTGGTGAGATTGTATCTGAGAGAAATAAATCCATGTTCTACAATTTGACTTTTATAATTTGGGGACAGTCACGGATGAATGACCAAATTAATGTATTAGACTCTTATCTGCCCCCCTCCTTTAAAGGGCCTCCTTGTAGCACCATTGTACAGTAATTAGGAGAGTAGTCATTGAAATACCAGCTTTTAAAAAAAAAAAATCAGTGTAGTTTTTCCTAATGCTGATATGCTTCTCAGGCCTTTTGTTGGCAATAAGATTATTTGTATCCCTGTTCCATTTTCCTGAATTTAAATAGCAAAGAACCTCATCCCATTCAAACTCCAGAGCCGGAGTTCACTTATAGCAGAAGGCGACCGTGGCAGATAGCCTCTCCCCGTCTCTCCTGGTGTGGAAGGAGGCCTCTTTCCCATGGTCTGATCCGTTTTGAATTGTTTTGGTTAACAATAACATTACCCCTAAACCATTGCAGTTCTGATGGCTTCTTACAGGCCAAGGAAGGAGAGGGGAAGTGGTTCTCTCAGTCACCTCATTCAGAACCTCTTTTTCCGGAATTAGGGCCCTACCTTTCAGAGCTATGGTTAGATAGACTCCCCAGTATCTCCGACTTGACTGAGACTTTCGGAGAGGTCAGTACTTTTGAACCTCAGAATCCCTTCATGAGAACGTCGACTCTGCCCTATGGCATAGAACTTCAGTTTTTAAAAATGTTTTGCTCAGGTAAACATAAATTGGGCTTTAACTGCTCTTATTACCTTGCCTTTTTAAATTTTTAAAGATCATTTTGATGCTTGGAGGAACACTAAGGAGACAAACCACATACCGCGCGCTCGCCGCATTACCCTGTTTACAGGCGGTTTTACGAAAATCAGCCCAGCTGTAAACTTCACACCAGCAAACTTCAGTCCTAAACTTAAAGGAATCATCTGTAGTTATAATGAAGAATTGAGCCTTTTAAGGTTCATTTAAAGCTCAAAATTTCAACTATAAAGATTAGCCTGTTGCTTTAACAGATGTTTTTCCTGCTTTATATCCTCTTTAGAAGTTTAAACAAGGAATAAGGTAAAGAGACCCTTTAGTTCACGTACAACGTGTATATGTGTAGGTCGATCTAGTTACAGACACGGATACAGCAGGGGTTATGACAGAGCCTGGGGTGTGTAGCTTTGCCCAAAATAACCTGGCCTGCCCGTTCCCGTACACCTGGCTGGATGTCAAAGAGAACGTGTTGACCACACAGCCCCGAGGGTGCTTCCTGCCATGGTAGAAGGCTACCGTTTTATTGTCAGTGTTCAGTTATATTCATTAGAATCTTCTGATTTATTATATGGTTATCTGTGGACAAATATGTAATTGAGAAAGAAACGTTTGCTTTTCTGAGTGATTCACTTGAAGAAGAAAGAGGAGTCATGCATGACTCCTGATGTTCAGTGAGGGCCACTCAGTGCACGTCTGCCTCTCCGTGGGCTGGTGTCACATGGCGTCCGTCTAGAGAGCGGGAGGCCCTGTTCCCCCGTGAGGCGGTATGTCCACTGGCGAGCATGAGTGAAAGGCTGTAGTCTGAGTGCACCGGCTGAACACTGTTACATCGGACAGTGGGAAGACAGTAATAAAAATTCACCCCTGAATTAGGTTTAGGTGAAATAGATAAATGCTAGAAGGGCAAAGAAGAGGAAGCCATAGGGCTTGCCACTTTTTAAAAATAGCCTGTCTCGTGTGGCATTCACTGTTGTGATTATCTTCGAAATACTGAATGGGAGGACACCTTTGGGGTGTTTGTTTCCCCTAAACTGAGGGGAAGAAGCAGGACGTGGGACTGAAGGTCTCCAGGACTGAGAGGAGATTGGGCCCGTTGGCAGAACAGCCCCAGAGCCTGCTATGACACGGGAGCGTCGGAGTCTCCGAATCTTCTGGGAGAGGAGAATTAATGCAGTTAAATGCCCAGGGCGTGGGAGGAGGACTTCCTCCCCTAGGAGAGTCCCACTGCAGGGTCCTCGGCCTTTGTAATGTCATTTGTCTCAGTCTGAAGTGTAGATCGGAGCTGGCAGGCTTTGTCTCTGAAGGGCCAAGTGGTGAATATTTTCGGCTTGGAGCCCGGATGGTCTCTTCACACCTGCGTCCGAAGCAGGTGGCAAGCTGCGTCGGCTCCCAGATCGAAGTTTGCCCGCCCCGATCTACACTGGGTTTGCCTCCTCCGTGTTACCTGGTTATCTTAGCCTCTCGGCAAATGTACGAGGCCTGAGGAGCCCAGCCTTGCAGAGGACCTTTCCACGACCTACTGTGATCTCCAGAGTCTGGGCAGTAAAGCCACGGGAGAGCCTCAAGTTAACACATGCAGATTTAGTATGTCCTAGTTCTGTAATTTACATCCCCCACCCGGTAGAGTCCCCCAGCTCCCTGCAGATACTTGCCCTGTTGAAAGCCCCAGCCAAGACTGTGAAGAAAGATGGATCTGGAATCCTGCCTTCGTTTCTTAAATCGGAGACCGGGTCCTGTGGGGAGAGTTTCCTTCTGCTACCGCCCCGGACCAGAAGGCGCATCCCTGCGCCGGGCGGAGCTCCGTTCTGTGCCAGAGGAACGATGACATGCAGACCGAGGCAGTTTGAAACATTCTCCTCCCACGTGTGTGTCTGTGTTCGTGTCTGTCCCCGTGTCACTGTGCGCGTATGTCTGCGTGTGGGCGGGTGTGTGTTCGTCTGGCCCCGGGGTGGGGGGGAGAGGTATCTGTAAAGTCAGTTCTCTTCTCTCCTGTAGGGCGGATACGCAGCCTACAGATACGCCCAGCCCGCCACTGCGACTGCGGCCACAGCTGCCGCCGCCGCTGCCGCCGCCTACAGCGATGGGTGAGTGCCGCCTGCGCCCTCCTGTCCCCACTGCCCGCATAGCTGCCCGCATAGGCCCCCCACGCGGGGTTTCCGTGGGCCAGAGGCCACTCCGGTGCTCGTGCGTGTTCTCCTTGTCCCTTTTCTGGCCGTGACCCCGCCCCACCCCCTTCCTCACCCCCAACTCCTTCCTTTTCCGGGTTTATAGAGGTCCTTGAGAATTCCTCCCAGTTAGCGCATTTGGGAAGAGAAGGAGAAAGTTCCCCAGTAACATTCCAGGCCCCGAGTTCCCCACAAGTGTCTAGCATAGTAAACCCTCTCATGCTTGCGGAGCGCCGCCGGGGCTCCATCTTTCTGATGGCGTTTCTTCTTTCCAGTTACGGCAGGGTGTACACAGCCGACCCCTATCATGCCCTGGCCCCTGCCGCTAGCTATGGAGTTGGCGCTGTGGTGAGTATCACGCGTGCCCTTTGTTTCTTAACCGCTTGACTCCTTTTTAACATGTACCTGCAGATTCCAAAAGATCTAAAGCGGTGATAAATTCAGCCCTTCTTCCGTTGCCAAAGTCCTGAAGCCACAGAGGACTGTCTGGAAGGTTCACATCGCCTTCTTTCTCTGTGTGTTGTAGTGTGAGCCGCTTGGCCTGGTTAAGGGCAGAGAGGAAGGAGTGGTGACAGTCTTCCCTGAGTCCCGGCATCATTTGGGAGAGAAAGAAAGGAACAGGTTGACGTTTTCTACTGGCTCTGTGGTCGGATGCATGCCTGTGGCTGTTTCATTGATAGGTATTAGGGAAGATGTAGGGGTATGAGACTTTCCAGTTTTCACACCAAGCTTTTCCAGAAACGGAC